>NC_143556.1:29377500-29986250 GCF_054136105.1 Typopeltis vanoorti | reverse complement strand
TACCTTTGATTTGACACACACACATCTTCCTGTATTTCCTCTAATTCTAACTGCTGAATTACAACTTAAATATAAACTGTGTGTTGGTCTGTATAACATTCCATTTATCCCATACAACTGTAGCATTTAGAAAAGCTTTTCTCTGGGCTGTTGTATGCCTTTTCCAGATCCACAAAACTTTTATAGATCATATTCCTATGATTTATTTACTATGAGTATTGGTCATAAATTGAACATCTGATCTCGACAACCTCTATTTGGTCTCAACCCAGCTTGTTCTGAAAGTTTCTCTTTCAGAATTTTTCTCAGCCTCTATTCAAGTATACTGCATAAATCTTACCTGGAGCAATTAAGAGAGAAATTTCTCCAATTCTCACATCCAGCTTTATTCCTTTTTTATAGATGGGAAATATAAGAGCTTTACTCTAATCTTCTGACCAGGCCCTCTGAATTATGAAGTGTAGACACTGCAAAGCTTTTATATCTCCATATTTGAGCATTTCGGGTTGAATATCACCTACTTCAGCTGCCACTGCACAAGTTTTTGATGGCTTTTTCTACCTAAAATACTAATATGTACTCCTGTTTGCATTTCTCTTGAAAATTTTCTAGTACTGTTCTGTCACTGCTTTTTAACAGCCATCATCATCAAATTCCTGACATGTACCCTCAAGAGGTGTACAAGATATGACAGTACTACATGAAAAACTTACATCTTTACTAACTTCCTATCTACAATTTTCCTCCAAATCAATCTGTTACCTGTCAAGACTCCAACATTATCAGATCTTATATTTCTGTCTTCTAAGGCACTTTTTTATTGTATCAATCTGCCTATATCTTGGCAGAGAACACTTGTTTTGTCAGTCTTTCCTCTCTTAAGTGATCATACTCACCTGAGATTAGCTCTGCTAACATTCCTGGATTCCTTTTTTAACAGCCTTTCAAAGTAATTATTCCAACGTCTACGATATCCCCACCTTCAGTTTTTGTGTGACCTTTATAATCTTCGATTACTTTTACAGTAGTCTTGATCCAGTTTTTAAGCTTTTTTTAATGGCCCCAGAACATTTCCCACCTTCCTGATATTTACCTTCTATATTCTTCCCTTCACTTTTGTTTAGCTGCTTTTACATATGGATAAAGAAAATGTGGAATCCTCCCCAAAGAAAATTTTGATATGGAACCTCCTCCACTTAGGCATGAAGTTGAAAGAGCAGTTAAGCAGCTTAACAGCAATAAGGCCCCAGGTGCAGATGAAATCCCAGCAGAGTTAATTAAGGCCACAGGGGATGGAGGTATAAGAGTGTTTCATAGATTGATTACAAGGATATGGGAGACAGGAATGGCCTAGAGACTGGAAGAAGTCAGGTTTCATACCACTACATAAGAAAGATGATATGAAGGCATGCAAGAATTATAGAACTATTAGTTTGATATCTCATGCAAGCAAAATTTTATTAAAGATCATGCTAAATAGGATTGAGGCCAAACTCAAGGCAGAGATGCCCGAGGAACAAGCAGGTTTTAGGAAAGGTAGGGGCACCAGAGATCATATAACTATTAGTTTGATATCTCATGCAAGCAAAATTTTATTAAAGATCATGCTAAATAGGATTGAGGCCAAACTTGAGGCAGAGATGCCCAAGGAACAAGCAGGTTTTAGGAAAGGTAGGGGCACCAGAGATCAGATCCTTTGCCTTAGACAGATCATAGAAAAATATAAAGAATTCAGATTCCCTCTGGTAATATGTTTCTTAGACTACTCTAAAGCTTTTGACTGTGTTGAGCATGTGAAACTGTGGGAAATAATGAAAAGAATGGGTTTTCCTCAACACACTATCAGGTTGATGCCAACTTGTAGTATAAGGAGCAAGAAGCCACGGTAAGAACAGGTGTTGGACTGACTGACTGGCTTCAACTTGGAAAAGGAGTTAGGCAAAGATGTTTACTTTCTCCTCACTTGTTTAGTATATATGCAGAGGACATCATGCGTGAAGCATTGGATGAGTTCAGGACAGGAATTAGGATAGGAGGTAGATTGATCAGTAATCTGAGGTATGCTGATGATACAGTACTCCTTTGTAATGACATGAAAGAACTAGGACTAATTCTTGACCAAGTTGACAAGATCAGTAATAACAGAGGACTTCAACTCAATTCTAGTAAGACAAAGATCATGGTTCTCAAAGGAAAAACAAACAGAGAAGCTCTTAAGAAAAAAGTGTACTTTAATGGAGAAAGAATTGAGGAAGTCAGCAAGTTTGAGTACCTGGGATCCATTATTAATGTGAAGAATTGCTGTTCAGAAGACGTCAGAAAAAGGTTAGGAATGGTTAAAACAACAGTCACCTGTCTAAAATCTGGAAGGATGGATCTATCTCCATGGGAACAAAGTTGAGGATTTTGGATGCAGTTGTTTTTCGAACAGCGACTTATGGATGCGAGACTATGTGAGACTTATGGATGGGAATATCTGCTTTTGAGATGTAGTGTTACAGAAGGCTGATGAGGATATCATATACTGAAGAGACGTACAAATGAATGGGTGTTAGAAAAGATCAGTAGAACTTTAAGGCTCCTTAAGGATATTGACAGAAGAAAGTTAAAATATTTTGGATACATAGAAAGGATGGAAGGAGGACCTCTCAGAACAGTAATAGAAGGTAAAGTTCCTGGAAAAAGAGGCAGGGGTAGACCATCAATGAGATGGATGAATGGTGTGTGTGGAGTGACTGATCTTCAGAGAGTTGAGGCTGCCAGAAAAGCAAACAACAGGACTACATGGTGAGGCCTGGTGTGGAACATCACCGAGCATAGGAGTGACCATATGGCATCTGTAGATGCCCAGTGAACATAGTAGTAGTACATATGGCTTAGCTCTCTTATATTTTTCTCTATATTCTTTTAGGGCACCTGCCAACTTATTTGTTAGGAACTTTTGGTATGCTTTCTTCTTTTCCTCAACAGCTTTTTTTTCTTATGTTGTCCATGGCATTCTTATTTTTCTATCCTTGCAGATAACTTCACCACATGACCACCTAGTTAAACTAAGCAATGTTTCCTTCAGAGCTTGTCACTCAAACTTGTTTTTGAATTGTTTAATTTTTTTCTTCAATAATGGTTATATAGCTAGGTGTACAGTTTACCAAAGCTGCTCAATTTTAATTCTTTTTAAAACCTTTTTATATATTCTTTTCAATGAGATATTCATTTTTATCCTACCTAAAACCAAGTGATGGTCACTTCCAATTTCAAATTCTTTGTACAGTTGTATCCTGAATTAGCATGAAGATATTACTATCCATAATGACAGTCCACGAGGCTTTTATTGCTTCTGTTTTCTCTCCACACGAACTTGTGCACATCTTAATGTTGGAACATGGTGTTAGTAACGACTAGTCCATATTCTGAGCAGAAATCCAGCATACTATTATTATTAGCCTTGCTCTTTTTTCCAAATTTTCCAAAAACATTTCTATATGCCTTAAGATTCATTTCCTACTCTGATGCTTAGATCTCCAATAAGGACCACCTTTCATTTTTTTTTATACGAGCCCTACTCTAATGATTTGAAAAATTCCCCCCACTTCTTCCTCAGAACCTTCTATGAGACCACAGGCAAAAATAAGTTTCATTGTCCATTTCTCCATTTTGAAGTCTGCCCATATAACTACTTGAAACTGCCTTCCAATCTAGAAGTTTATCTTCATGTTTGGAGTTGAATACTATTACTACTCCTTCCTTTCTTTGATTGTCATTGCCCAAATATAACATCCTATACTTATTATTTAGTAAGTTCTTCTACAAGTTAAATTTTCTTTCATTTGTACTTCTTATACTGATGGTTCCTATTTTCAGTTCTTCTTCTAGATGCCGAGTTTGTTCCAAGAGCTGACTTTTCACTGTTTGCCCTAGTTCCCTGAAGAAAACAGCAAGGTGGCCTTGTTTAATCAGGCAATGCCTCAACCAGATGAAATCTCACATTGCACCATTATATGTATTTGTAGTTTAAGCCAATGGAGAGTACAATTTGGTCAACTAAATCACAAATTGCCTACCCATCCTCATTCATTCAGTACCCAGTGGATACCTACTACTAATGGGGTACACCATGTGAAGAGGATTGGACATTAGGTCAGAAGACCCCAGTCAGTTCTCTGCATTCCTTAAAGCTGATGTGAAGGTCTCTGCACTGTTACTTGGCTTTGACCCTTAAGTGATCCACTTTATTATTATATAAATGTTTTTTTTATAAAATTTTGGAAAGATTTTGAAAGCCCATGGGTGAATTATCATCATCATCATCATCATCAAATTCCTGCCATGTACCCTCAAGGGGTGTACAGGATATGACAGTACTACATGAAAAAATTACATCATTACTAACTTCCTATCTACAATTTTCCTCCAAATCAGTCTGTTACTTGTCAAGACTCCAACATTATCAGATCTTATATTTCTATCGTCTAAGGCACTTTGTACCGTATCAATCCACCTATATCTTGGTCTTCCTCTGGGTCGTTTTCCTGCCAACCTGGCAGAGAACACTTGTTTTGCTAATCTTTCCTCTCCCATTCTATTTAAGTGACCATACCATCTGAGATTAGCTCTGCTAACACATTCCTGGATGCTGACAATGTCAAGTTCTTTCCTAATATCCTCATTTTTAATATGATATTGCCATTGATGCCATCTGTTCACGCCTCTAATCTTTCTCAGGACTCTCATATCTGCGGTCTCTAGTCTTTGGTCAAGTGTTTTACTTCTGACCCAGCTCTCAGATCCATAAGCTAAAATTGGTTTGAACACAGTCTTGTATAAAGCTAATTTAGTGTTCCGACTAATTTCTTTCTTATTCCATATGAATTTATTCAATTGACTTCCCACAATACCAGCTTTGCTGATTCTGTTGTCTATTTCTATATTTAGTTTACCATCTTCAGTAAAAATTGTGCCTAAGTAGCTGAAATGTTTTACTTGTTCCACAGTTCTCCATTCACAACACAGTTGACATTTTCAATGATTCTGCCTATTTTCATTGTCTTATAAATTAAATCACACTTTAATAAATATTTTTGATATTTCGGCAACGGCACGTTGCCATTTTCAAAAGGAACTTATAAAAAAAGGCACATGCACGTAGGCACTACAACACAGTAACTGAGAATGAAGTGATGAAGCTGTTGTTCTCCTAAAAGTCCTGATGGTGCCCTCTTGCGGGCTAAGTAGGTGTTCTTGGCCATTGGACTGAAGGTCTGCTCATGTAAGCCTCCCAAATTTGGGGCAGTCTCACACAACCAAATTTGTTGGGGTTTGGAGAGTTTCTTAGGGCTGAGGCTGATTCCATAATAGTCTTTTCGAATATGTATTTGTTACGGTGTATCACTGTAGCTTTCTTCCACCGTATTCTGTGGTGTGTATCCAGAGCATGGTCTGCAAGACCAGAATGGCTGTACTTGTGAAAACAGATGTAGTCCTTGTGTTCCGAAATTCTGATATTCGCTGTCTTGCCTGTTTGGCCAAAATAAGACAGCTGCAAGGGACCTGGTATACACCAGGTAGGTCTAGGGGAAGTGGTTGAACTTTAGTGGAGCATATAAGGGATGCCAATCTGGTAATTTTTTCCGAGGTGCCTCGGATGTAGGGAATGGTGATGGATTTAGAGTAATCCTTGTTGTGGTTTGTAGGTTTCAATATTTTTTGATTTTTTTTGGGGGGGGGGGGTAGCCATTGGCTGAGAAAGTGATTTAGTTCAGTGTTTAGGGCCATGTCGTTAGAACAGATTAGTTTAGCCCTGTTGTATAGTGTTTTCACCACTCATATTGTTGTGAGAGGGGGTGTTGGGATTGTTGGTGAATGTACCTGCCTGTTGGGTGGGTTTTCTATAAACTGAGAAAACCAAGGTTCCATCAAGCTGGCGGGTGACTAGTGTGTCCTTAAACTCCAACATACTGACATAATGGTCAGCTTTGACGTCTCCTCCTTATTCACAAATGTCCCACTCAAGGAAACTTTAGAGCTAATTCAAGCTAGATTTTCTCCCGATATTTCAGTTCACAATGAATTCAGGCTATTTCGTTGGAAGGGAAAATTCTAACAAACAAATAGAGGGGACAGCCATGGGTACACCACTCTCCCCACCACTGGCCAATTCTTTATGGAGACCTTTGAAGAAAAAGCCTAGCCTCTGCCTGCCCACAAAAACCAATCATATGGCTTCGCTACGTTGATGATGTGTTCGCTATTTCGTCACATGGCTCCGATACACTCCTCTCCTTCTTAACACACTTAAACAACCCCCCCCCCCCAGAATCACATTCACCGGGAAAAAGAGGAAAACAACAGCCTCCCTTTCCTAGACACACTAGTCACCTGCCAGCCTGATGGAACCTTGGTTTTCTCAGTTTATAGAAAAACCCATCCATACAGGCAGGTACATTCACCAAGAATCCCCACCCCCCCTCACAACAATATGGAGTGGTGGAAAACACTATACAACAAGGCTAAACTAATCTGTTCTAACGACATGGCACTAAACACTGAACTAAATCACATCTCAACACTTTCTCAGCCAATGGCTATCCCCCCCCCCCAAAAAAAAATCAAAAAATATTAAAACCTACAAACCACAACCCCCTCCACAACAAGGATTACTCTAACTCCATCACCATTCCCTACATCCGAGGAACCTCGGAAAAATCAACAAAATCCTAAAAAAATATGACTTGACCACTTGTTACAGACCAAATAGAAAATTGGCATCCTTATCCGCTCCACTAAAGACCAACCACTTCCCCTAGACCTACCTGTTGTATACAGGTCCATTGCAATTGTAAACTGTCTTACTTTGGCTAAACAGGCAGGACAGTGAATATCAGAATTTCGGAACACAAGGACTACATCCGTTTTCACAAGTACAGTCATTCTGGTCTTGCAGACCATGCTCTGGATACACACCACAGACTACAGTGGAAGAAAGCTACAGTAATACACCGTAGCAAATACAAATTCGAAAGACTATTTATGAAATCAGCCTCAGCCCTAAGAAACTCTCCAAACCTCAAATTCAGTGAGACCTTCAGTGCAACGGCCAAGAACAACACCTACTTAGCTCGCTAGAGGGCACCATCAGGACTTTTAGGAGAAAGAACAATAGCTTCATCATTTCATTCTCAGTTACTATGTGCACGTGCCTGTTTTTTATAAGTTCCTTTTGAAGATGGCAACGTGACATTACCGAAATATCAGAAATATTTATTAAAGTGTAATTTAATTTATATTCGTATCTATGTTGTCAATTCCTTAAGTGATTTAGTAATACTAAACACTCAGCTAAAAAAGATGTTCTGGGATTGTTTTACACATGATGGTCCAGGATCACTTGTGCCTGTTGGCTGTATAATGAAAAGTGACCAATACATAAAAAAATGGAGAAAAGAGTAGTTTCACAAATCCAGAAAGACAAAACTCATCTTCCAACAGGATCTCCCACTCCAAAAAAAGTGAAAGAATTCCTCAAAAACACAACATTCAATTGCTTGAGTGACCAGGTAGCTCTCCTGCCATTAACCCAACAGAAAATTTGTGGACCATAGTGAAAAAGAGACTTAGAAAATTAAATTGCGATACAAAGGATAACTTATTATATTAAAAGTTTGGTTTCGAGATGCAGAAATAAGAAAAATATGTTCTACATTGGTAGAGTCCATGCTTAGGTGAGTTAATGAACTTATTAGGAACAGAGAAGTGTACATAAATTATTAGATAAAGTTGGAGTTTAATTTTTATACTTATTTTCTTGCAAAATTAAAATTTTTCTTTAAAATGTGTTCAGATTAATTTGTTCACTACTGTGTGGCATGCTTTCTGTTCATACACATAAAGTTAATACTGAACTAAATGAATGCATTTGTTTGATTACAAAATTTATTAATTGGAAATGATAACTGATCTTAGTTTAGTTCAAGAGACTCCTTCCATGGCCTTCAATGGTAACAGGGCATTAGAAAGAGTATGATATTCCAAGTTGGACGTTTCACAAATTATTGATCATCAAGAAATTTTGATGGATTTCTTAATTTTCGCATAAATGAGGAGGACTAAATTAAGGCCAGTAACCATAATTTAATTTAAACATATTCATGATATGAAAAAAAAAACCTTACTTGTTTTCTCGCACACTTGAAGTGTATAAAAGTTATTGTTTTCGAGTAAAGCCATAACTATGACACACAATAAATTAAAGATGCCATGAAATTGGCTTAATTCTTTATCCAAGTGTAAGCAAACAAAGTTTGCACATGAACTAATTTCAGGACTGGGCAACTTGTATATAGAAGCTAATGACTTCACATCACTTGACTTAGTATCCTATAATGCAAAGCACATATCCTTATGGGCATGTATAATGCTATGCATTGTGGGAAGGGTCTCTACCCAGACCAGTTTCGACCTTTATTGAGGTCTCATCAGTTGGAATCAGACCCACAAGTGATATCAAGGTTGAAGTAATGCAGAAGTTGTATTTCCATATATGAGTAGCCAAAAGGTGTCACACCTAACTGCTAAAATACTCTGGATAGATTGGTAGTTTTTCTCGCTTGGTTATACTATAAATTAACTATAAATTATAAGTTAATTTATAGTATAACCAAGTGGAAAAACTTCCAACATCTAAATATAACACAACGGCGGTTCATTTTTCTCACATCATAACTAAAACGAATACAGAAAATGTGACACATAGTGGTGTAGTGAAAAGAACACTATAATACTGAGGGAAATTAGAGGGATTTTTGGATTCAATAATGGACATTTACAAAGTCTTGCATATAGAAACACGTTTTAAAAGTTATCAACTGTTATCTTATGACAGTGACGATAGGACAACTGTTGGGGGAAGAAGATATGGCAGGGTGGGTTTTAATGACTGTTTTTTTCTTAATCTTTCATACAGAAAGAAAAATAAAGTTCTGAACCATAAAATTTAGGAGATAAAAGGTCAGAAAAAAAAGTGAAGATGACTGTTTACATTATGATTTAGAGAAAACATGCAACTAAAATTGCAACTGCATTTGTGATTTTTTTAAAGGGAGCATGGTAGTGTTTGAATTAAGGATTTCAGAACTGGAAGTTTTATTTCTAATTCACTGGAAATAAGTTATTTCCAGTGAATTAGAAACTTCTCTAATAAATTTGTTGTGCATTGTAAGTTATGTAAAGAAAATAATATATTTTGAATGCAATCAGAATAAGGCTGAAAATTCACTCACCATTTGTTTCTGATAACTCGCCAGTGGCAAATGGGCAAGTGGATTTCTGGAGCACTGGTTGTATTTACTTTACAAAATGATGTTTATCAAACTTAACTTTGAATTAATTCAATGACCACTTGATATGAGAAAAATCTAGTACTACTTGCTCAATTTTTAGTTGATAAGTTCAGTATGAGAGGACACAAAAGGGTTGTTGGAAGGGGCAAGAGTGAAGAGTGAGAAAATGAAAATACAGCCATTATGGATCGAATATGCACCCTCAAATGCTTCGTATCCATCATATATTTCAATGTAATATTAATGGTATTGCAATTTTAATATGCACTTCGCATCCAATGTAACTTGGACGTATATATACGTCCTGGCTGGTAGCGTGGTTAAGAAGGGCAATGATGGCAAATGATTAGATGCATAGGCTGTGTAGAAAGAACAGATCTGAGTTTTTGAATGTGTGGAGTGAAGTTGAAGGAAGATTAGATTTGTATAAGAGGGATGGCTTACACCTGAATGAGTTTGTTATCAGGAGTCTTGAAAAACTAATAACTGGTATGAGACCTAGCAAGAGGAGTCAGGGAAACTAAATTATAATGGGACAAATGGTGAGAACATGAGTGTAAGAGCGACAATGTTATATAATTGTGCTAATGATGAGAATGGACATTATCACGGAAATGATTTTATGGGCCCATATATGAGAGGTTGGCCAATCAAACCTATAGTACGTTAGTACCATATGTAGGTAGTGTGTGTGTGTGTGGGGGGGGGGGGGGTTGGGAAAGGAGAAACCTGTTACATTTACGTTATATAGGCATTATATCCTGTAATTAAAATGAAAAGCCAAACGGCTAGTTTTCTGGCAACTTAATAGAAATTAAGCGGATAAAAATCCTATGTTGTTATATAGCCAGTAAATGAAACTCAAGATCGAGAACTATGATCTATATGAGTTTCAATGCCGAAAAACTATTGGCGAAGGCAATTCAAAGCAAAGGTGGAGCAAGCCCCCTCACTATTCTTGATATTCTCTCATAATGTAAAACACAGCTCCTAGGAGATGTAATACTCATCATTACATTATGAGGAGAGGTCACTACCCAGACCGGTTTCAACCTTTTTTGAGGTCTCATCAGTGAGTAGGTAGATCTGGAAGATATCAAATTTTTCAACCTCAAAAAAGGTTGAAACCAGTCTGGGTAGTGACCTCTCCTCATAATGTAATGACAGTATTACATCTCCTAGGAGCTGTGTTTTACATTATGAGAGAATATCAAGAATAGTGAGGGGGCTTGCTCCACCTTTGCTTCGAACTGCCTTCGTCGATAGTTTTTCGGCATTGAAACTCATATGGATCGTAGTTCTCGATCTTGAGTTTCATTTACTGGCTATATAACAACATAGGATTTTTATCCGCTTAATTTCTAGGCATTATACCTGTATAACGTATGCATTTAAAATGCCTATATAATGTAATGCAGTTCTGTGGAAGAGCCCCCCCCCCCCCCATATTTCTTTGGGAAATATGGGGAGGGGACTCTTCGATAGTACTGCAGTAGCAGAGATGAAGGAGGAAGAAAAGAAACTTGTTCAGGTTGTACTGTGAAAGGATGTTGGCTGGCAGTTGTTATGTGTCACAATGGGCTTAGTACAGAGTGGAAGAATTATTGATGCTTTATGTTGGAGGTTTAATGGATTTTTTACAACACTCAAAAAGAATTAAAATAGAATTTAATACTTCCTATATTTCGTCCTAGTCACTAGGACATCTACGGGGATTACAAAAACAATTAATGTAACATGCACACAAAAACTTACAATACTAAGCCCAACCACGTGGGTGACACTAAAGTCCTATTTAGGTGGAGCACCATCTAAGGGCGGTAGTAGGTGGCCTGGAATGAAAGGTGGGGCCTCTGGTGATGAGTGTTTCCCAAATCTTCGGAAGCTTAATACAACCATATTTATTAAGATTTGGTTGGTTACTGAGAGCTGCTGCTGCTTCTAAGAAAAGTCTCTCTTTCTTGAATTTGCTGTGGTGGAGCATGGTGGTTTTCTTCCATGATACTCTGTGAGTGGTGTCCAAAACATGGTCAGCCAAGCCTGAATGGCCATAGTTGTGTTTAACGACATACGACTTGTGTTCCTCCAGGCGGATGGATGCTGATCTGCCTGTCTGTCCAAAGTACGCAAGCTTACAGGAACAGAGTACTTTGTAAACTCCAGGCAGAGAGAGAGGAGGGAGCTGATCTTTCGTAGAACGGATAAGGATAGCAAGTTTGTGGTAGGGCTTATATGCTGTGTGTAGGTTATACTTTTTTAGTATCTTGGCTATTTTTTCCGAAGTGCCACGGATGTAGGGTATGGTGATGGCATTTTTAAAATCTTGTTGACGAGAGGGATGGGGAATGGGAGAGGAATTGATTATTTTTTTGATACTGTGTTTGCTGTAGCCATTGGAGAGGAAAGTTCTGTGTATGTGGTTAAGCTCAGTAGTGAGGGCGGTTCCACTGAAACAAAGATTGTGGGCTCTCTTGGTAAGAGTTTTAATGATGCCATATTGTTGCGAGGGGTGGTGGTGGGAGAGTTTGTGAATGTGTCTGCCTGCGTGTGTGGGTTTTCTGTATACAGTGAAGGAAAGTATCATTAGGCAGGCATGTGACTAAGGTGTCTAGGAAGGGTAAACAATTGTTCTTTTCCTTTTCCATAGTAGACTGGATTCTTGGATGTAGGCTATTGAGATGACTGAGGAAGGAGTCTAACGTGTCTGGGACATGAGGCCAAATCGAGAACACATCATCTACATATCTTAGCCAGATAGAAGGTTTGAGTGCGGCTGAGTCTATGGCTCGTTTTTCGAAATCTTCCATATAGAAATTGGCAAGGGGGGTGAGAGGGGGAAACCCATGGCAGTTCCCTCTATCTGCTTGTAGATTTTGTTCTTCCAAGAGAAATACCCAGAGATGATGGCAAAGGAAAAGAGATCTAAGATGTCAGAGGGAAAAACGTTTTCTAAGAGAGGTAAAGTGTCAGTTAAGGGAATATTGGTAAACAAAGAGGAGATATCAAAGCTTACTAATATGTCTGTATTATTCAAGGTTAAATTTTCTGTGAGGGCTTTAAAGTGGGTCGAGTTTTTTATATAGGAAGCGGAATTTTCGGTGAGGGGGGACAGAGAGTTGGCCAGCTGTTTAGACAGTCTGTAACAAGGTGCATTGGTGGCATCTACTATAGGCCTGAGTGGCGAATTGTGTTTGTGGATTTTTGGTAAACCGTATATTCGGGGGGGGGGCTTTCTACTCTACGTGCAACGTGCTGCCATCTGCAGTAGGTCATTGATATACAGAAGGAAGAGGGTCGGTGAGAGAACTGAACCTTGTGGGACTCCAGCATTAGTTGGATGGTGAGAGGATAGGGAGCCATCTACCATCACACATAGTGTGCATCCAGACAGAAAGCTGGCAATTCATCTGCAGAAGTCCTGAGACAGTCCAAATGATAGGAGTTTGCTTAGTAAGCCTTTGTGACAGACCCGGTCAAAGGCTTTAGAGATATCAAGTGAAACCACTTGGGATTTGCCAAATTTCTCCATGGCATTTGTTCAGAGATGGGTGATTCCTGTTGATTGGCATCGATGGAATCCGTACTGGTGGTCATGTAATAGCTGGGTATCTTCAAGGTAGAGTAGGAGTTGAGAATTGATGGTTTCTCCAACACTTTAGATAGGACTGAGGTAAGTGAGATAGGCAGTAGTTAGATGGCAGTGATTTGTCACCCTTTTTAGGAATGCGTTGAATATAGGCCAATTTCCAGGCTTTGGGATATGTACAGTGGAGTAAGAGAGAACGTCTAGACGGCATAAGAAAGGGGTCAGTTCTGGTGCACAGACCTTCAGGACAATTGGAGGAATGCTATCAGGGCCAAGAGACTTTTTTTTTGTGTGTGTGTGTGTGTGTGTGTGTGTGTGTGTGTGTGTGTGTGTGTGTGTGTGTCTAATTTAGGAAACAGGTTTATGATCTCTTTTTGGCAAAAGGATAAAGGGAGCATTGTATATTGGGCAGTTGGAATGACTAGAGGGTGTTTGCCATTGTTAGTTATGCATGCATTGGAGGCAAAGTGTGAAGCCAGGAGATAAGCTTTTTCTGTGAGTGATGTTGCAATTGAGCCATCCCGGGTATGACAGGGGTGGAAATAGTGTAGTGAGAAAGTTACGACCAATTGCTTTGGCAAGAGATCAAAATGAATGGCTGCCATTTGGACAGGCTGCAAGTTTCTCTGTTCAAATTCTGTTTTGGAAGCACTGATAATTTTCTTGCATCTGTTTCGAGCTTCAGTATAGGCATTGAAGGAGGATGGAGTTCTTGATTTGAGCCAATTGCGGTATGCCTGATTTTTCATTTGTACAGCCTTGGCACATCTTTTGGAAGGCAGTTCAGAGAAGTGTGGGGAATGTATGTTTTCATGCCAGTAAGGATTACTTTGGTGACACATTCGATGCATATATTTGGATTGGAAGACTGGAAACAATAGTCCAACCATGGGAATGAAGCATAGTAATCTCGGAGGCTGTCCCATGTGGCACTGTTATAATGCCAAATTTGAAATGATCACGAGGAAAGAACAATTTCGACTTTTGTTCATCCGGTTTGGACCAATCAAATGTGTGCAAAGATGTCTACATGTATAAGAAAAGAATAGAAATCAGCAAGTTATCCAACTGTGTCATGCCGATAGACTATTATGTCTATACACAAATGCTTCAAATGTCTATACACAAATAGGAAAGAACTTGACATTGTCAGCATCCAGGAATGCGTTAGCAGAGCTAATCTCAGGTGGTACAGTCACTTAAATAGAATGGGAGAGGAAAGATTAGCAAAACAAGTGTTCTCTGCCAGGTTGGCAGGAAAACGACCCAGAGGAAGACCAAGATATAGGTGGATTGATACGGTACAAAGTGCCTTAGACGATAGAAATATAAGATCTGATAATGTTGGAGTCTTGACAAGTAACAGACTGATTTGGAGGAAAATTGTAGATAGGAAGTTAGTAATGATGTAATTTTTTCATGTAGTACTGTCATATCCTGTACACCCCTTGAGGGTACATGGCAGGAATTTGATGATGATGATACACAAATGCTAGGAGCATCAGAAACAAAGGGATAGAGTTTGTTACTTTGATCAATATGTTGGGACCTCAGATTGTAGGCATTAGTGAGACCTGGCTATCAGAATCAAACTAACTGGTATTGAGTGTAAAGGGTACAGTATTTCTAGGAAGGATAGGAGAAGAGGGGGAGGGGAGTGCTGCTAATGATATCAGATGACTTGAATCCAGTGTTGAAACAAATGATTGTAGTAACAGTATTTCATGTGGCAGTAAATTTGAAGCCATCTGGTGTGAGGTGGAATCTAACAAGATCAATTACATAGTGGGGTGTTGTTACAGACCTGGTGGATCGGTTATTAGTGATAAAAGTAATGCATCATCAAATAGACATGATGGGTGTGCAAAGAGTAATCATAATAGGAGACTTTAATAATCCAAATATTGATTAGGTAGCAGTAAAATCTCATGAGAACAAATGAAATTGAATTTATTGAGCTGTTGCTAAACAACTTCCTTAAGCAGCATGTGACAGATGGAACTTGAGGTCAAAGAGTGGGGCTAGATTTCAATATAGTGTCAGAGGGTGTTTCAGTTATAGACATAACTGTTCTGCCTCTGGTTGGTGACAATGATCATGCGGTACTCACTTGGGAAGTGACTAAGTTTATGAATGTTCTACTCAGAAAAGATTACATGCTGAACTATAAAGCAGGAAATTATGACCAACTGAGGAGTATACTGGGTTCAGTGGAATGGGGATCAGTTGCTGGATGGAAAGAATATCGACAGTGCATGGGAAGCATTTAAACAATACTTAAATGCACGATATCAGAATGTGTCCCAAGAGTTTGAAGAACAAATAGGGTAGGAGTCAAATGTATGTGTAATATTATTAAGCAAGAGATTCGTAAAAAAAGGATGATATGGAAGGAATACTGTGTGCATAAGGATGATGTCCGTTATCAAAATTATAAGCAGCAGTCAGGTATAGTAATATAATTGTACGGAAAGCAAGTCTGAGTATGAAAAGAAGCTGACTATGCAAGCTAAAGACAATCCACAAGAATTCGATAGATATGCTGCAAGTAAAAGAAAGAATAACTTCTGAATGCAGATGGTATGAGGTAACAGATGCAGAAGAGGTTGTTCAACTAATGAGTGCCTATTTGGCTAAAAGCTATCAACCTGGTGTATGCAACATTGAGTTCACTGCTACCTTTTCACTGAATGAAGAAATTAGCAATTTGCTTGCATTCTATAATAACGCTATCACTGAACTAGACAAGGGGAATGGACACACGATACTACTTTTGGATTTTGCTAAGGCTTTTGACAGAATACATGGAGGATGTGAGTCTGCAAGATTTAAGGTAACTAGTGGTCTACTACCAAGATCAGTCCTTGGTCCACTGTTATTCAATCTGTACGTTAATGATATTGGGAGGGATTTGAGAGGCAGCATACAGCTATTTGCAGATGATGCGAAGATAGGTAGGGTAATCAAGAATGCTGCTGATATGCAGTACTTGCAGAATGATTTGAATAGGCTGGAACTGTGGGCATGGGAAAATGGATGTCAGTAAATGTTGTCATTCATTTTGGTGTGATTACGCGTGAAGAAATGATGAGGCTAGGGATCTTGGAGTTTAGTAGATAGAAGATAGCTGAAGTTTTTTTTTTTTTTTTTGGGGGGGGAGGGGGAGGGTAAGTAACAAAGATTGCAAATACAACTTGAAAGATAATTGCAATGCTGAAACAAACATTCACATGTAAAGAAAAGACCTCACTCGGACTATTGTGCGCAGGAACCAGGTCTGATCTCCTGGTTTCTGTTGTGATTCTGATATAGTGGAGAGAGAGAGAGAATGTAAAGGAGAGTGTTAAAAATGATATCAGGATTGTGGAATACTAATTATGAAGACAGATTAAGAATTTTTAGAATGCAGACACTAGCAAACAGGAGAAAGAAGGGCGATATGATTGAGACTTACAAACTTCTGAAAGGGTCATACAGGATTTCAGTTGATGAAATTTTTCATTTTATGGAGGGTGGACAAGAGGGCATCCTTAGAAGCTGATTATGAATGCTGCTAAGGGGGTGAGGGCTAGATTTTTTCTCTCATAGGGTGGTGCATGATTGGAATGAACTGCCATTGGATGTCGTGACAAGCAGTGTGAATGAATTCAAGAATAAGTACGACAGCTGATGCATGTAGTATGTGGCCTTCTTCGATGAGTCCCTGACTCCCTAGAGGTCTGTCTTAATAATAACATACAGTAGCACTAACCTCACTCTTATGGGAACAGATTGGTGCCACTTGCATCCTTTTGTTGACCGAAATGAAGCTATTTGTCAGCTAGAAGAGGATCTCATCGATACACTGAATGCTGACCTTTGGATGATCCTTTCAGATATCTCTATGCTTCAGACAAACTGTTTTAAAAAATAAGATGTAGGCACATTAAGAAGTAAGACACTATTAAAATTCAACTTTTAGTCCTCAACAACCTCAGAAAAACTACTGTACATCTATCATCTATCATCCTGAAGCAACATGCACACTCACTTGCTCATCGCAACAACTATGAACTCGCATCTAGAAAAATTTCTGCAGAAGAAATTATGATCTAAGTATAATGAGGTATCCCCAGCCTTCTTACTAATATATTACTAACAACATCCAACTGGATGTTGCCAGCATACTTACACATGCAAATACACTGAAAAGCAATTTTTCTCAATGTATAAGTACAAAGCTCTATTGGAAATATGGGCTACAAAAAATCCATAAATAAAATATGCCATTATGCCCCGCTATGGAAATTGATTCACCCACATACAAATTAACTGAACATTTAGCCAAAGTTCTCTCACAATATATTGGCAACACTCCACACATAAGAAAACTCAGCCCACTTGAAAGAAAGAAAAGGAAACTTCACACTCCACTCCAATACAATGACATAATGGTCAGTTTTTATGTCTCCTGTCTATTCATTCATGTGCCACTTAATGACACCTTAGACCTTATCCAAGCTATATTTCCTCCCAATATCTCAGCCCTGTTTCAGTCTACCATGAACTCTGACTGCTTCATTCGACAAGGGAAATTCTATAAAGAGATAGAGGGGGAACAACCATTACTTCCCCCTCCTCCAGCAAAGTACTTCATGGAGACCTTCGAAGAGAAGGCCTTAAACTCTGCCCCACATAAACCTTCGCCACTTTTACAGCTGCTAACTCTATACAAAGCCCAAATCCACTCTAAGCTTGATTCGATCCAGAGGAGAGCAATCTGGATAATTAATGATCACCCCTCTCACAAATGTTCAGTTTCTGCCTAGTCTCTTCTACAGATACTTTCATGGACAGTGCTCTGCTGTATTGGCCACTATTATTCCTCCACACCCCTCCAAAATCATTAAAACAAGAGCCACTGCTAACCAACTTCACTGTCTCCTCCTTCATCCCATCTACTTCTGTCCTTTGGAACAGTCTCCCCACTCTACCTTCTCCAAAGAATACAACCCTCAACTGTTCAAGCAAGATGTGAACAGAATCCTCCTTTCTTCTATTCCTCTTGCTCACACACGGCACCAATGTGCTATAGGTTTTTGACCTTTTGTGTGGCATAAATATATATATATTTAAAAAACCCCACTGGAAACTATAAATAGGGTATGAGCAGGGGAGTGAGAAGCAGGTTTTTTGCATGCAGAGTTGTGAATGATTGGAATGACTTGCCTGAGAGTGTGGTGTCTGCAGAGAATTTGAGTGTGTTTATGGCATTGTATGATGAGCTGTGTGTATATGATAAAAGGACCTCCTAGATGAGTCTTTGACTACATGGGGGTCTTGGGATGATAATAATAATAATAATAATAATATACGATCTCCTGAAGCACTGCTGTAAAATAATAGAGTCACATGATCCTTAGCTTGCTTTAAAGCAGCTAAGAATCATGATTTCGCTATATAAGTTCTACTTGGCATTTTTTTTTTTTTGTCTACACAATTGTCTACATTCTGTAGCGTCAAGTAATCCCTGATATTTAAAACATCAAGGGAGCTCCCCAAAATTCACGTGTAAGTACATATATACCATTATAGGAAATGATAATTATAATGGAAATACCCTTTTTAACAGTACAGAATTCAAACAGAAATTTTAAAAATAAGCACCATTTTAACCATGCAAAATCAAATATACCATGTAAAAATAGAATTGCTTTTGTTTTCTAAACCATGTTATTTTAAAATCATGTAAAAAAAAGGCCATGTAAAAAATTGGCATCCCTAATCTGCTCTACCAAAAAACCAGCCAGGGTTTATCAAGTTACTTGCAGTTGCAAATTGTCCTACTACTACTACCACACAGGTAGAACAGCAACATCAAAATTTCAGAACTCCTGGACTACATTTGGTTCCACCACCATTACAGCTACTGTGGATTCGCTGACCATGCTCTACACACCCACCACCGGATATGCAGGAAGAAGGCCACTCTACTTCACTACAGCAAATACAAATATGAGAGACTACTGCTGTAATCTGCCAGCATCCTAAGAAACTTTCCAAACCTCAACAAATTTGGGAAGCATTCATCCTAAGATCTTCAGCCCAATGGCCAAGACGACCCAATTTAGGCCCACAAAGGAGGGGGGGGTGTCATTTAGGACTCTAGGCCCAGGTTTGGCTGCCTTTCTTCAACCTCATTTACCCAGTGCCTGTGTGCACATCATTGTTATGCATTTCCCAGACACTGTTTTGCAGCAGAGATGACAAAAGTTTTTCTCCTAATTGCTTTGATTATACAATACAAATATATCAATTATGAAAATATCAAATTAAGAGATAAAATACATTTAATAGAAGTAGTGGGTAAGTTTGAGTAAATGGAGTGACTTTCTGGAAGTCATGGAGCTTTAAAGTACTAAGTAGTAGTAGTAGTAATAATAATAATAAAATTAACTTACTTCAACTGACATAGTACCCATAATTGCTCTCTGGTGTCCTTCAAGTGTTTCTCTAGAAATGTGCATTATTTCATCTTCTGATTTACCAAGGAATTGCTCACATGCAGCTCTAAGCATTTCAGCATTCTGACCTTGAATCTTTACCTAAAAGCAAAATAGTATACCCTAAATGATACTGTTAATCTATATGCTGGATATATAATAGTGCACACATCATATTCTCAAAGGCATGTGAATACTCTTGTAAAGTAGTATGGAATATCAAGCTGGGTTAGCTTGAGCTGTTTGGAATTATAACAAAGAATCTCATGGGACAACTTTTTTTGTAGATTAAAGAACTCTTCCTGCACTTACAGAAAGTGCATCCACTTAAAATATCACCTTGAATTTTCGCAGCAACTCTACAGAGCTCTACAAGAGAAATTTAAGGCTATGCAAAGAAACATTTACACTAAATGATGTTCTCTGAAATGATTGAGTATGAAGACAAAATTTGGCATGGAGAATAGTCAAAGAACAATTATCTACTGCAATTTCTCATCCCAATAAAAAGTCTGAAGGAGAATGGTGCCAGAGTTCAAAAATTCTTCATGTACATTAACATTTTGGACAACTTTATTGTTATTAAAACTAGCTACATTTTACAGGGATGGTATAACCAACTCTGCTGAGAAGTAAACAGCCTGTTGCCAATTTTGACTAGCATCTCACTCTTGATCTGCAGCCTATTCACCACAGAAAGTTATTCCGCTTCGTTATAATATATATATAACACTTGACAAAAAGTTATAATCTGGTTTTAATTCTATGCCCAAGAGTAAGCATAAGCATGAAATAACTCTATGACTACTTCTTAGTGCAAAAACATTATGGGAAAAGGTCACTAACTACATCAGTTTCAATCCTTATTCAGGTCTCATTGGTGGAAGCCAGACCCAAAAAACATAAACAAAATGATCCTATCTTTAAAAAAGGTAACAGAGATGACCCTAAAAACTATAGAGGTATCAGTATACTAAATTTCTGTCACAAAATATATAGCAGAATCTTAAATAACAAACTAATGAAATATTCCAAAAACTTTATTCTAGAAGTACAGAATGGATTTAGAAAAGGACGATCAAGTATAGACCTGGCCTTTTGCCTAAAATTAATAATAGAGAAAAGAAGAGAATACAATTTAGAAACACATATTGCATTTATTGACTTTGAAAAAGCATTTGACAACGTTAAAAGAAACATTATTTAACATATTAAAAGAAAGACAAATACCAAATAATATCCTAAAAGCTATCACAAGTATATATGAAAATAATCAAATACAAATAAGATTAAATCACGTGCTATCATATACGAGAGAGATAAACCAAGGGGTCCGACAGAGATGTCCCCTCACAGCAACTCTTTTTAATATCTACTTAAATGAAATAATAATAAAATGGAATAAAAATTTACATCAAGGAATTAAACTTTCTCCTACAGTTAACTTAAACACTCTCCTCTTTGCCGACGACCAAATAATAATTACAAATTCTGAAGATAATTTAGAAAGCTATTTTAGATCTAAACGAGATATGGTATGATAATATCAACAGAAAAATCAAAAACTATGGCCTTTAAAGGACAAGATCCAGCAAGAACTAAAATAGTAATAGATAACAAGATCTTAGAACAGGTGAATTCATTTAACTACCTAGGATGTATGATCACATATGAAAACGAAAAAGATATAAACGTAAAAATTGCAAAATATTTAAAAATAACACGTGTAATTAACTCTATATTTAAACCAAACCTAGTTCAAAAACAAACCAGGCTAAAAGTATACAATACATTAGCCCTACCAGTCTTAATGTATGGAAGTGAAATCTGGACAATAAAACAAAAAAGACAAAGATTAACAACAGCAGAAATGAAGTTTATGAGAAAAACTGCAAAGTATACCCTATTTGATCACAAAAGAAATGAAGATATTATGAAAGAATTAAACCAAGAACCAGTAATAGAAAAAATTAAAAAATATAAACATAAATGGATGGAACATGTTCAAAGAATGAAAACAGAAAGATTACCAAAACAAGCCTTAAAGTACAAGTCATTAGGAAAAAGAAAACCAGGATGTCCTCTTAAACGAACTTCTAAGGCCGGAACAGGCCATGCTAAGCCTCCTTGATACACATGATGATGATGACCTTATTATTAAATACTCTGAATGAGAGACGTACGATTGATTGATTTAACCTTGGTATCTTCTCAGATTTAGTTGCCACTGACAAGACCTTAGTAAAGGTCAAAACAAATCTGAGCAGTGACTCTTCCTATAATGTTTCTACATTAAGGGATACTAAGACAAGTGAAGTCAACAGCCTCTATATACAAGCAGACTAGTCATTAAGTTAGTTTCTACTTATATGTAGAATTAAAACAAGAATAATTTCTTGTCAAGTACAGGTAACCCTCGTATAACGCAGTACTTATACAACATGGTTGCAATATAACGCAGTCTGCAAATCCTAGTAACCCTTTATTTTTTCATATATTTTTTCACTGCGCAACTTAATCAAATTTTATCTTCGTTAAATTTGCGCCCGCCTGAATCGTGCATGTAGTTATAAGTAACGAATTTATATTAGAGGAAATACCCTTTAGCATGTCTGCACGTCAATTCTTTACCATATAAAGTGTTCATGGTTGAAAATTGTCTTCGTTTTAATGCATTAAAAATCATAAGTGTGTTAATCTCAAGCTGAGCACTTTATTTTCTGGTGAGTTACATATACAATATGTAATGCTTTTTTTAATGTAAAAAATTATTTTATAGTAATGGCAACTTAGAGGGCTTTTGCGATATGGTTGAAAACGAAATTAGCAAATTAATTGATGGGGAAATAGATTTAAATGAGGAGGAACTGCAATTAATAGATGATATTGAACCAAATGGCAGGGAAAGTTCTGCCAAAGATTCTGATTGTGATGAATTCTTTAAGGGATTCAGTTTAAAGAAATTAGCAGAAGGATTGCACTTGGCAAGAAAGTTAGGATGTTATTTTACGGATAATGATCCCTCAATAGTTAAAATATGCACTGTATTTTATTTTGCCTAAAACATTTATGCATTATGTGCAATGAAGTTTACGTACAATTTGTAATTTTTATAAGTTTATACTATGTATTTGTTTCATACTTTATATGTTTTCTTAACTTACATAAATTACCTGAATTAAATAAAAATATTTTTTATCAGGTATGTCACTGTTGTTTATATAATTTAAAAAAAAAAAAAAAAAAAAACGATTTCAGAACATAACCCTACATTTTCTATCTGATCTGAGCCTCGCATAACGCAATTTATATAATGCGGCATTTCTACGTAGTGGCATGACTGTGACTGACTTTGGAAGGGTCAAACAGTATCACCTGATAAGATATGCTTTAATATCTGATGAAGAACTATGACGATTCCTTTATCTACCAGTAAAGCTGCAAATTAAATGTTTACCATTACTGATTAAATTTTGTAAATAAATTAATTTTTGTTCCTTTTCTTTGGTTTTCCTGCATTCCCCATTTTCAAATCAAACTTTCTCAGCCTCATTATTGAGTACAACAAATTCAAATAAAATCTTTCAAGTAAATGACTTAAAGTACAGTAAATATGTGATACTTTCCATTCAGGATTTAAGTATGTTTTTTTTTCAGTCACTTTTAACAATAAAATTTAATCAATAATGGTAAACATTTAATTTATAGCTTTACAGGTAGGTAAAGGTATCAACATCTTGTGCATAAAGCTCAACCTTTTGTATTGTTTGTTAATTTTGGAGCTACATGGAAATATTTTCCCAAAATCCAAAATAACAGTAAATCCTCTGAAACAGAGTAAACTCCTTAGAACAGTTTATATTGGCAGTTGTTGATATGCCTGCTGTTTCTTGAATACTTTTATATGTACTGAATGTCTTATTGTGAAATATTTGGACAATTATGTGGCACTTAAACTCTGGTAATTCTATGAAACTGGAACCATCAGTGCTCGAACATGGTGTTGCTAATGAATGTAATGGTAGATTTGAGTTGTCCTAAAAAAGTGTTTTTAATTAGTGTATAGTGTGGCTTTTTATTGCAAATTGTGCTGCATTTTTTCAATTTGGATACAAGTGTCCTTCAGTGGTGTTGAAATTTTTTTGTTATTTATATTGTGTTTTGCTACTTGTTTGTACTACTTCAGTTCTGAAGATGGCATCCATAAAGAAACGTATGTCAGCATCACAGAAGGTGTCTGTTAAAGAAGTCTGGCTCTGTCTTGGATTTTTTTTTTGCAGTGGATGCATTGCGAATTGCTATATGTATGCATCGAAAAATGCGAGATTTGTAGACTGTTTGGGTAAACGAGGAGGAAAGCGTTAACATATGTGAAAAGTGTCTTGATGGATTAGAGCGATTAGAAATGGGAGCAAATGAAAATCAAAATGAAACATCTGGAAGAGGATATTAAATCTAAAGGAGAGATCGGTTGATGATAATGAGGAGGAGGAAGTTAATATTACAAAGAAAGAGTTAAAGGATAGTCGTATATCATTGTATAGGGATTCAATCATTAGAGGTGCAATTACTAATAAAGTGCACAAAATATATAGATTTATAGACACAGTTTGTAATATATAAATATATATTACAAACTGTGACGTGGAACATGATCTTCCATTTATCTTTAATAAAGTTTATATTTTGAGGTGTTACAGGTCCCTTATGAATTATGAGTTCTAATAACTGGTTATTAACAATAGATGGCCAGGTACAAGGATCCCCTAAATCACATTCTGTCGTGAATTCAGCACAATTACCAGAAGGCCTACTTTGTAAATTATCTCCACAGCTTGATTTCGGCGTTGACTCTTTCCTCCTAGCACAGTTATGAACGAAATTCAAACTTTTCATTTGATTTTTCACATTCCACTTTGATTTTGCCCTTCTTATTGTCTGGAAAAGGTTCTGAAGTGATTGATGTTGTTGAGTTATCTTTGTCTAACTTTACATATTTCAGCAGGGATCGTCGTAATTTTTCCTAATCACTTTCATTCTTTCTTTTGCGATAAAAAGCACCGGACAGACGTTTAGTTTTCCTATCCGACATATCTAAACATATAATAAAAAACATTAATAATAATGATAATAATAATAATAATAATGAGCAGAAATTATTTTTTCTCTTTTTGAATGAATAAATAAATGTTGTAATGACCCAAACTGACTTAAGCCTTTCTGTACAGATTCCGAAAAAACTCTGATCTGTCCATCCGTCTGTCTGAAAGATGGTGGTACATTTTATAACAGGTACTAGAAAAAAAAAAACAAAAAATTGTAATTCCATTTTTTTCCCAATTATGTATTTTTAGTACCAAAAAACTAGGCCAAAACTATGGTTCGCTTGAATGAACATTCCTTGTTGAGTGAGGTTTTTAAAGAGATAGAGAATGAAACCCAAAGAAGATATTTCCCAGTTAGCACTGCTATAAGTTTTAACAATGTTACGTTCCTATTTCATTGCTAATATTTTCAAATTAACTATAGGCTATATTGAATTTATTCCATCTGCCGCCCTAGAGATTTGGTCGCTCGCCTGCATGCATGCACGCACGCCCAGCACACCTATTAGAACTGGCCCTGCACATAACTGTAGCGTTTTGAATAGTTTCTCTCTTGGCACCTTGTCATATGCCTTTTCCAGATCGACAAAACTTAAATACAGATCTTTGTTATATTCACAGGTTTCCCAACTATTTGTTGAGAAGTGAAAATCTGACAGCCTCTATTTTGCATGAATCCAGCTTGTTCTTCCCAAGCTTCCCTTTCACAGTCCTTCTCAATTGTTTCTCAAATATACTTGCATAAATCTTACCAGGAACACTCAGTAGATAAATACCTCTGTAATTCTCACATTCAGTTTTATTTCCCTTTTCATTATATGGGTACAATGAGAGCTCTACTCCAATCATCTGGAATTCATCCCTCTGTCCAGGCCCGCTGAACTATATAGTGCAGCCATGTAACACTTATACCTCCATACTTGAGCATTTCTAGTCGAATATCATCTACTACTTCTGCCTTTCCATGACTTTTTCTACTTCAAGTATGGATATGTATTCCTGACTGCATGCCTGGTCAGTGTTTTTTACCACTGTGAAGTCATCACTGCTTGTTTCATTTAGCGATTTTTCAAAGTAATTTTTTCAAATTACCTTGAAAAAAATCTGGAATTTCCATACCTCAAGGATATCCTTTTCTCCTGTTTTTATGTCACTTTTATCATCTCTAATTCCTTTTACAGCACTCTTTCCTCCATTTCTGAGCTTCTTCAACAATCTCCAGAATATCTTGCCACCTTCTTGATATTTATTTTCTATGTTCTTGCCCAAATCTTCCCATGAACTTTTCTTTAGCTGACTTATTTACCAGGAACTTTTGATATGATTTCTTCTTTTCCTTCACTGCCTCTTTAACTTCCTGTGTCCACCATGGAGTTCTGATTTTTCTATCCTTGCAGACAACCTCACCACATGCCTCTCTGGTGGAATCAATCAGTGTTTTTTTCAAGGCTTGCCACTGAATCTCCAAGGTTTGGTTGCTGTTCTCAAACTATTTCATTTTTTCTTTAATAATATTTGTGTATTTTAGTCTACAGTTCACATCTGAGAGCTGCTCAACTTTTATTCACTTTAAAACTTTCTTACATGTTATTCTTTTCAATATGAAATTCAATTTTATCCTGCTCAAGACTAAATGGTGATCACTTCCAATTTCAAATCCTGTGTACACTCTGGTGTCCTGCACCAGGGAGAAAACATCACTATCAACAATAACATAGTCAGTGAGACTTTTCTTATTCCTTGTGTCTTCTCTTGATGAATTTGTCCATATTTTTATGTTGGAACATTGTGTTAGTAATAACCAGTCCTTGTTTTGAGCAGAAATCCAACAGGTATTTGCCATTATTATTAGCTTTGCTGTTTTCTCCAAATTTTCCCAATATATTTTTGTATGTCTGACAATCATTTAATACTCTGCTATTTAGATCCCCAACAAGGACCAACTTTTCCTTTTTCATTGTGTCAGTTGCTTTTTCTAAAGCCTCAAAAAATTCCTCCCCTTCTACCTTAGTAGAACCTTCTGTGGGACCATAGGCACAAATAAGTCTCATTGTCCAGTTCCCCATTCTCATATTTGCCCACATTACTCTACTTGAGACTGACTGCCATTCAAGAAGATTAGCCTCGTATTTTGTGTTGAATACTATGGCTACTCCTTCTTTTCCTTGATTGTCATTGCCTGAATATAACATTTTGTATTTATTGCTCAGAAAGATCTCACCAGTTTTGGTCTTTTTTGTTTCAGTCACCCCTATTATGTTGATCTGGTACTTATCTAATTCCTCAGCTAGCTCCATTTCTTTGCCATTCAGGCTTCTTATGTTGATAGTACCGATCTTGAACTCTGGTGATGTTCAGTTGGGGTGGGTTTTAGGATTTGTTCCAGTAGCTGACTTTTCGTTATTTGCCCTGGTTACCTGGTGAAAACAACGGGGGGGCCTTGTTTAACCAGGTGAAACCCCCAGCCGGCATGAATTCTGTCATGATGTACTATCATTTTTTAATTTGGTTTAAGCCATTAAGATTACAATTTGGTTGACTAAATCCCAAATTGTCAGCCCATCCTCGTTCCTTCAGTAACCAGGTAGATACCTAACAGGATGCACCACAAGAAGGTGAGGATTGCACATTAGGCCAGAAGCCCTGATCTGTTCTCTGCATTGCTTTAAAGGCTATATGGGGGTCTCCTCTCAGTTATATAGCTTTGATCATTAAGCACTTCTTATAGAATTAGAAGGATATATGTAATTTTCTGGTAGGATAGGAATGTAAAAAGAGTAGGGGTGGAGTGCTGTTAATGATTGCAGTGGAATTGTGTCTGCAAAGTGTGGAAGTTGATAGTGCATGCACAGGGAATGCAGAAAATACTGATTGTGAAATGTCGAAAGAAATTAGCTGGGCATGTAAAAAGGTGATCCTGATGGGAGACTTTAATTACAGGAATATAGAATAGAAGGAGGAGATAGTGTATGGGAACAAGGAGAGCAATGTTGTGGAATTTCTGAGAGAGAAGTATTTTAAGCAGCATGTGATTGAAGCAACTAGAGGCTTTAATATATTTTGGATTTGGCGATAACTTTGCAAATGTAGTTATTAATGAAGTGTTGGCACTGCCGCCAGTTGGTGAGAGTGATCATGAGGTACTTGTTTGGGAAGTGATGAAACAAGAAAAGGTTACTGCTAAAAATGGATACATGTGGAAGTATAAAGCAGGTGATTATAGGAAGCTCTGCAGTCAGTTAGCATCAGTACATTGGGTAGATGAGCTGAGCAGAAAAGATGTTGACAATGCATGGAAACTCACAAGGCCGTATCTGACAAAAGCAATGCATGATTGCATACCAAGGGTTAAGCGAGTAAATAGAGTAGGAGTGAAATGGATGAACAGTGAAATTAAGCAAGCTATGCTGGAAAAGAAAATGTTATGGAGGAGGTACAAGACAGTTGGTGGTGATCAGATCCATGAAGAGTATAGTGCAGGCTAGAAAGGTGACGAGCATGGTAAAGAAAGAAAAGGAACAGTATGAGAGGAGATTGGCTGGTCAGGCCAAGGTTAACTCAAGAGAATTTTTCTGCTACATGGCAAGCAAGAGAAAGAATAATTATGGCAGATTAACATTACTTGATAGTAATGGCAGCAGACTAACACATGCAAAGAACATAGTGGAATTACTGAATGAGCATTTAATCAGCATATATCATATTGATGTAAATGATTCTTTGCAATATATAGAAGAGAGGCAAGTATTAGAAGAATTGGAAGTGAAAGAATCAGAGGTATATCAGATGTTGGTTGGGTTAGATGTGAATAAGGCTGTGGGAATGGTTGACATATCACCATGTATTTTTAAGGAATGTGTACTACAGTTGGCTATGCCCTTGACCTGGTTATTTAACGAAAACTTTGCAGTGGGTATGGTTCCTAAGGAGTGGAATGAAGGCAAAAAGTACCACTCCACAAGCATGGTTCTAAGACAAGTCTTCAAACATAGACCAGTCTGTATAACTGCAGTTGGTCAGTGTTGGAGAGATTGGTAAGGAATAGAATACAGGAATTGGTTGATGGACATAGCATTCTTTATGATGGTCAGCATGGATTTGTAAAGGGTAAGTCCCGTTTTAGTAATTTACTTGCATTTTATAAGGTGAAAGGGAGAACCATATGCAGTGATATACTTAGACTTTCAAAAGTGTTTGATAGATTACCACATGATAAGTTGATGTAGTAGCTGTAGAGGATAGGAATAAATAGTATATTGGTTAGATGGATCAGAGATTGGCTTTCTGAACGATACCAGTAGGTTGTGTCTGATAGATCAGTGTCTCAAAAAAGAAAGGTAACCAATGGCGTGCCTCAGGGTTCTGTTCTTTGGTCCCTGTTGTTTAACTTGTTTGTAAACAATATGTCATGTGAACTGACTGGGGATCTTCAGTTATTTGCTGATGATGCAAAGTTGGGAAGAATTATAAGTAACACTGCTGATGTCAATTCCCTTCAGGAAGATTTGAACAGACTTTTTACTTGGACCAAAGAGGGGGGTTGTAGTTTTAATATCAATAAGTGCAAGGTGTTGCATTTTGAAGTGCAGAAATATAAGGCTGTGTACTATATCAATGGTGCTGTACTGCAGGAAGTGGATGAGACTAGAGATTTGGGAGTGATTGTTGACAGTAGACTGAAGTTTAGAGGGCATATTGCTAGTGTTGCAAAGGCTGCACATTGTAGTACTGCTATGATAAGAAGTACACTAACATGCAGGGATAAGTGGTTGTGCCACTGTATAAGGCACTGGTCAAGCTACACTTGGACTATTGTGCTCAGATCTGGTCACCTAGTTTTCAATGTGATGTGGAGACATTGGAGAGGGTCCAGAGGAGAGTGACTATGACAATATCGGGATTTTAGAATGCTGGCTATAGAGAGAGGTTGAAGAAATGTGGATTGCAGAGTTTGATGGATAGGAGGAAGAGAGGTGACATGATAGAGACATTTAAGTTAGTGAGAAGATTTTATCAGATTAATCCAGAGGGATTATAAAAAGAGTAAAAGGTAAGAGGGGGAAGAACTAGAGGTCATCCCAGGAAGTTATGTAAAAGTGTGATGAAGAGGGGTATGAGGTGTAGATTTTTTAAATGGAGAATTGTCAGTGAATGGAATGCACTACCAGAATGTGTTGTTAATGCAAGGAGTGTTAAAGATTTTAAGATTCTATATGATAAATATGTTGTCAGTTGAATGAACCTTACATGATGAGTCAGCTGACTCTACGGGTGTAATAATAATAATAACAACATGGCAATGCATCTTCATAAAACCTCTCTTATACCTGGTTTGATCAAATAAAACATGATTTTAAATTAGCTAGAATGCAATCAGAACATGCCCATCAATTCATTTTAGACAAATTATGGACTCTACAACTGTGTTATAAATAACTATTTTAATTTCACGATGTTTAGACCTTCATATCAAGGTCATCATCTGGAGTATACACACATATACAAAGACAAGCTGAATTACATTTCACACAGTATGCTAAAGAGACAATGATTTGATCAACGGTGATTCTACTGGCATGCCTCTAGTGAAAATAAATAAAGAAAAATAAAATAAATTAATTTTAAAAAAATACTAAAGAAGTCACAGCCATGGGCTCACCATTATTCCCCCCCCCCCCCCCCATGGCATATTTTGAGATGTGCTCTAGATTCCTCTCCTTTAAAATGCAAAGTCTGGCTTAGATACGTTGCCGATTTTTGCTATCTGGCCCCATGGCTGCCAGACGTTAGACACTTTCCTCAGCCACCTAAACAAACAACATAAACGCAGTTCACAATTGAAATTGAAAAGCAGAACATACTTCTGTTTCTAGATACACTTGTCACACAGATACACTAGATAACTTGTTTACTGGAAACTGACAGATACTGGCCAATATATACACATAAACTCATACCACCACCCAACACAAAAACTAGGTCTCATTAATACTCTAAAAAACAGGGCTTTGAAAATTTGCTCCAATTAACAAGCACTTAAAGATGAATTTAAAGTTATCAGCAATACTTTCCTAAAAAATGGTTACAGCCAAAATACTATCAACAAAATTCTCTACAAGACCTCACTTAAAAACAAAGATTAAACTAGACTACAATAAAACTGTAACCATTCAATACATTAAAGGGACATCAGATAAAATAAACAGAATACTACATAAATACAACCTTAAAGCCACCTTTAAACCTCCTGCAAAATGAAAGCGCTTACTCAACTCATCCAAAGACCCACTCCCTCTGCTGGTCCACCCTAGAGTATATCATATTTATTGCACCTGTAATCTACCCTATATAGGGAAAACAGGATGCACAATTCCTATCAGACAAAAGGAACATAAACCACACATTAAATATAATAACTATGGTGAAGCCGGCCATTCTGATCATGCTCTGAACACTTTACATAAATTGACTGGAAAAGCACCTGCTGTTTACATAACACCAAAGCATGGTATGAACATAAATTTAAGAAACCTGTGAGATTCTTATCAACAACCCTAATTTTAACAATAATGATGGTCTAAAAATCCAAAGAATATGTAAAGCACATATACTACCCACTTAACCTTTCTCCCTAAGAGTTAACTATAAATAGGACCATAGGTAATCCAGAATCTTAAATCTAATATAACAACTGTCATGTTAAATAGGACACAGTTGTTACTGTAATAAAACTATCTATATGAAAGAATGTTTCTCTGATGTTATCTTAAATAGAATATAGCTTTGATGTAGTTTTTTTTTAATTAATTTACTTTATTTTCACTAGAGGTCATGCCAGTAGAATAACCATTGATCAAATCATTGTCTCTTTAACATACCGCGTGAAATGTAATTCAGTTTGTCTTTGTATATATGTGTATACTCCAGATGATGACCTTAATATGAAGGTCGAAATGTCGGAAAATTAAAATAGTTATTTATAATATGGTTGTAGAGTCCATAATTTGTCTAAAAATGAATGCTGATCACCGTATAACACTAAAGGAAAGGATGCCCATAAATCGTTAATGAATTAAAGGAAGGTAGGTCTCAAATTCCTGCTACCCACTATTAGCAAATTGTCTTTCATTAAGCCTTAATGCTGAGACTCAGGTCCACATTAATTTATTAATGGGGACCTGTAACCCAATAAAAGTACTAAATTTCATAGAATCCACGAAAGGACAACGAGTCCAACATGTAAGGGAAAAATGGAAAAAAAAAAGGGAAATAAATGCTCTTTAACCATATTAGTTTTCAGAATACAGCATATGCTTATATATGTGCTTTGTTAGTAAAGCCAAATGCAGATTTCAAGTTGTGTGAATAAATTTACATGTTAGAAGTGATAATTATTAACTTTAACATGTCACTAATTATGTGTTATTATCAAAGTATAACGTGGATAGCTGTCAATAACCAATTAAATGTCTTGCCTATTAGTGCTTCAGTTACCTAGTAAAAATAGATCTCATCCAGATATGGTTTACTACAGTAAGTCTTAAAGAACATGACCCAGGACTACTGAACAGAAATAGCATTTATATAACAGGCAGAAAAGCATTACCATACAGAAAAGGAGTAAAGCATAACCATTCTGATATCCAAAAGCCAATGAGAACTAATAATAACCACATATTTTTCTTAAACAGCACGCTAATAAAGATGATTTAAACAGGCAAGGCACAGAATTTTAGATCAAATTATTATTCAAGTTCAAAATTTGATTTTTTTTTTCTTATTGTTTCTTTTATGCTAGAGATTAACAAAGAAAGTTATACCAAAGTTTTCATTTTATATTCCCCTTGTGTTAGTGAAGCACTGGATAAGCCCAAGACAGGAATTAGGATAGGTGGTATATTGATCAATAATCTGAGGTATGTAGAAAGTATTTTACCTTGGGTATAATAAATGTTAAAGATACCAAGCTATTTTAAACCTGGTTTTACTCCATTTCCCAAGTAAGCAAACAGACAAATAAGTCAAGTTTGCGCCTGCATACAGTGCAAGTCTAGGTGACCCGCAAAGTTTGCTTACTTGGGAAATGGAGTAAAACCAGGTTTAAAATAGCTTGGCATCTTTAACATATATTATACCCTAGGTAAAAAACTTTCTACATCTATCTCTCATCCTGAGATTTTTATTTAATAAGGGTCAAAGCACCTTATGGTAACTTGTTTTGGTAAAATACTTATAAGCTCTGTATTACTTAACCTTGGTATTTCTAAGCCTGGCTCCCGCTGATGAGACCTCAATAAAGGTCGAAACCGGTCTGGGTAGTGGCCCCTTGCCTTTAATGCATAGCATCATATATCCCCTCAAGGAGATGGGCTTTGCATTAAGGGTAAATATTAAGAATAGTAATCAGAGCTTATTCTACTTTTACCATGAGTTACCTTAGTCTTGCACTACCTGCAGGGTCAGCTAGACTTGCATTACGTGCAGGCGCAAACTTGACTTATTTGTCTGTTTGCTTACTTGGGAAAAGGAGCAAAACCAGGTTTAAAATAGCTTGGTATCTTTAACATCAATCTGAGGTATGCTGATGATACTGTAATGACAAGGAAGAACTAGGACAAATTCTTGATAAAGTTAACAAGATCAGTAATAACAGAGGACTTTAACTCAATCCTAGCAAGACAGCAATTATGGTTCTCAAAGGAAATACAAACAGGGAAGTGATTGAAACAAGTGTCCCTTAATGGAGAAAGAATTGAGGAAGCCAGCAAGTTTGAGCACCTGGGACCCATTATTAATGCAAAGAATTGCTGTTCAGAGGATGCCAGAAAAAGGTTAGGAATTGCTAAAATAAGTCAAAGACTTGTCTAAAATCTAGAAGGATGGATCTATCTCCATGGGAACAAAATCGAGGATTTTGGATGCAGTTGTTTTTCCAACAGCGACTTATGGATGTGAAACTTGGAACCTAAAGAAGTCAGATAAAAAAAAGGACTTTTGAGATGTAGTGTAGCATGTGAATGAGTGTTAGAAAAGATTGTAGAACTTTAAAGCTCCTTAAGGATATTGATAGAGGAAAGTTAAAATATTTTGGACACATTGAAAGGATGGAAGGAGGACTTCTCAGAACCGTAATAGAAGGTAAAGTTCCTGGAAAAACAGGAAGTGTAGACCGTCGATGAGATGGATGGATGGATTGTGTGTGTGTGTGTGTGTGTGTGTGTGTGTGTGTGTGTGTGTGTGTGTGTGTGTGTGTGTGTGTGTGTGTGTGTGTGTGTGTGTGGAGTGACTGATCTTAGAGAGCTGAAGCCTCTATAAAAGCATACAATAGGACTATGTGCCGAGGGCTGGTGTAGCACATCACCGAACATCGGAATGACCATACGGCATCTGTGGATGCCCAGTGAACATATGATGTGTTAGTATAAGAGCTGATTTTAGTAATAATATATAAAAGAACATGCATAGTTATTAGATGTTTGATAGAGATGTCTGTTAGACATAGTATAATGTTTTAAATAACAGCCTCACACATATAAGAGAAAACTAAATAGAATTTATTACTCGTATATATTTCACTCGATATGTCATGATCTTCATTCAGGAGAAGGTAGAAGAATTTGTAACATTTAAATTATGAATAAAAGAACAAGTCATACAGCATGCATATAATATCACATCTCATTCAGAGCTATTAGAGTTCAGAGAAGTGGGTATAGCTATCATCATAATCAAATTCCTGACATGTACCCTCAAGGGGAGGATATTATGATAGTACTACATGAAAACTTATATCGTTACTAACTTCCAATCAACAATTTTCGTCCAGTTTTGTCCAATTAAGATTAGGATGGTGGTATATGGCTTCACACAATCCAAAAAACAAACAATCAAATTTGAACCTACTATAGTGTAGCATCTTGCTATAGTACCAGTGAAATATATCTAGTATCGATGGCATGAGAAACAAGACCTGAACCTTCAGATTCTAAAAATCTTAGTCTTTATGTTCCTGGATTTTGATTAATCTAATCTAATTAACAGATACAATGAAATCTTAATAAAGAAAATAATTGATAATTATCATCCCTCTCCCAGGTTGTGATCTGATGTTAAAAGGATCCGCATCCCTAGCTTAAAGGAACATCTGAACAAACAGCAAGGACTCTTCCCAGATATAACCTGTATACCAGCTTCAAACCAGCCCAAAAATTGTCATCTTTCTTACCACCTATCAAAGATACATTATCTCTATCCTTGCCCGATATTTATCAAATACCCTCCCTGTTCTTGTTATCTTTGATACTTTGGACAGACTGGCTGTTCTGTTATGATTAGAATCCAGGAAAAACATCAAGATAGTTTTCTCTTAGATGTGTAAAGTCATTATTTAAAACATTATACTTTGTATACATGGTTACTTACAAGAGCTCTTATACTAACACAAGGTATAAAATAAGAACTTTGGTATCTTATTTGTTAACTTCTAGCATAAGGGAAAGAACAACAAAATCAAATTATGAACATGGATAATAATTTGATCTAAACTCATCTTATATCAGTCAGTATTTCAAAATCTATATTTTGACAATATAGAATTTGAAATAACCATTAATCAAAGCTAATAATTAAGTTCTAAGCTGCTGTAAATTTCTCTAAAATTCAAATAAGCAAATTGTTGAGTATCTAGCATTCCAGCAAGGAATGCCAGATATTGCAACTGTGGTAGTACATTTAACAATTTTTTTTTAGCTTCCTTTACTTCTCTATTGACAATATAAATACTCAGGTATCTTAGCATTTCATTTGTAGCTAAATTCTTTACAAAAATAAGATATGTTCTAATTAGTCAAATTTTTGAGAAAAATGTGGGAAACAGAGATATTTGTTGTCAAAAGAAATCTTCTACAGCCACCTGGAATACTCCACAATCTTTGCCACTCTCCTCAAATATGCTACAGATGTCAGCTCTCCTATTGTTAACTCTGACTGTGACTAAGTCATACAGTGAATTAAAAAATGAAGAGTGAAATCTGTTTCCGCCTGTCTCACATCTAGATGTCCTTTGGAATGAAAAGTGTCAAATGGGATGTCATCCTATTTGCCACGTTTATAATTCCAAATGAAATGAGAGAGTGGCTAGATGAAGAGCATTCTGCCGGAAAGTAGACTTGGTTAAGGTCAAAGTCGGAGTTAAAAAGAGGAAAACTGGCATCAATGTATTTCCATGATGACCACCACTCCTTTTCATGGCCGGATTACTGTTTCACTGCTCCTGATCAATGCACTTGCTCAAACCAAATAATTGAAACAATTCTCATGGGAATGAGGATCTTCAACCTATGCTACCCAAAAGTTCATTTTCCAACAAGTGTGCAAAGGAGGTCCAAGAAAAGAATTCAACATATTGCAGGTGGCTTGAAACAAACTCCAGCATCCCACTCATCCTAAACAACAGCAGCATGCGGTAGATATATATATATATATATATATATATATATATATATATATATATATATATAAAATATCATCAAATACAAATCAGATTCAGAATAGGCTAAGTGCAGAAATCCTATCTCGTCTTCAAATGGTAGTCAAGTCATCCAAGTTCCATACTAAGGCAACTAGAAAACTTCTGTCCATTTGTGTTTCCACCTGTCTCACATTCACATGGTACTATTATAGCATTAATCAAAGAAAGTACCCTCTGCATTTTATCAAGAACTATTCATCACAGGTCTCCTCTATTCTGGTCTTCTGTCATAAACACAGAGTTGAATAATTAGATATCAACAAGTCCTGATGGAATTCATCTACTGTGATTAAAACTTATGCTCCAAAATTATGTCCATCCTACAGATGCAATTTCAAAAGTTCTGCAGTTAAAGCACACTTTCATTTAATAAAATACATTTAGAGGCCTTTGATATGATTTATATCAAATATCTGTGCACAGCAGTGATAAGGCATCACTGCTGCTCATTGTCTGAAGTCTTGTATTCTTGCCAGCATACTTTTTTTTCTTGTCAATATATTTGTTAAGCTGGGTCACTTCAGTTGATACCGTGGCAATGGTAATCAAGAATATCCCACAGCGGCTCTTTAAATTCAAGGAACAGATCAAACTCTGAAAGGCTAATGTCAGGACTGTATGTTGGAGAGGAGTGATGATATATTTCTTGATATTTTTCCACATGATCAGTTCTTCATGTGAAACACGTGGCTTCACATTGTCATGCAAAATCAGGATTCCAGGTGAAAACATAGCAAGTCTCCTGCTGTGAACACTTAGGCAAAAAATATCTTGCAGAAAATCTTATTTAGCGTAATCAAGTTGATCCCACAGGGACTCTGTGCATTGCCAATCACGTCATTCTTGTCATAAGCCAACATAATGATATCTCATATCCATTTCATCTATGGTAACAATTGTTTTATAATGATGCAACAATTCTGCAATCCTTGTAAGCTGCTTTCTCATCTTTCAGCTGATCTGTGCCCCCCAAGTGGCAGCAACTTCAAAATTGTTGCTACATTTGCAGTTACCTCACGTTTTGGGCTGATCTTCTTCAAACAGGATGCTGATAACCACTGATATTATCATCCATAGATGTAAACAGCCTGCCGCTTCTTGGATCATCTTTAATGTCTGCTAACTATCATAGATGTGAGATGTTCAAACTTGATGTAAAACGTGTGAATCTCAGTGGGTTTCTTCTGACTAAGATTTCAATTCTGATATACAAACACTGTGATAACTGGTAATTAATTTACGGAATTGACAACGCATATAAAGTAAATTAATTAAAGATAACTTTAATGAATCACTTCTATATTTCGGCAATGTCACATTGCCATCTTCGGGAACATAAAGATATGGTATGTGCACTAAGGAACTAACAAAGCAAATGAGAAAGAAAATAAGAACTAATTTTGTTCCTAAAGTCCTAATGGTGCCCTCTTGCGGGCTAATTTGGTAGTCTTGGCAGTTGGGCTGAAGTTCTCAAAATGAAAGTCTCCCAAATTTGGGGCAGTTTCATGCACCCAAATTTGTTGAGGTTAGGAACGTTTTTTAGAGCTGCTGAAGATTCTTTGAATAGTCTTTCGTATTTAAACTTGCTGCGATGGATTATTTTTGTCTTCTTCCAACGAATTTTATGGTGGGTATCTAAGGCATGGTCTGCCAGTCCAGAGCGGCTGTACTGGTGAAAACGGATGTAGTCTTGGTGTTCTGAAATCCTGATATTTGTTGTTCTACCTGTTTGGTCAAAGTAGGACAATTTGCAGCTGCAAGGGACCTGGTATACACCAGGTAGGTCTAGGGGAAGTGGTTGGTCTTTGGTAGAGCGGATAAGGGATGCCAACTTTTTATATGGTCTGTAACAGGAAGTAAGGTCATATTTTTTGAGGATATTAGTTATTTTTTCAGAGGTGCCCTGGATGTAGGGGATAGTGATAGACTTGGTGTAGTCTTTATTGTGGAGGGGGGTTGTGGTTTACAGGTTTTAGTATTTTTTGGATTTTTTGGGGGTTGTAGCCATTGGCTAAGAAAGTGTTGAGGATGTGGTTTAGTTTCATAGTCAGGGCCTTGTCATCTGAGCAGATTAATTTTGCCCTGTTATATAGTGTTTTTATCACCCCATATTGTTGTGAGGGGGGGGGGGATTGCTGGTGAATGTATCTGCCAGTGTGGGTGGGTTTTCTGTAAACAGAGAAAACCAAAGATCCATCAAGCTGGCGGGTGATTAAAGTGTCTAGGAAGGGGAGGGTGTTGTTTTCCTCTTTTTCTAAGGTGAACTGGACTCTGGGATGTTGGTTGTTTAAGTGTGTTAGGAAGGAGTGGAGTGTATCTGAGCCATGTGGCCAAATAGCAAACACATCATCCACATAACGAAGCCAAATAGTGGGTTTTTGTGGGGCGGAGTTTAAGGCTTTCTCTTCAAATGTCTCCATAAAGAAATTGGCCAAGGGTGGGGAAAGTGGTGAACCCATGGCTGTCCCCTCTATCTGTTTGTAGAACTTTCCTTGCCAAACGAAATAGCCTGAGTTCATTGTGAACTGAAATAGAGCTGAGATACCGGGAGGAAACTTGGCTTGAATGAGCTCAAAGGTTTCTTTGAGTGGGACATTAGTGAATAGGGAGGAGACGTCAAAACTGACCATTATGTCAGTGTGTTGGAGTGTGAGGTTTTCTATACTGGCTTTAAAGTGGGCCAAGTTTTTTATGTGTGATGGTGTGTTGCCAGTGTAGTGTGTGAGCGTTTTGGCTAAATGTTTGGCTAATTTATATGTGGGGGAATCAATGCCATTCACTATGGGACGTAATGGCACATTTTGTTTATGTATTTTTGGGAGTCCATATAATCGGGGGGGGGTCTAGAGTTATAATTTAAGTTTGTTGGTGACTTCCACAGGCCAAGAAGTGACTTTCTTAAGGAGACTGTGGATAGTTCTAATCTGAGAGTTGGTCGGATTATATTCAATGGGGAGGTAAGTAGTACGGTCTTGTATTAAAGAATTTAGCTTACCTTTGTAGTCTTTTTGGTTAAGTACCACAGTGGCGCTTCCCTTATCAGCTTTGGTGATTACTTTTTTTTTTGTTTTTTAATTCTTGTAGGGCTGTATATTCGTTTTTGGATAAGTTGGATTTTGGAGGTTTGGCTTTAGTGAGAACACCGACTACATCCAGTCTCACGATGTTGGCGATGTGGTTAGGCAGGTTGCGAATTCCACGCTCTATTTGGATCATGATTTCTTCAGCAGGTATCCTTTTAGGAGCTAGGGCGAAATTGTGACCACGTGAAAGTGCGGTGAGTGCTTCAGGCTTTAAAACTGCCAACGAGAGGTTGACTACTGTGTTAAGTGGTGGCTGGGGTACAGAAGTAGAAGTCTTTGTCAGGTTTTCGTATTTTTTCACGTGCCGACTACGTATTTTTTCGTATTCCTTTCTTGCCAATGTGCATGAAATGTCATGAAGTATCGACCATAGATCAAGGCCGAGTGTGTTAGAAAGCTCTTCCTCTAGCGCCCGTAAGGTTTTGTTTTCGTCGGCAAGGAGAATGCGCGTCGCGGTAATTTGTTCTCTTAACAGAGCGAAGCTAGTGCGGTTATAAATGCGTAGAGCTTTCTCGGAAGTGAAACGGTGCTTCAATTTCACACAGTTGGGGATCACTTTGTTATCCCGGCCAAAGTAGGACAATTGTCCTACTTTGGCCAAACAGGCAGAACAACAAATATCAGGATTTCAGAACACCAAGACTACATCCGTTTTCACCAGTACAGCCGCTCTGGACTGGCAGACCATGCCTTAGATACCCACCATAAAATTCGTTGGAAGAAGACAAAAATAATCCATCGCAGCAAGTTTAAATACGAAAGACTATTCAAAGAATCTTCAGCAGCTCTAAAAAACGTTCCTAACCTCAACAAATTTGGGTGCATGAAACTGCCCCAAATTTGGGAGACTTTCATTTTGAGAACTTCAGCCCAACTGCCAAGACTACCAAATTAGCCCGCAAGAGGGCACCATTAGGACTTTAGGAACAAAATTAGTTCTTATTTTCTTTCTCATTTGCTTTGTTAGTTCCTTAGTGCACATACCATATCTTTATGTTCCCGAAGATGGCAATGTGACATTGCCGAAATATAGAAGTGATTCATTAAAGTTATCTTTAATTAATTTACTTTAAATGCGTTGTCAATTCCGTAAATTAATTACCAGTTATGTCTAACCAACGTATAAGTCTTACTACTAAAAAACACTGTGATATTCACTTGAGTCAGATTATTTCTCCATTTTGAGGAACAAGAAACCAGAAACTGAAAATGAACACATGATTTTTAATCAGTCTCGATGGAAACTATGGATTTATTACATAAATCCACCGATTATGCATGCACAGTGTGCAGAACGTTTGACACGAAGCTTACACACATACCAGCCACTGAATTAGAAACCTTTATGCTGATGTACGTACATCACCACACGTTCTAGGCAAATGATTACTGACCAGTAACATTCTTCAAGAATGTTACTGGTCAGTAATCATTAAGTGTTGATCACAATGGGGAAAACAAAGGATTTTTTGGAGTTCAATAAAGGTCTTATCATGGGTGCCTAGATGGAACCACGATTTTGAAAACAGCCAACCTTGCTGGTTTCTCAAAAGGTGAGATATCTGAAGTGTTTAATCAGTGAAATAATAATGCACATTGCTTGTCTAAGAAGCATAACTATGATCCTAAGACAGTCTATTAGAAACGAGATTGCTAGTGTCTGAGAAGGTTTGTATGAACAAACAGAACTTTCGGTGTGCAGCAAATGACTGAACATTTAATGAAGGCTGTTCCTAATCCATATCTAACCAAACTATGCACAGAAAATTGAAGATCGGTATAGGCAGTAACTTGCCTATACAGAAACCATTATTTCTGTGAAGAACCATAAAGTTCATCTACAGTGATGTCAGGAAAGCTGTGAATAGACACTGGAAGACTAGAAAAAAGTCATGTGGTCTGACGAGTCATGGGACACCTTGTTCTGTACAGACAAGCAGGCACAGAGTTTGGCAGGAGCCCCATGAAGCAACGAACCCAGTTTTTCTTGCAAACACAACTCGAGGTTCTGGAGGTAGTTTCATGGTGTGGGGCATGTTCTGTTGGTACGGAACAGATCTCCTGATATTGCTGGGAGGTAAGATGTCTTCCATGGAATATTTAAACATTATTGCCAATCAAGCCCATCCTGCAATGTTGACTTGTTATGTTATCCAGCAGGTGAAAGTTGTTTCATAAACAACAATGCCACTGTCCATTGTGCACGCATTGTTCAGCAAGCAGGACAGCAACTTCCACCATCCTCCCTGGCCATCACAAAGCTTGGATCTGAACCCCATCGAGAATGTATGGGACATGTTAGAAAAACAAATCCAAAAGCAAAGTCCTCTTCTGTCAAATATGAGTGAGTTAAAGGACTGTCCAGTATGTTGTAGATTTAGATGCAACCCAACACCTTGTGGAATCTATGCTGAACTGCATATGTGTTGTAATTTTGGCTAAAGGAGGTCCAACGCAGTATTAAACAAAAGTTTCTAATTCAGGTCGGTATGTGTATATTATCATCATAGATGCATCAATCTCTACCTTCCATGAAACAAAAAATTTACTCAACTGACATCCTATAACATTCTTTCAAAAGTTTATAGTCCTCTTATCATATCATTTCTATTTCTCCCATTTACCGATGTCTGTTCTCATAACGTACATAATCCCAATATCATCTTTGTAATTCTTCATTGCATTATTTCTACAATTTCATCTCCTTGGAACCCAGACGACTAAACCTACACACAGTAATCCAGGTGTTCACATCTAGGCCTTGTAAAGAGGTAAAATGGCTTTCTTATCCCTACATGTCAATGTTTGTTTCAACATCACGATTATTCTCTGAGTTGTATTTGTAATTTCTGCTATCTTCAAAATCCCTAGTCTCATTAGTTTTTCTAAGCATTATCCCATTAATATAATTACAGCTGGAAATCTCATCATGTGAAGTGTATAGCTTTACACTTACTAAACTGAAGTGACAATCAATATCATTTGCCCACAGTTCCAGCCTATTCAAATCATTCTGTAAGTGCTGAATATCACTGGCATTCCTGATTGGTCTGCTGACCTTTGCATCAGCAAACAATTTAAAATTTCCTGTTAGGTCCTTCCCAATTTCCTTAATATATAAACTGAACAACAATGGTCCAAGGACTGGTCACCTTAAATTTGGAAGATGCCCCTACCCCATGCTTTCTGATACTAGTCTGTTAGCCAACCACTTATCAAAGTCAAAGTTATCAGTTTATATTTACATATTTTCCAGTTTATGCAATGGTCTTTTATGTATACAAAGTCTAACAGTATTATAGTGTATCCATTCCCTTTATCCAACTCAGCTATAACATTATTACAAAATAATGTCACAGTTCAGTTGAATAATGGGAATTCACTACCACTTCAGAGATACTGATAAACTGGTAGTTAGATACATCAATTTTTGCATCATCCTTGTACAATAGGACTATACTAACATACATTCTATCTATTCCTGTGGGATCTTTCACAAGCTGACTCAAATTATACAAATATGTCAAGGACCAAGCCAATTTCTCTGAACATTCCTTTAATACATATACTGATATTTGATTTATTCCTATTGCCAAATTCTTATCCAGGCTATGCAACGGCTCTTGAACCTCCTTCTCATGCAACTTTATCTCTTCATCCAATGTTGGAGCACTGTGAACTATGTTTTCACTTTACAACGAATAGTTCAGAAATCATGGGAATATAACAAAGATCTGTATTTAAGTTTTGTAGATCTGAAATAAGCATATGACATGGTGCCAAGAGAAAAGCTATTCAAATTGCTACACTTGTATTGTGTCAATGGGGCATTATATCAAGCAATACTTAGTCTTTGAGTTGTAAGTCAGCAGTTAGAATTGAAGTACAGGAAGATGGTTTAATGTTAAATCTGATGTCAGACAAAGATGTACATTATCTCCTCTGTTATTCATTATCTATACGGATCACATTATGAAGTGTTATTAAACCTGATATCAAAATTGGAGATGTTAATCTCAGCTCTTTACTTTAAGCAGATGATGCTATACTTTTAAATAAATCCAGTACAAGTCTGCAAGATTCCCTGATAAAAGTGAATAACTGTTGTAATAAATTTGGTATGAAAATCAGCAATAACAATCAATATCAACTGCGTTTTGAACGGAGAACCTGTTGAACAAGTAAAACATTACAGCTACTTAGGCACAATTTTTAGTGAAGATGGTAAATTAAATATAGAAACAGATAGCAGAATCAACAAAGCTGGTATGGTAGGAAGTTAACTGAATAAATTTATATGGAATAAGAGAGAAATTAGTCAAAACACTAAATTAACTGTATACAAGACAAGTGTTCAAACCAATTTTATCTTATAGATCTGGGAGCTGGGTTAGAAATAAAACACTTGACCAAAGACTAGAGACCTCAGATATGAAAGTCCTGAGAAAGATTATAGAGGTGAATAGGTGGCATCAGTAGCAATATCATATTCAAAACTGGGATATTAGGAAAGAACTTGACATTGTTAGCATCCAGGAATGTGTTAGCAGAAATAATCTCAGGTGGTATGGTCACTTAAACAGAATGGGGGGAGGGTAAGATTAGCAAAACAAGTGTTCTCTGCCAGGGGTGGCAGGAAAATGACCCAGAGGAAGACCAAGATATAGGTGGATTGATACAATAAAAAATGCCTTAGAAGTTAGAAATACAAGATCTGATAATGTTGGAGTCTTGACAGATAAACTGATTTGGAGGAAAATTGTAGATAGGAAGTAAGTAGTGATGTAAGTTTTTTCATGTAGTACTGTAATGTCCTGTATATATGTCAGGAATTTGATGATGTGCACTACGTTGCATAAATCACATTGACAGATCTTAGCAAAGTGAGAACTCATTTGAACAAATGCATCTGCTTCTAATACAAGTACTTGCCTGCATTTAGTAGTTATTCTTCCACATTCATTCTTTCTTACAGCATGATGATTAAATTGTTTTGCATTGCCTTTAGTCTGCACAGCTAATTTCTTTTCATATGACTTAGCTTTCTATATAATCCTTAACTTTTCTATGGCTTACACTTCCATCCTATTTTTTTTTTTTTTTTTTTTTTTTTTTTTTTTTTTTTTTTTTTTGTTCTTCAAACTTTAGGGACAAATCCAGCTAATGCATAATTTTAACATCTTTTCTTGACTGGACAATCTTTCATACTCATTTGGCATTTATCTCAAAGCATAGAAACAAGCCAATATTCAACTCATCCCCAAGAAATTCAGTCATCAAACTATTGTGCAATCACCACAGCTCTATGGGGAAACAATGGAGGATGCCATCAACAGTCAATTCCTTCACCACTTGTTGGAATCCCACCAGTTAACGAGTGATCACTAATACAAACTCTACTACCCAATCTATTGCAGATTTCCTTATCACCACCATCACCTATCTAGTGACACAAGCTATGGAAAGCTTCGAAGTACATCTGGTTGCTCAAGACATTTCCAGGGAATCTGATCACGCATGAAACAAAAACTGCTTATCAAATTGTGATATCTGCTGCTCCCCCAACCAGACTGTTAATTTTCTCTTTGTTAGTTCATTATGTCATAGCAAATAGCTTCCTTTTTTTTCAAATTTCCACACCAATGTTGGATTATTACGTTTCCATGCTTTCTTTTAATCATAAATGACCACTATCACTAACACCTTATCCTATACCTAATTTTGCTAACAACAGTATTTTCCATTCCTCCTTTTTGTTTGACAAACGTTCAAACTGCTTAATATATTCCAAGCTTCAAGATCTTATATAATCAATGCAAAATGCAAGCCCAAAATATCTGCTGCAACCACAGCCCATCTTAACTGTCCAAACTACATGCTATATGACTCTTTCTACCACCTGAGTGGTACTTGTACATGCAGATGGCATCAATGGCAATATCATATTAAAAACGGATATTAGGAAAGAACCTGACATTGTCAGCATCCAGGAATGCGTTAGCAGAGCTAATCTCAGGTGGTATGGTCACTTAAACAGAATGGGCAAGGAAAGATTAGCAAAACAAGTGTTATCTGCCAGGTTGGCAGGAAAACGAGGAAGACCAAGATATAGGTGGATTGATACGGTATAAAGTGCCTTAGACAACAGAAAAATAAGATCTGATAATGTTGGAGTCTTGACAAGTAACAGACTGATTTGGAGGAAAATTGTAGATAGGAAGTTAGTGATGATGTACATTTTTCATGTAGTACTATCATATCCTGTACACCCCTTGAGGGTATATGTCAGGAATTTGATGATGATGAACTAACCATCAAGAAGATGCATGTTCTGTTCTAGCAAATTAAAACCTTGCTGTTTCAAATAATTAGCAGTCTGAGTTGATTTCTGAACCAAATTTCTTACTTCTGCTACATCACTGCTTTTCTTGCATGAATAAAACCAGTCCATCATTCTCAGAGCCATCCATTCCATATTAACATCCATCTCCTCACCACCACCACCTCTTGTCGTAAAATCTAATGTGTCCAAGCTCTCAGAAATCACTTTGTCATATCTGGTTTCCCTGACTAGTTATATATCTCCCACTGAACAAGAATTGTGAATCTGAAATTTTTGGATTAGTAATAGAACAGTCGATCAAAGACTACAGACACAAAAGTTTTGAGGAAAATTAGAGGAGTAAACAGATTGCATCAATCGTGGAATCATTAAAATGGAGATAAGAGAAAGGAATGATATAGTGGATGTCAACACAAGTCCAGCACCTTACCAACCATCTTAGCTCAGCTCTACACAAAAACAGAATGGTAAGGAAGGAAAGATAATGGGAGAAAAGACCATGATATAGATGAATTGATGCAGTTCCTCAGAACAGTGATATGTAAGATCTAATGATGATGGTGACCTGACAGATAAGATTAATTTTGAAAAAAATTAATAGAAAGCTAATATTAATGCAATGTAATAAAGAAAGCTAGTAATAAATGTAACCATGTAGTACTACAGTAGTAGGAGTACTATGCACCTCCTGAGGGTATATACATCAAGAAATAATGTAGTAAAGAAAACTTTTTATAAACAAATGAGTACTGTATCAAGATTGGCCTGGAGGAACAAGGCATAGGGGACGCCCAAGAAGAAGATGGACTGAGTCCAGAACAGGCCACTTGGCCTAGAACCTAGATAGGAAGAAGAAGAAGATCAAGACTGGCAAGTGACACTGCAGATTACAATAGAACAAATGCATAGTTGTAAGCAATTGCATCCTGTATTATAATCACCTCCACAACAGCTGGAAAGGCAATGGTAGCATAATCATTGACTGGAAAAGATCTGAACCTATGAGGAATTTTCATATTTATAAGCTTTTTCTGTTCAAAACTTGCCTTAAGAGGCAAACCAGTCAGAGGACACATGCAATTAACAAAGATACTGTATGGTTTAATGTAGTTGGTTAAGGATAATTGTGTAGTGTTCTGTTAAGTAACCTCTCTAAATCAGTCCTCCAACTACATGGAAGGGGTATGTAATAAGAAATACATGCAAGCCTCAGTTTACACCTCAGTTCCGTTGCTGAAAAAAACAGGCGTAAACCGAACCCAATTTTAATGGGAGGTATGAAGTTATGTTCCGCGCAGTCAAAAAATATGCACATGAAGTATGTGTAACATTATTATATTTAAAGCTTTGATAATACATACATATATATTTGTTAAAATAAAATTATTAATAATGAAAACAAAACAAAATTATATACAAAAAATATGAAACTTCAAAAAGATATTACACATCTCTATGTTGAAGTTCCTGATTTCGGATCACCTGCATTTTTTTTGAAAAAAGTATCCAGTTTTAACTGCCTACATTTTCTTTTTCTTTCTTTAAGGAGTTGAGTGTAAGGTCGAATAGATGCGATTACACTCCCTTTTATGTTCGCTTCATTCCCAATCGTGGTCCATTTCGCAGAGTTCATCAGTCAATGTTCCTATGCTTTCAAGGATACGCTGTAAATAGGCCATTTTCATATCGCTTAGAGGACCTTTGTTTTCTTTCTCCTTCTTTGGATGTTGACTTAATTGCTCGGCTAATTCTTTTAAGTCTTCATTGGAAAGCAGTTTATCATGGCTATCTAAAACTTCTGTCACATCTTCAGCTGTAATATTGTACAATCCCACCGCTCGCGCAAGCTTGGTAACATCTTCAATAACATTCTCCTTTTGCTCTAATTTCTCGAAGTCATGCATAAATGCTGGAAGACGTTTTCGCCATGCTTCTTTTAAACACTTTGCTAACACGTCATTCCAAGCTGGCTCGATGTTGATAATAATCTTCAAAATATCGATTGACCACCAATAGTCTTTAATAGTTTTTCCCTGAAGTGTCCAAGACTCTTACCATTTCCATGAATGTTATATGGAGGTAATAGGCTTTGAAGATAGATATAATCCCCTGATCCATCGGTTGAAAAAGCGATGTTGTGTTTGGGGGCATGTGAGCAACCTTGACATCCAATGGTGTTCTTACTTCAGCAAGGTTTGGAGGATGTCCAGAGGTATTATCCAAGAGAAGCATTGCCTTGGCTGGCAAATCATTTTCTTTACAGAAGCGAAGCACGGTAGGACAAAAATAATTTGTGTACCAATCTATAAAAACGTCTTGCGTAACCCAAGCTTTCTTGTTCCATTTCCAATAGACTACCAGTATGGCTTTTAGACTCTTGAAGGCACGTGGTTTCTGTGAATGGTACACCAACATTGGTTTAAGCTTCAAAGTTCCGGAGACATTTGAACCCAACCAAAGCATAAATCTATCTTTTGCAGCTTTAAAACCTGGAGTGGAACGTTCTTCACAGGAAATGAAGGTGCATGATGGCAATTTTTTCAAGTAGAGCCCAGTCTCATCAACATTAAAAATGAGATTAGGAGGATAACTTCCTTGTTTTACACAGTCTTGAAATTCTTTAGGAAAAGCAGCTGCTGCCGCAACATCTGCACTTGCCCCTCACCACATAATTTGACACTGTGGCACTTACTTCGAGACTTAAATCTCCTGAACCAACCTTTGCTTCCTAAAATGTTTCTTTGCATCCATCTGTCTTTTTAAGATCCTCAAAAATTGTTTTTGCTTTCTCAGTTATACAGCCTGCATCAGAGGAATGTTTTTCTGATTCAAGTCATCCACCCATAATGATGATAATTTTATTTTTTCATGAAGTTTACCACTGCTATAATGTACATGTTTTGCATTTAGTGCTGCCGTCGATTGTTGCGCAGACTGTTTTATTCTATCTGTATTTTTCATAATTGTAGTATTTAGTGCTGCCGTCGATTGTTGCGCAGACTGTTTTATTCTATCTGTATTTTTCATAATTGTAGTAACAATTGCTGGAGGTAAGTTCATACTTCTACAGACATTAGCACGTGTCTGCCCATCTTCCATTCTTCAAATCGCCTCCATCTTCTTTTCAAGTGTGATTGATTTCAGCCCCTTCTTAACACCAAGTTCTGCTAATTTTTCTGCACTTCTATTATCAGACGTAGTATGTAATTACGCACTTTATCAATTTAAATGCGTATGCACGGGAAAAAAATTAAATAGAACAATTAGGTAGATGCAACATTAAAATTAGGTTTGATACATATACGTCGTAGTAGCTCGGCAAGCATTCAAACACTAGAGCGCCTGCAAGCATCATTTCTCAGTCAACCACACTACAGTAACAAAGCACATGCAGGCAATTGTGAGGTTTACACAATTGATTTACACGCAGGTAAATTGAACCACCATTTACAACAAGTAAATTGATAAACTGAGCGCTGCCTATATAACTGTTACAAGTTTTTATTGTTCTTAAATCTGTATTTTAAAACAGCTTCTATAGCTCAGTCAGTCAGTTTGATGTCCTTTTGATGGAAAGACCTAGGTTTGAATCCTGTCTAGAATGCAAAGTACTTTTATCTGATAGGACAGACAGGATTTACTGCCCCATCAGAGTATTAATTATATCTTAGAAATTATGGAAACAACTGCTGTGTTAGAGTAAAATTTCAGTTTAATATAAACCAAAATAATCACTTGAGTATTATTATTATTATTACCACGGGCTACTCCAGGAGTCCTTAGACTCATCGAGGGAGGCCCTAAACATCATGTTCACACAGCTGTTCAACATTCTCACAGTATCTATCATACCTTGCCTTGAACTCGCTCACTGTCATAGCACCCACAACAGACTCTGGCAGCTTATTCCACTCATTTACCACTCTAAAAATAAAGAACCCAGCTCTAACACCCCTGCTAACCACGCTCTTGCCCAGCTTCCATGGGTGTCCCCTAGTTCTCCCACCACCAGTCCTGATCTCAAAAATATCATCTGAATTAATCCTATAGAATCCTTTTAGCAATTTGAATGTCTCAATCATATCTCCCCTTTTTCGCCTATCAACTAGTTTCTGCAACCCACAAATCTTCAACCTGTTCTCATATGGTGCATTCCATAGACCTGCTATCATCTTAGTCACTCGCCTCTGGATCCTCTCAACCTCCTCCCCATCAAGAAGGAACCGAGGTGACCAAATCTGGGCACAGTAGTCGAGATGAGGTCTTATCAGGGCTCGGTACAGAGGTACAATAACTTGTTTTTCTCTGCTCGTCAAGGTATTTTTCAACAACCAAGTGAGTTGATGAGCTGATTTAGCTACTTTCGCAATGTGCCCCCTAAACTTCATCTCCCTATCCACCAATACTCCCAAGTCCCTGGCCTTATCAATCTCTTGGAGTACAGTTCCACCAATGTGGTATACTGCTGCTAATCTTTTCACTCCGAAATGCATAACCTTACATTTTGTCACATTAAATTGACATCCATTCTCCTTAGTCCAGAACTCCAATCTATCTAAGTCATCTTGCAAGACTTTGACATCTTCTGCATTCACTATCGCCCTACCCAACTTTGCATCATCAGCGAACAAATGAACTGTCCCACTTAGACCATTCCCTATATCGTTAATGAACAGATTAAACAGCAGTGGTCCAAGAACAGAACCCTGTGGCACACCACTAGTCACAGGCAGTTTTTTGGACTCTACTCCTGAATAAACTACTCTTTGATATCTCTCCATCAACCACCCAGTTATCCATCTCACCAACCCTATATCCATTCCCATATGTTGTAGTTTATGGATTAGAATTCCATGTGGTATCCTGTCAAACGCCTTTGCCAGGTCCAGCAGTATCACTGTAAACCCATTTCCCTTATCCAGTTCAGCCGTCACCCTGTTATAAAACTTGAGCAAGTTACTGAGGCATGATCTACCCTTCACAAAGCCATGCTTTCCTCTGTACAGTATCTCATTTTCATCAATCCATTCCTGTATTTTTCCCTTGACTACTTTCTCCAAGACCTTGACAACGACTCCTGATATGCTGATTGGTCGGTAATTTGCAACCATAGTCTTGGATCCTCCTTTATGCAGTGGAACTATTTTCCCCTCTTTCCATGCCTTCGGGACTAAACCAGACCTGAGACTCAGATTAAACAACATGGTCAAGGGCACTGATAATTCATTAGCCGCTTCATGCAAGACCCGTGCCGGTATACCATCCAATCCCACAGATGTATTCACATTAAGGTTCTGTAATAGACTATTCACCTCCACTTCATTCATCACAATTCCCATATAAACTAATGGTTCCTTCATTTTTTCAACGTCACCACCTGGATGATATACTTTTGCAAAGTGCGCGCTCAGTAACTCCACTATATCGACTGGTTCAGTGAACTCTTTACCATCGTCATTCCTTAAAATCATTTTGCCATGTACAGTTTTTTTCTTGCTTGCAGCATATTGAAAGAACTGTTTGGGATTCTCTTTTGCTTGCACATAGCTAGTTTCCTTTCATAATCGGCTTTTGCTGTTTTTACCACACTCGTTACCCTTCTAGCCTGTACTTTATACCGTTCGTGTGCCTGCAGGTCACCCCTTTCTTTAAATTCCCTCCATAGTTGTTTCTTTTTTTGCAGCTCAAGCTTAATGGTGTTATTCATCCATTTAACCCCTCCTTGTTTCACTATTCGGACCTTAGGTATACAATCAGCCATAACCTCTTGTAAATGCTCTTTGATCACTTCCCATGCTCTATCGACGTCCAGCCCTTGCAGTTGTACATGCCATGGCACTGATCCAAGCAATCTCCTAAGCTTGTCATACTTGCCAGCACGGTAATTCCACATATACCCTGTCTTAATCACAAATTTCACACCTTTAGCCACCTCCTAGGTCAAGACCTTATGATCACTCTCACCAATAGGTGGCAACATGGTCATATTCATTACAGTCAAATTCTCAGATACTATTACCAGGTCAAGCACTCTCACACCCCTAGTATTTTCAATTACATGCTGTTTCAGATAGTTATCCCTTAATAATTGAATAAAATCCATTTCCTTCCTCACATGTGTCCTCTCCTCCTTCCAATCAATGTTACCATAGTTGAAATCCTCCATAATAATTACCCTCCTTCCACTCATTTCATCAATTTGTTTATGCATACCATCTCCACCATCTATTCCATCACCTGGTCTATAGCAGCACCCAACTGTATATTTTATTCTGCCAGTATCAATCTCACACCAAATAGTCTCAAATGAGCTCCTTTCACTATCCTGCAATACTTCAATTCTCCTTGGCTGCAGTTCATCAGCTATCATCAATAACACCCCTCCCCCAATTTTATTCTCTCTGTCCCTCCTAAACATACTATAACCTACACATTCTATCCCACTAACTATATCATCTTCCGTCAGCCATGTTTCACCATACACACACATACACACCATAGCACATCATACACACACATATATATATACACAAAGAAACTTTGTGTGTATAAATTATATATTTAGTTTAATCCTTTATCCAAGTGTAAGCAAACAAAGTTTGTGCCTAAAGTATCTTCAGGACTGGGGCAACTCGTGGCAGAGGTGGACTGAGTTCTGATCACTTTCCTTAGTATTCCATAATGCAAAGCACATCTCCTCGCAGATATGTATAATGCTATGCATTATGGGAAGGGTCTAGACTGGTTTTGACCTTTATTGTGGTCTCTTCAGTGGAAGCCAGACCCAGAGGTGAAGAGACCTCAATAAAGGTCGAAACCGGTCTGGGGAATGATACTTCCCATAATGCATAGCATTATACATGTCCACAAGGAGATGTGCTTTGCATTATAGGATACTAAGGAAAGTAATCAGGACTCAGTCCACCTTTGCCATGAGTTGTCCCAGTGATGAAGATACTTTAGGCACATTTACATATACTTGGATAAAGGATTAAACTAAATATATAATTTATAGTCAAACCAAATGAAAAAAAAAACTTCCAACAAACTTTGTGTGTCTATATATATATATATATATATATATATATATATATATATATATATATAGTACAGTTGATCCTGGGACAATGCAGGGATTAGGGGCACCAACCCCCTGCATTCTTCTAAAATCCGCATTCCGCATATAACTTTTGACTTCCCAAAAACTTGACTACTGATAGCCTACTGTTGACCAGAAGCCTTATCGATAACAGAAGCAGTGAATTAACATGTTTTGTATGGATTATATTCTTACAATAAAGAAAGCTATTGAAAAGAGAATGTTATTAAAGAAAATCATAAGGAAGCAAAAATACAGTTCTGTACTGTATTTATCGATACATAAGTTTATGTCATCTGTTTACAAGATGAACGGTATGTCTGCCAGTACAGGCAGCCCTCGGTTTACAATGGTTCAATTTACGTGGATTCACAATAATGCTGGATGCCTGTGCTTGCTTTCTTACTGTAGTGTAGTCTGACTGAAAAACGATGCTAGCAGACACTTTAGCATCATTTTTCAGTCAACTAACATTTTTCACTCAACTAGCGTTTGAGTGTTTACCAAGCTCCTACGACATATATGTATCAAACCTAGTTTTACTGTTGAATCTACCTAATTGTTCTATTTAATTTTTTTTTACATACATCATCATCATCAAATTTCTGCCATGTATCCTAAAGGGGTGTACAGGACATGATAGTACTACAAGAAAAATTTACATTATTACTAACTTCCTATCTACAATTTTCCTCCAAATCAGTCTGTTACTTGTCAAGACTCCAACATTATCAGAGCTTATATTTCTATCATCTAAAGCACTTTGTACTGTATCAATCCATCTATACCTTGGTCTTCCTCTGGGTCGTTTTGCTGCCAAGCTGGCAGAGAACACTTGTTTTGCTAATCTTTCCTCGCCCATTCTGTTTAAGTGACATTACCACCTGAGATTAGCTTTGCTAATGCTTTCCTGGATGCTGACAAGATCAAGTTCTTTCCTAATATCCTCCTTTTTAATATGATATTGCCATTGATGCCATCTGTTCACACCTCTAATCTTTCTCAGAACTCTCATATCTGCAGTCTCTAGTCTTTGGTCAAGTGTTTTACCTCTGACCCAGCTCTCAGATCCATAAGTTAAAACTGGTTTGAACACTGTCTTGTATACGGCTAATTTAGTGTTCTGACTAATTTCACTCTTATTCCATATGAATTTATTCAATTGACTTCCTACCATAACAGCTTTGTTGATTCTGTAATCGATTTCCATATTTAATTTACCATCTTCACTAAAAATCGTGCCTAAGTAGCTGAAATGTTTTACTTGTTCAACAGGTTCTCCATTCAAAACGCAGTTGACATTTTCAATGATTCTGCCTATTTTCATTGTTTTTGTCTTTTTATTGCTGACCTTCATACTATATCTATTACAACATTTATTCAATTTAGTCAGGGAATCTTGCAGACTTGTATAACATCATCTGCATAAACTAAAGAGCTGAAATTAACACCTCTAATTTTGATCATGTCTAATACCACTTTCCTTCATAATGTGATCCATATAGATAATGAATAACTGAGGGGATAATGTACATCCTTATCTCACACCAGATTTAACATTAAACCATCTTCCTGAATTTCAATTCTAACTGGTGACTTACAACTCAAATAAAGACTAAGCATTGCTTGATATAATGCCCCATTGACACCATATAACTGTAGCGTATTGAATAGCTTGTCTCTTGGCACCTTGTCATATTCCTTTTCCAGATCGGCAAAACTTAAGTAGAGATTTTTGTTATATTCCCACTTTCTCAACTATTTGTTGTAAAGTGAAGATCTGATCCTAACAGCCTCTATTTGGCCTGAATCCAGCTGGTTCTTCACTCACCTTTTCTTCCACAATTCTTCTCAACCGTTTCTCAAGTATACTTGCATATATCTTACTAGGAACACTCAGTAATCAAATGCCTCTGTAATTCCCACATTCAGTTTTATTTCCCATTTTAAATATCAGTACTATTGAGAGCTCTACTCCAATTATCAGGAATTCGTCCCTCTGTCCAGGCTTTCTGAACTATGCAGTGCAGCCATCATACTTCAGCATTTCTGGCCGAATATCATCTACTCCTGCTGCCTTTCCACATTTCTTTCATGACTTTTTTCTACTTCAAGTATGGATATGTATTCCTGTTGAGTGTTTTCACTGCTGTGCTATCACTGCTTGTTTCATTTAGCGATTATTCGAAGTAATTACTCCATACTTCAAGGATATCTTTTTCTCCAGTTTTCATGACACCTTTATCATCTCTAATTCCTTTTACAGCACTTTTTCCTCCATTTCTAAGCTTCTTCAACAACCTGGTAAGATATTCTGCTTCTTCAAGCAGAATATCTTACCACCTTCTTGATATTTATTTTCTATGTTCTTGCCAAAGTCCTCCCATGACTTTTGTTTAGATAGTTTTACACAGTGTTTAGCTTTCTTACATTTGTCTCTGAATTCTCTAAGAGCACAAGCTGACTTATTTGCCAGGAACTTTTGATATGCTTTCTTCTTTTCTTTCAATGCCACTTTAACTTCCTGTGTCCACCATGGAGTTCTGATTTTTCTATCCTTGCAGACAACCTCACCACATGCCTCTCTGGCGGAATCAATCGGTGTTTTTTTTTTTCAAGGCTTGCCACTGAATCTCCAAGGATTGGTTGCTGTTCTCAAACTGTTTCATTTTTTCTTTAATAATTTTTGTGTATTTTAGTCTACAGTTCACATCTGAGAGCTGTTCAACTTTTATTCGCTTTCAAACTTTCTTACATGTTATTCTTTTCGATATGAAATTCAATTTTATCCTGCTCAAGACTAAATAGTGATCACTTCCAATTTCAAATCCTCTGTACACTCTGGTGTCCTGCACCAGGGAGAAAACATCACTATCAATAATAACATAGTCAATGAGACTTTTCTTATTCCTTGCCTCTTCTCTCCATGTGAATTTGTGCACATTTTTATGTTGGAACATGGTGTTAGTAATAACCAGTCCATGTCCTGAGCAGAAATCCAACCGGTATTTGCCATTATTATTAGCTTTGCTCTTTTCTCCAAATTTTCCCAAAATATTTAAAATATATATGACAATTATTTCCCACTCTGCTATTTAGAACCCCAACAAGGACCAACTTTTCCTTTTTCATTATGTCAGTTGCTTTATCTAAAGCATGAAAAAATTCCTCCATTTCTACCTTAGTAGAACCTTCCGTGGGACCATAGGCACAAATAAGTCTCACTGATCAGCTTCCCATGCTCATATTTGCCCACATTACTCTACTTGAGACTGCCTGCCATTCAAGGTGATTAGCCTTGTATTTAGTGTTGAATACTATGGCTACTTCTTTTCCTTGATCGTCATTGCCTGAATATAGCATTTTGTATTTATTGCTCAGAAAGATTTTACCACTTTCTGTCTTTTTTGTTTCAGTCAACCTAATTATGTCATCTAATTCCTCAGCTTGCTCCATTTCTTTGCCATTCAGGCTTCTTATATTGATAGTACTGATCTTTAACTCTGGTGATGTTCATTTGGGGGTGCGTTTTCAGATGACTTTTCGCTGTTTGCCCTGGTTCCATGGCGAAAACAACGGGGGCCTTGTTTAACCAGGCGACGCCATGCTAGTATTTTGGTTTAAGCCAATAAAAATACAATTTGGTTGGCTAAATCCCAAATTGGGCGCATCTTCGTTTGTTCAATATCCAGGTAGATACTGTTAAATTGTGAATGAAGATATTTATAATTAATAATAATTTATTCAAATTTAACATGGTCTTCCATATCATAAGCAGGACTTATTTAAATTTATTTTGTTGGTCTCTTGCTTATAAAATGTCATTCATGTAATTCCTTTTGAGTTTTTTTAGTTAATTTTATTTATGTAATTTTTGGGTATATATCATAGACATGAAAAAGCTCTGTATTAAAGTGTCTTTTATTTTATTTGCTTTATTCCTCTAATAATAATATAAGAAATTGTGATGTATGTAATTTTAATATATCCAGATGATTCTTTGTGATATCATTTGATTGGTTGTTGTGAGAAAACATGCAAATTTCTCCTAGCCCGTGTTGGAGCGTGAACTACTATATACGAAGGGAAAAACAAGTTTGATGTGAGCCTAACTGGCGAGAAGTAGTTATTGGCGGGAAAAAGGAAGGAGTGGATATGAAAACGAAAGTAAAGAGAGAATGGAATAGAGGAGTATAGAGAATGGTAGCCGGAGACTGGGGAGGAATTTTGACGTGCCAAAAACGAAATTTAAATGACCAGGAATTGCTTGGCAATTTAACTTACCTTTTTCTGAGTTGGATTTTTACCAAAGCTTCCTAATGTCTAAGAGTGAAATAATGCTAGAAATAGGTTAATATGTAAAAGAAAAAGAAGAAATAGGTGGATATTTAAACCAAGTTCATAAAGGTTATATTCTCCCGAGTCTATACATCAGTCACGGAAATGGAAGATTCTTTTAAGTTTGTGTTACTACAAAGTAAAAGTCAGCAGGGACTTTTAATGTGTGATGTGCTAAGACTTTTCCCTCTTCAAGTGACAAGTGCTATTTTATTGAATTAAGTGTTCATTGACTGAACGAGAATATTGAGAAGCATATTTATTGTAATTTAGGAATCTCGAACTTACAAGAAGTCCGCGCGGTTAGCCTAGTGGCTTTGCGCTTCGCAACCATATGCCTGGGGAAGGAGTGTCCTAGGTTCGATTCCCGTCCACGACGTGAGGAGCTTAAGGATCTTCCTCAGCCATAGCCAAGTTAGCCGTTCTTGGGCGTGGGCAGCAGGGTTTTTTCCGCCAGTTTATCTGAGGTTTTTCATCCCGCAAGCAGGCAAACCGGCCCCGTGAACACACAGGTTACAGTCATAAATACTTACGGCAAGGAAGGCAACGGGAAACCACCTTGCTCATAATCATCTGTCCCTAGAATGGTAGCATATAGCTACCCTCCCGTGTCCATATGGCAGATGGGAACCAGAAGAAGAACTTACAAGAACTTTTGATTAACTGAGCTTAGAGAATTACAAATAAATGTCTGATGGTTCACGAGTTGTATTCTTTCTGAATATCTTGCACTGATTTGATATTTAAATGTTTTGAGATGTAACCTTGATCAGAGTAAGGTTATGATAGAAGTTCTCTGTAATAAGAAGAATAAGATCTATTAAATATAATCTTTAATTTTAAAGTTTAAGCTCAGCTGAGTAGTATACTAGTGACTTAATGAAAGCTTTATATTCGTTCAATCATAATGTCCCTGTTGGAATATTGTGTTATGATGTAATTTATGTGTCACTGCATTAAATAATTTTGTTTGAACTGAATCTTGTATTTGCCTGATTGTTTCATTGCACTGCTCATTAAAATGATACAAATCTCAGCTGGAACCCTATGTAATAAAAATAAAAACCTCGGCCTAAAATCAACTTATGATAACCTGATACAGTTGAAGGTTGATTTATCTAAGTTGCTCTTGCAATTTCTGAATATGGAGTGGCGCAGTATAATATAAAGTGTCTTCATATTTGATTGATATATCAGCCTACAACCGATAAATACCAACGAGAGAGAGTTATACACGATAACATAATGATTGAGAAGAAGTTACGATCCAACAATACCAAACAGGGTGCACCATGAGAAGGTGAGGATTGGACATTACGTCAGAAGCCCTGGTCGGTTCTCCGCATTCCTTTAAAGGCTATGTGGAGTTCTCCTCTCAGTTATATAGCTTTGACCCTTAACCATCCCTTTTTATATACATACATATTTAAATTGATAAAGTACGTAATTACATACCATGTCTGATAAAAAAAGTGCAGAAAAGTCTAAAAAAAGTCGAATAAATCCGAAATTGACAGTCCATCCACGTTCTTAAGTATCCAGGTAGATACCCAACAGGGTGCACCACGAGAAGGTGAGGATTGGACATTAGAAGCCCTGGTCGGTTCTCCGCATTCCTTTAAAGGCTATGTGGAGGTGTCCTCTCAGTTATATAGTTTTGACCCTTAAGGACCCCTTTTTACATACATACATATTTAAATTGATAAAGTACGTAATTACATACCATGTTTGTAATTACATACAATGTCAACAATCTATGGCAGTACTAAATGCAAAACATGTAAGTTATAACATGGATAAACTTTATGAAAAAATTATTATCATTATAGGTGGATGACCTGAATTCGAAAAACATTCCTCTGACGCAGGCTGTTATAACCAAGAAAGCAAAAACAATTTTTGAGGATCTTACGGTGGTACAATTTACGCCGATTCACAATTCCCTGCATGTGCTTTGTTACTGTAGTGTAGTTGACTGAGAAATGACGCTAGCAGGCGCTCTAGTGTTTACCGCACTACTACGACGTATATGTATCAAACCTAGTTTTAACGTTGAACCTACCTAATTGTTCTATTTAATTTTTTTTCCCGTGTGTACGTATTTAAATTGATAAAGTACGTAATTACATACTACATCTGATAATAGAAGTTCAGAAAAATTAGCAGAACTTGATGTTAGGAAGGGGTGGAAATCAATCACACTTGAAAAGAAGATGGAGGCGATTTGAAGAATAGAAGATGGGCAGACAAGTGCTAATGTCTGTAGACGTATGAACTTACCTCCAGCGACTGTTACTACAATTATGAAAAATGCAGATAGAATAAAACAGTCTGCGCAACAATCTATGGCAGCACTAAATGCAAAACATGTACATTATAGCAGTGGTAAACTTCATGAAAAAATAAAAAATTATTATCATTATGGGTGGATGACTTAAATCAGAAAAACATTCCTCTGACGCAGGCTGTTATAATTGAGAAAGCAAAAACAATTTTTGAGGATCTTAAAAAGACAGATGGATGCAAAGTAACATTTTAGGAAGCAAAGGTTGGTTCAGGAGATTTAGTCTCGAAGTAAGTGCCACAGTGTCAAATTATGTGGTGAGGGGCAAGTGCAGATGTTGCGGCAGCAGCTGCTTTTCCTAAAGAATTTCAAGACTGTGTAGAACAAGGAAGTTATCCTCCTGATCTCATTTTTAATGTTGATGAGACTGGGCTCTACCTGAAAAAATTGCCATCACGCACCTTCATTTCCTGTGAAGAACGTTCCACTCCAGGTTTTAAAGCTGCAAAAGATAGATTTATGCTTTGGTTGGGTTCAAATGTCTCCGGAACTTTGAAGCTTAAACCAATGTTGGTGTACCATTCACAGAAACCACGTGCCTTCAAGAGTCTAAAAGCCATACTGGTAGTCTATTGGAAATGGAACAAGAAAGCTTGGGTTACGCAAGACGTTTTTATAGATTGGTACACAAATTATTTTTGTCCTACCGTGCTTCGCTTCTGTAAAGAAAATGATTTGCCAGCCAAGGCAATGCTTCTCTTGGATAATACCTCTGGACATCCTCCAAACCTTGCTGAAGTAAGAACACCATTGGATGTCAAGGTTGCTCACATGCCCCCAAACACAACATCGCTTTTTCAACCGATGGATCAGGGGATTATATCTATCTTCAAAGCCTATTACCTCCATATAACATTCATGGAAATGGTAAGAGTCTTGGACACTTCAGGGAAAAACTATTAAAGACTATTGGTGGTCAATCGATATTTTGAAGATTATTATCAACATCGAGCCAGCTTGGAATGACGTGTTAGCAAAGTGTTTAAAAGAAGCATGGCGAAAACGTCTTCCAGCATTTATGCATGACTTCGAGAAATTAGAGCAAAAGGAGAATGTTATTGAAGATGTTACCAAGCTTGCGCGAGCGGTGGGATTGTACAATATTACAGCTGAAGATGTGACAGAAGTCTTAGATAGCCATGATAAACCGCTTTCCAATGAAGACTTAAAAGAATTAACCGAGTAATTAAGTCAACATCCAAAGGAGGAGAAAGAAAACGAAGGTCCTCTAAGCGATATGAAAATGGCCTATTTACAGCGTATCCTTGCAAGCATAGGAACATTGACTGATGAACTCTGCGAAATGGACCACGATTGGGAATGGAGTGAGAACATAAAAGGGAGTAATCGCATCTATTCGACCTTACACTGAACTCCTTAAAGAAAGATAAAGAAAATCTAGGCAGTTAAAACTGGATACTTTTTTCAAAAAAAATGCAGGTGATCCGAAATCAGTAACTTCAACATAGAAATATGTAATATCTTTTTGAAGTTTCATATTTTTTGTATATAATTTTGTTTTGTTTTCGTTATTAATAATTTTATTTTAACAAATATACATGTATGTATTATCAACGAGTTTAAATATAATAATGTTACACATACTTAACGCATATTTTTTTGACTGTGCAGAACATAACTTTGTTCCCCCCATTAAAATTTTGTTCGTTTTACACAGATTCGGTTTATGCCTGTTTTTTCAGGAATGGAAGGGAGGCGTAAACTGAAGGCTGCCTGTACTTACATCAATATTGTCTTATATGATACAAGACACTGCAGATGTTATATGTTTTACTAACACTAAACATCAAAAATGAAAAGTTAATGTGAAAAAGAAATTATTCATATTTATTTACAGGTACTGTATAACGATTCACAATAGGATTCATTCTAGGATTTATGGTGGTGGTTTTTCCCTTCAGTAGGTATTACCCCCAAAATGTTCTTGTCGAGATTTTTTACAGGATAGTTCGCGATTGTCCCCAATTTTATCCGGGCTCAGGACCGACATATGGCTGGGACGTATTCATGACTGTATACGTCCCGATCATGAACACCCTTCTGAGGGTGTGTGTGTGGGGGGGGGGGGTAACAAAAATTCTAAGTTTCTGGACAAAAGAGACCAGATAAAGGTTCCCCACGTCACTGACTGGAATCAAACCCAGGTCTTTCCGACCAAAGGGCTTCGTTAATACTAACTGAGCTATGGAGGCAGGGGCTTTATGGTCGCCTAGCGCATTTGATACGATTGCTTCACAGTGGCGTAGACTATGACTAATGAATGAATCATTATAAAATTTTTACTTTATGCTAATTAATTTAGCTAATTAAGTATTTAATAAGTTAATTTTATACAGTTATGATTTAATACTGCATCTTTATGCTGGTTAACATTTCTCTCTGCAAATAGCCATGTTTGGCCTGTTAGTATTTGTGTGCATTCAGTTTTGATAAATTTCAACGTTTTATAGCAGATCTGTGTATATTTTATGGTAGTAAATTATAAAATAGACTAGTATCTACATATATTTATGCATTCGTGACATACCTAACTTTTTTTAATATTTTTGATATTTCTAAGCAACGCGGTTCATCTGCAAGTTTTTCGAAATTGTCGAAATCTCTTAAAAATTTTCCAATATATTTATAAAAAAAAAAAAACAGCATATAAGTGGATCAATGCAGTTCAAACCCACGTTTTTCAAGGATCAACTGTATTTATAAATTTACATATACATATACTATGTGTATATATGTATATATATATATATATATATATATATATATATATACACACACACACACATATATTTACATATATTATGAAAGAATTAAACCAAGAACCAGTAATAGAAAAAATTAAAAAATATAAACATAAATGGATGGAACACGTTCAAAGAATGAAAACAGAAAGATTACCAAAACAAGTCTTAAAGTACAAGCCATTAGGAAAAAGAAAACCAGGACGTCCTCTTAAATGATGACTTCTAAAGCTGGAACAGGGCATGCTAGGCCTAAATCCTTGATATGCATGATGATGACATATATATACATAAAGAAATAAAAACACACACACACACACACACACACACACACACACACACACACACACACACACACACACACACACACACACACACACACACACACATACAAAGTTTCTTTGTATGTGTGTATATTCCAGATGATGAGCTTAAATGTGAAGGTCGAAACGTTGAGTGATTATTTTGGTTTATATTAAACTGAAGTTTTACTAACACATAGTTGCTTCTACAATTTCTAAGATATATTCTGATTACCATGTATGCATGAAGGAAAGGAGAGTATTAATTAGGTTTCAAGAAGCTAAGTTATTTGGCTGAGATGACAGGCTATTGCCTAACATCCAAAATGAAATGGGATTTATTCATATAAAAAAAAAAAAAAACCTTCAGAAAGTTTGAAAAAATCTGAAACCTCCTACCCAAATTGAAAAACATGGCAGATATGTACTAAGTAATGTGAATAAAAAAAATTGTCCATCTTGGCAAAACACTATCATTCTTAGAATGTTATGTTACATGGCAAGCTCTGTTGTTACTTTTCAACCAAGTAAAGCAAAACTACAATAAACTTACCTGGGCAATGCCAGTGACAGAAATAGGAACTCCTTGCTGTGTATATACTTTGGGACTTTCAATGGTCAGAGTCATTGTATTCAGAGTAATTCTATAGATAAAATAACATAGAGAACCTTGGTTAAATTAACTTTTCTCATAAAAAAAATAAATAAAAAAAAAGCAGGGCAAATGTTAATATCTAATTTCAGTGAAATTTTTGATTCCAGTTTATGAATATCTAGTATTTATTATTATTATTTCTCAGGCAAGCACATAAATTCAAAGACTCACTCATAGAGACCATTTCTATCCATTGTTCCCCACCATACCTATTACACCTCACCCTGAACTAATTTCCAAATGAAACACTCATAACCACTGGCAATCCACCATTCCACCCATTTGATAACACTATCATCATCATCAAATTCCTGCCATTTACCCTCAAGGGTTGTACAGGATATGATAGTACTACATGAAAAATTTACATCATCACTAACTTCCTATCTACAATTTTCCTCCAAATCAGTCTGTTACTTGTCAAGACTCCAACATTATCAAATCTTATATTTCTATCATCTAAGGCACTTTATACCGTATCAATCCACCTATATCTTGGTCTTCCTCTGGGATCGTTTTGCTGCCAACCTGGCAGAGAACACTTGTTTTGCTAATCTTAACTCGCCCATTCTGTTTAAGTAAGTACCACCTGAGATTAGCTCTGCTAATGCATTCCTGGATGTTGACAATGTCAAGTTCTTTCCTAATATCCTCCTTTTTAATATGATATTGCCATTGATGATATCTGTTCACGCCTATAATATTTCTCAGGACTCTCATATCTGTGGTCTCTAGTCTTTGGTCAAGTGTTTTACTTCTGACCCAGCTTTCAGATCCATAAGTTAAAACTGGTTTGAACACTGTCTTGTATACAGCTAATTTAGTGTTCTGACTAATTTCTCTCTTATTCCATATGAATTTATTCAATTGACTTCACACCATACCAGCTTTGCTGATTCTGTTGTCTATTTCTATATTTAATTTACCATCTTCACTAAAAATAGTGCCTAAGTAGCTGAAATGTTATACTTGTTCCACAGGTTCTCCATTCACAACACAGTTGACATTTTCAATGATTCTGCCTATTTTCATTGTCATTGTCTTTTTATTGCTGATCTTCATACCATATCTATTACAACAGCTATTCAATTTAGTCAGAGAATCTTGCAGACTTGTAGCGGATTTATTTAGAAGTATAACATCATCCGAATAAAGCATAGGGCTGACGTTAACAACTCCAATTTTGATATCATGTTTAATACCACTTTCCTTCATAATGTGATCCATATGGATAATGAATAACAGAGGGGATAATGTGCATCCTTGTCTCAAACCAGATTTAACATTAAACCACCTTCCTGTACTTCCTTCAATTCTAACTGCTGACTTACAACTCAAATAAAGACTAAGTATTGCTTGATATAATGCCCCATTGACACCATATAACTGCAGCGTATTGAATAGCTTCTCTCTTGGCACCTTGTCATATGCCTTTTCCAAATCGACAAAACTTAAATACAGATCTTTGTTATATTCCTATGCTTTCTCGGCTATTTGTCGTAAAGTGAAGATCTGATCCTGACAGCCTCTGTTCGGCCTGAATCCGGCTTGTTCTTCACGAAGCTTTTCTTCCACAATTCTTCTCAACCGTTTTTCAAGTATACTTGCATAGATCTTGCCAGGAACACTCAGTAGGGAAATACCTCTGTAATTCTCACATTCAGTTTTATTTCCCTTTTTATATATGGGTACTATGAGAACTCTACTCCAATCATAGGGAATTCGTCCCTCTGTCCAGGCTTTCTGAACTATGAAGTGCAGCCACTGTTAGACTCTTATACCACCATACTTCAACATTTCTGGTCGAATATCATCTACTCAGGCTGCCTTTCCACATTTCAAGCCTTTGATAGCTTTTTCTACTTGAAGTATGGATATGTATTCCTGCCTGCATGCCTGGTCAGTGTACTATCATCACTGCTTGTTTCATTAGCAGTTTTTCAAAGTAATTACTCCATACTTCAAGGATATCTTTTTCTCCCGTTTTCATGTTACCTTTATCATCTCTAACTCCTTTTACAGCACTCTTTCCTCCATTCCTAAGTTTCTTCAACAACCTCCAGAATATCTTACCACCTTCTTGATATTTATTTTCTATGTTCTTGCCAAAGTCCTCCCATGACTTCTGTTTAGCTAGTTTTACACAGTATTTAGCATTCTTGTATTTGTCTCTGTATTCTTTAAGAGCACAAGCTGACTTATTTGACAGGAACGTTTAATATGCTTTCTTCTTTTCCTTCACTGCCTCTTTAACGTCCTGTGTCCACCAGGGAGTTCTGATTTTTTCATCCTTGCAGACAACCTCACCACATGCCTCTCTAGCAGAAATAATCAATGTTTTCTTCAGAGTTTGCCCCCGAATCTCCAAGGTTTGATTCCTGTTCTCAAACTCTTTCATTTTTTCTTCAATAATCTTTGTGTATTTTAGTCTACATTTCACATCTGAAAGCTGCTCAACTTTTATTCACTTTAAAACTTTCTTACATGTTATTCTTTCCAATATGAAATTCAATTTTATCCTGCTCAAGACTAAATAGTGATCACTTCCAATTTCAAACTCTGTACACTCTGGTGTCCTGCAACAGGGAGAAAACATCACTATCAATAATAACATAGTCAATGAGACTTTTCTTATTCCTTGCCTCTTTTCTCCATGTGAATTTGTGCACATTTTTATGTTGGAACATGGTGTTAGTAATAACCAGTCCATGTCCTGAGCAGAAATCCAACAGATATTCTCCATTATTGTTAACTTTGCACTTTTCTCCAAATTTTCCCAAAATAATTTTGTATGTCTCACAATCATTTCCTACTCTGCTATTTAGATCCCCAACAAGGACCAACTTTTCCTTTTTCATTGTGTCAGTTGCTTTTTCTAAAGCCTCAAAAAATTCCTCCACTTCTACTTAGTAGAACCTTCTGTGGGACCATAGGTACAAATAAGTCTCATTGTCCAGTTCCCCATTCTCATATTTGCCCACATTACTCTACTTGAGACTGACTGCCATTCAAGAAGATTAGCCTCGTATTTTGTGTTGAATACTATGGCTACTCCTTCTTTTCCTTGATTGTCACTGCCTGAATATAACATTTTGTATTTATTGCTCAGAAAGATCTCACCTGTTTTTGTCTTTTTTGTTTCAGTCACTCCTATTATGTCGATCTGGTACTTATCTAATTCCTCAGCTAGCTCCATTTCTTTGTCATTCAGGCTTCTTATGTTGATAGTACCGATCTTTAACTCTGGTGATGTTCAGTTGGGGTGAGTTTTAGGATTTGTTCCAGTAGCTGACTTTTTGCCATTCGCCCTGGTTCCCTGGCGAAAACAACGGGGGCCTTGTTTAACCGCGATGCCCCAGCCGGCATGAAATTTTGTCATGTTGTACCATCATTTTTTATTTTGGTTTAACCAATAAGAATACAATTTGGTCGGCTAAATCCCAAATTGCCAGCCCATCCTAGTTCGTTCAGTATCCAAGTAGATACCTAACAGGGTGCACCACGAGAAGGTGAGGATTTCACATTAGGTCAGAAGCCCTGGTCAGTTCTCCGCATTCCTTTAAAGGCTATGTGTTAATCACATAAAACCATTTTAATAACTTTCATACTTCTGTCATATCCCCCCCCCCCTTTTTTTTTTGCTTATCAGCTAGTTTTTGAAGTCCATAGATCTTCAATCCATTCTCACTGAGAGCATTCTTATAGAGCTGCCATAATCCTGGTCGCTTGCCTATAGATCCTCATGGAATCCAGGCAACCAGATCTGCATGCAGTAGCCTAGATATCTCCTTATAAATGGGAATAATAGGCTTCCCAATCCTGCTTGTCAGTGTGTTCTTCAACAATCATATAATCTGATGTGCTGTTTTTGCCACTTTTGCAATACACCTTCTAAACTTCAATTCCCTGTCCAAAGTCACTCCAAATTCGTTGACCTCATCAATTTCCCAGCAATTCAGTTCCATCAATGTAGCACACACGATCTCTTCATCCCAAAGTGTATGATTTTACACTTGGGCATGTTAAACTGGCAGCAGATTATCTTTACCTATATTGACAATCTATTAAGGCATCCTTTTGGACAGAGTTTCTCAAACTGTGTTCCGCGTAAGGTGAATAGGTGTTACACGAGAAGTTCTGGAATTTGTCATCTTAGTTTTCTAAGCATTATTCATGAATAAATATTTTATAGTAGAAATATTCTGAGGAGAATAATATTTGTGAATATGTCGAAAAGTTCAGACCCAGAAAGCCTAATAACATCTGTGTATTGTTAATTTTCACACATCGAAACTTTTCAACATTTGGGAAAGAGAATACCGCTGTTTATGACGGGTCATAAAAATTGCCCTCAAGCCCACAATGGGTGGCTATCCTCTGTTCTCAAAACTGATGTAAATGACATCTGTGTAGCAAATGTCAGTGACCAAGCAGCATATTTTTAAACATGGAAATATTCATGAATCATCATTAATTTTCACACATCAAAATCTTTCAACAACCGATCATAAAAATTGCCTGCAAGCTGATACAACAATGGGCGGCATGTTCTCAAAACTGAACAAAATAACATCTGTATTGCAAATGTCAGTAACCAATCAGCAAGGATGTATAAAGAATATTTTCCACTGAAACTGAAGATCAAGGTAGTCTATATCTGGTTCTCAAATCTATTAATACTAAATACTTTCTTCGCAAGTTTGTATTGCAGTGTGTAAGTGCTTGTTCTGAAACCAGAGTGCCGTGATTGTTTTAAAAGTAATAGGAATACAGATTTAAATTCTAATATGAATAAAAGACAAAGCACTTTGTTTAATTTTGGTATTCAGAAATCTCTTATTGAAGGTGTTTGTGATGGAACAGATAGTGAGTCACCTACCTCAAGTCTACAAAGATCTCCAGGATGTACAAAAGGAGGGGAAAACTACCAGCACACAGGAGAAAGTCTGCATTCACTTGTAAGTACTTATAATATTATAAATATATTTGGCGATCAGAATGGGATGTCAATGAAAATCAGCACAAATTAATTTAATAATATTTGCCTGAGGAAACTACAACATGCTACAAGATTTCATTAGTCCAATGACTGATAACTAATTAGAATGTAATTTTATATTTGTCAACATGCCACACCATACACATAAGTGTACTAATACTCTTTATGATTATGCAATAATTAATTATTAATACTTATGTTAATATATGAACTTAATTTTGGAAAGGTATTTACGAGTAAATTTGTTAGGACCGGGCCCTCGGGGAAAAAAAAAAAAAAAAAAAAAAAAAAAAAAAAAAAAAAATCAGCTAACGCCTTTTTTTTTTTATTTTTTATATTATTCCTGTATATAGGGAGTAGGCGAGGCAGCTTTTAAAAAAAGAATTCTTCTTACTCTTTTTAACTAATTTTATAAATAATATATCTGATTCATTTCGAACTGTTTAATTTTTGTTACTGAACATTTTATCAAATCATTCTTATTACAAATGCTTTTACATTATTTGACACTATTAGTACTTTTCTTACAAGTATTGTTACAATTCATATTTACTTTTGCATGTTGTAGTCTTTTTTTACTATTTTGCATTATTCATTTACTTTTATATTATTCGACATTTCTTATTTATAATCTTATTGTTTTTCTTACTAAAAATTGTGTTGCAAAGTTACCTTTACAACACAATTCTATTTGTTTTTATTATTGCTCTGACAAATATTGGAATTTGAATATTATTCAAAAAGTACCCATGGATTCTTGTTTAAAGACAGGAACTTGAATACAAGGAGGAGCAAGTACTTCTGCTGACACATCTACTCATATGACTGGAGAAGATATGGAATTACAAACTGTGGTTTCTTCAAAAGCTAATATTAAAGAACAAGAGTCATCTAAGAACAGACCAAAATGGAAGTACCATGAAAGTTATTTAAATTATGGATTTACGTGTATTGGAAATACACATGCTCCTGATGCAATATGTGTTTTATGTAATAAAATACTAGTAAACAGTTCTTTGGCTCCAGCTAAACTTTGTAGGCACTTCGACATGAAACACACCGATTACCAAGGAAAAGATAAACTTTTTTTAAGAGACGACGTGACTCGCTAGAAAAATCTAAACTTCAAATGGCTATAACTGAAAATGCAACAGAGGCATCTTTTTTGCATGAGTTATCGCATTGCACTTCATGGTGAAGCTCATACAATTGTTGAGACGCTCATTAAGCCTTGTGTGAAAGACATTGTATCATGCATGTTAAAAGAGCAGGTTGCTAAAAAAAATAGATGCATTACAATTATCAAATGATACTGTTTCACGCCACATCAAAGATCTTTCTGCTGACATAGAGAAAGAGCTAATTCATCGACTTAGACTTTGCAGTGACTATTCATTGCAAATGGATGAATCTACAGATGTCGCAGGACTTGTTTGTTACATATTTGATAAAAGTATTGAAGAAGATATACTCATGTGCAAATATCTACAATAAAAAATCACCTGAGAAGATATATTCAGCTGTATTAATAATTATATTACAAAACAGGAAATCAGTTGGGAGAAGTGTATTGATATTTGTAAAGATGGTGTTCAAGCAATGGTAGGAAAGATGAAGGAAGTTGTAACACGTATCCTGCAAGTAGCTACAAGAGCCACCATAAGTCATTGTGTTTGCATAAACAAGCACTAGTAACAAAAAGAATTCTTACATACGAGGACACATGGGAGGAAGGAACTGGATTTTATTCAATTATTAAGGGATAGCTATCTGAGACAGCATGTAATTGAGAGTGCTTGACCTGGTAATAGCATCTGAGAATTTGGGAGAGATGGAGGCAATCTCTAAGTGGAGGCAGCATTGCTGCAAGGCTGTACTAATTACAGCTAAGTTGTATAAATTCCATTTCTGTGAGTTTTGTTTGTCAACCAAGCCTTCTATTCACTGGAAGAAACAGCAGCCTCACTTTGAATTTTATCTGCCATTATTAACAACAATAACTGACAAAGTTATACACAGTTTATAATTTACAGCAAAACCCCAAAACACACAAAAAAAAAGACTTAGCAAGCAACAGCTTTGTAATCAAACAATTCACAAAAACTACACATTGATAAATTTGTGGGAGCATCGTATTGTTAGTGCTAATTAAAATAACTTAATTAAAACAATAGGTCCTTAATTTAATGGACTAATTGGAGAAAGGGGTGTCTGCTATTGCTGAAAGTCCATTAAACTGAATGTATTTTAAAAACATATATTAATAACAAACTTATAACATACAGGATATATTAAAATGTTATTATAATATACATTGAATAATTTATACACATAACAAAACATCTGTTAAAAATTAAAAATAAATAAATTTATGACAGGAACCAAAATTAAATTTAATAAAAACCTCAAAAACTATACACTAGTGGCCAAAATTGTGGAAACCTTTTGGAAAAGTGTATTTCTGAGGTTTGATGGCTCATAAAATTTTTGATATAAAATTTTACGGTATTACTCCAAAAAAAAGTGGTGTTATGCACCACTTTTTTTTTTGAGTAATACTATAAAATTATATATCAATGGAAAGATAATTTAATCAAGACTGTAATGCAATAACTTTTTATGAAGGATTTTTTATTATAACAGCAGTTATAAAGAAGAAAAGTGAAACACATATAGAAAAAATGAGATATACAAAAATTTTCACAATCTGAGTTAATACTTAGTTGGGTAACCTTTAGCATTAATTAGCCTTACAACACCTTGCCATGGAGTGAACCAAGTTTTTTTGTTTCTGCAGCTGTTATAATGTGAAACCAAGATTGAATTATTGCTTCTATTAATTGGATTTTATTGGTGGGTTGCTTCTGACTAACAAGTTTCTTTAGTCGGCTCCATAGATTTTCGATTGGCTTAAGGTCTGGACTATTCCCAGGCCATTCCAGCAGTGGAATATGATTATCTTGAAACCACTTTTTGCACACAGCAGCAACATGACATGGAGCTGAATCCTGTTGAAATATCAATACTTCAGTTTGGGCTCAAGTATTTCATTTATATTCCCATCAATCATACAAATTCTGCCCACACCTTTTGATGTCATACAACCCCAGATCACAACACTAAGTGGGTGTTTCATGGTAGGTGTAATGCAATCAGGATGCAAGTCTTCTCCGATTCTTCTCCTTATGTATTTTATGCCATCACTATCAAACAGGGAGATTTTGGTCTCATCACTCCAAATAACACTGTCCCATTGTTCCGCTGTCCAGTTAACATGGGTTTTAGCCCAGTTTAATCTTTTCAACCTTTGTTTGAGAGATAAAAATGGCTTTTTTCGTGGAATTCTAGCATTTAGACATCTAGCATTCCTGCAGTCTGCGCCGAACAGTCCTTGCACTCAACTTCACATTGTATTGCGCCATTTCATCTTGTATACACCCAGATGATTTTCCTCTGTCACATAGGAACAGTCTCCCAATTCTTCTATCATCACTTTCTGTTGTGCACCTTTTCCTGCCTTGACCAGTCTGGTTTTGTAGTGACTGAGTCTCCTTATTCCTCTTCAAAAATTTAGACATGCCACCTTTGGTTAAGTTTCTACCAATTTTTCTTCTAATTTCTTCATAATTGTAGCCTTGTTCACTTAAGAGTACTATTTTACATCGCTTTCTGGGTGACCAGTCAACTCTTTGTGCCATTTCTTTAATTTTATTACGTTTTTCAAGCTTACTAAATGAAAGAACACAAAAAAAAAAAATCAACCAACTTGATAGCAATCACATAACACACTGACAAATGTCCTCCTCTCAGCTTCAATACATGACATCAATAGCTGAATCTTACTGTGACCTTATTAGCTTATTTCCAAAACAAGATGATACCTGATTGGCTCTCTAAACACTCATGCTCATTGGCTACATTCAAATGAAGGAAAGCTACTTCATATCAACCTAAGCAAGGTGTGCTTCTTTTTTTTGTTTATTTGGCTATAACTTTTCATAGAATACAGATAATTGAACAAACTTTGTTGCATTACATTCTTGATTAAATTATCTTTCCACTGATATATAATTTTATGGTATTACACACAAAAAAGCCATCAAACCTCAAAAATACACTTTTTCCAAAGGTTTCCACAATTTTGGCCACTAGTGTACAATATAACCAATGGAGTGTTTCCACCACTTTATTTTTTTCTTAAAGCTCACAAAAGTTGTTTTCAATGTGAATATTAGTTTTTTTTTAATTTAAATCCATTTTAAAGAGAAAAAAAAAAGAAGTGTTAAACTTCATTGAATAAAAACATTAAAAAAAAATACATAATATTCAATATTGACTTAACTGAAAGAATCACAATTTTTCAGAGTCAGAAATACAACTGTCATGGAGGGAGAGGTGTTAATTCCTTGATGGTAGAGGGTGGTGAAACAGGTCCAGTTGATGAAGTGGTCTTGAAGAAATCACCAAGCTTCAGTTGCCTCACACCTTAGTGGTACTTATTACTGTAGATCAAAATTCTCTACAATGTTTATAATAAGGAAGCACATCAGGGTCTGATGATGAGTCAATGTAAGTATGATGTCATCCATATGTTGTCTTATAAACAGACAATTTAGGATGAGTGCAACTGATTCTACGTCTTTGTCGTCATCATCATCCTCTTGTTTTCTATGAAGAACATTTTGTGCAATCTCCATCTCAGAAAAAATCTGATAGCCCTTATCACCATCATTTTTGAGCCACTGTTAAATATCATTCTCAGTTGCATTTTCTGTACAATTTCTTCCACGCACTGGCCAAGGTAGTAATCTTCATCTCTCTCTCTCTCCATGCAGCTGCTAAGTTGAGGACAGCGGATCTGATGTTGTATGCATGTAAATTTTGCAGTGTCCTGGGGCTTCGTATATCTATTTCTGCATTTTCTGTTTCGTCCAAAACAACTATCCCCTCTCAGCATTAGAATGAGTGGGTGCATTATTGATCAGTAAAAAAAAGCCTTTATTTCATGAGAAGGAATTTTCAGGGCATCTGTTTGATAGCATTGCACATCAGGAATAAACTAATTAAAGAACCAGTCAAAGAAAATATCCATTGTAAACCAAGCAATTTTTGAGTGAGAATATATCACCGGTAACTGGTTCATTAAATCCTTTAAAGCACAAGTTCTTTTTGCCTTACCAACTAACTTCAGCTTAAGCCAATGCAAGCCATCAGCTTTTGCACAAAATAAAACTAAAACCTACCTGCTCTTATTTAGATTACAACCAGGGGTGCTTTTTCATGCTTGTAAGCCTGGGCATTTTCAAGAACAGCATGATAAAAAAAACCCAGTCTCGTCAACATTATAAAGCTGTGATAAAATGGGTCCATCATTTATAATAAGGCCATTTAGATATTTTCTGAAAGGGTCAACTTGTTCTTCATCTGCAACTAAAGATTTACCATAGTTTTTTTTTTAATTTTTATTTTTATTAAAATGCCATGGTACTTCTGAAAATGCAACAGCCATCCATCACTCCCCTGAAATTTTAGGCGCATATGCTTAGCATGCCTTTCAGCAGCTGACTCAACACTTCTAACACCACTTGAGTGCTGCTGAACAAATCACTTGTACACTACTTCCTCTAGGTTTTATCATCAGCCACTTTCATATGTTTTCTATTACCAACTGTAGAAATAGTCTTGGAACAACTATCTACACTGTATTTTAATACAATCTCCTTAAGTTTTTAATTTTGTAAATGTCTGAAACTGGTTGTTTTTTGACTATAAATCTTGCACACATGTGGAATGGTTACACCACCTTGAAGCGTCTCAATCAGTTCTAATTTTTGTGTAATAATGGAACTTTGAATGGTCTTGTTACTTTGTATCAGCAAATCATTCAGATTTCAACAAGCACAACTCAGCAAACTGAATATTTAATAGTAGAAAGTACTTGCATTTAGTCAAAATCAAATAATATTGTGTCAAAGGTGAAATTATAAGATAATGAAATATAACACTAAGAATATATCAGCTTATAAAATTGTAAAGAAGTATAACAGATTGGAATTATATTGTATTATTTAGATTTTCTTTAATGAATTATGAATCAAAATTTAGTATTATACAATGCAGCTGAAATTAACTTGAATATTCCACTGAACAAAATGTAAGAGTGGGTCAAAAGGTTTGGTACATGTTAGTGTAAGCTCCTGAGGCTGCGTAATACTAGGAACAGCTGTGTGTAATGACAGTTTCGTGATTCCTACCACAGAAAAAGTGCTGACATCATCGGAGATAGAGACTAGCATAGCGCCCAAAGGGGTTTCAGGAGATAGGGGCGTTATGTGATGAATAATATAAGTGATTGCAAAAGGAGGAACAAGGCTTTTTTCCCCTGGGATTCAAGGTCGTGAGGAGGTCCAATCGAGGTAGCAGTTTCCAGGCAGAACAGTGGGCGAGGGGATGAGTGGCAGCAGGAAGTTTGAATCAGACAGTCCATGAAACAATGGACGGAATTCCAGCATGACGCAGCTAACGCTTTCATTACAAGCGGGTGCTATGTCGTAGTTGTTCCTGTAAAGTCCTCAGATGACAACGGTAGCCATTGAGCAGATAGAGGATAGCCACTTAGAGGAATTTAACGCCGTGAGTGATCCAAACAAGGAATCGAACCTCGGGTACTTCCACAACAGTATTAACCAGCAGACCCATTCCGTAATTGAGTGAAGGTAATGTAAACGTTTGTTATTTATGTTTTGGGAGCCTGTTTGTATGAAGAGATTTAGATGCAAGAAGTATGAAATGTCAGAACAATATTAACTAGTGAACTCTCAAGTGATTGTTCCAGTAGGCTATAACCAGATATCGAGATTGTTTAAATAGAATTGTAGAGAGAGGAATTATGAGCCATAAATTAATGATAATTTAACTTGATGTCTCCAGATTAATAGAGGGAATTGTTAGATGAGTGAATTGTGTTAATGAAGATTAAGTTTAGCAATTTACTAGACATAACAGTTTGCATGCATTAGGCAGCCCTTGAAAGAATCAAGTTTCCTAACTTAGTTTTTATGTATGATTGTAATTTTAGCAAGAGTGAACTTATATAATTGTATAGTGTATTTAAAGTTGTAAAATAAACATGTATTTCTACCCCAAACCGAGTCTTGCCTGACTAAGAGCGTCAACTCACCACTCTAAAATGACGAACTTGTTGCGGGAGGGTAAAGTTGAGAGGTTTTGTCGACTGTCTGGAGGAGTTAGCAGGTGTTTATATATTTGGGTTATTGGAATTGTCTCTCTGAATAGTGCATTTTATTATTATAGGGCATAGACTGGTGCAGTCATTAAAAAATATAAATGTGCCTATGCCTAAAAAGGAGATAGGACCAAAAATCCAGGCCAGTACTTAGAGCAACTGCATAGTAAGATTGATAGATATGATTTAAGTGAATCTGCATAAATAATGACACAACAATACCCAACTTAACACATTTACAGTTTACTTCTTTATCCTGCAAGGCCATAATGATAGACAAATATTACATATTTATTATAAAATATGTAAAAATCACAATTATGTAAAATGCAAACAAAAGAATAGAACAAACTGCACTGGAAGACAGTGTTGACACACACCACTAATCACTCCCCCTCTATTAACCTCCACTCCCTCACCCAGATAATGTAATACTCCAAACCCAACACTGAATGCATGATAAGATAATGCTGACTCATTGCCCCAACCTTTTAGTATGCTCTATTCACAAATAAAAAAGTTCTAAATTTTTCCTTTAAGCCCGAAATTTTTGTCCATTAAATCAAAGGACTACTATACTTCCAATATTTCAAAGTTGCATGTACAGAGAGATGCATACAACCATTACAGTGTGTACATGAGATTGAAGTAAACAAAAAAAAGGTAAGCCTAAAATCCTAAATACTACCACCTAGTAGGCCTGAATGGGTGTTTTGGGGCTTGGATTGTTGGTGTGAAAATGAATGTTTCGCAGATATGAGGCAAAGCAGAAGCAGATTCCAGAAATAGTCTCATATTATTTACTGAAATGGAGTAAGGCATATCCAGCATATCATTTGGTCTACCAGTTCTCAATTGTCATAATGGTGGTATCAGAGATGTAGTCCTAATGCTTGGTGAATGATGCTGGCTGTCCTCCCTGTCTAGGTATAACAGAACAACTTATAGCTGCAGGGTACTTAGTATATACCATGCAGGTCAAGGGACTATAGCTGTTTGTGGGATAAGGAGCAGTTAAGAGATTCCAATTTTTTTGTATGGTCTGTAGGTGGCCAGTCACAAGGTTGTATTTTTCATTAGATGGATATGTGGATGATAACGGATTTGTATTATTATTATTATTTATTTTTTTTTTTTTTTGGTTCTTGGATATATGGGATGATAATAGATTTTGTATAGTCTGTGGTTTGGGTGGAAAAGAGATGGTGTAGTTTTTTTTTTTTTTTTTTTTGAGGGGTGCTCAAGGGTCAAAGCTGTATAACTGAGAGGAGACCTCCACATAGCCTTTAAAGGAATGTGGAGAACCGACCAGGGCTTCTGACCTAATGTCCAATCCTCACCTTCTCGTGGTACACGCTGTTGGGTATCTACCTGGATACTGAACGAACGAGGATGGGCTGGCAATTTGGGATTTTGCTGACCATATTGTATTCTTATTGGTTAAACCAAAATAAAAAATTATAATACAACATGATAAAATTTCATGCCGACTGGGGTGTCGCCCGGTTAAACAAGGCCCCCGTTGTTTTCGCCAGGGCAAATAACGAAAAGTCAGCTACTGGAACAAATCCTAAAACCCACCCCAACTGAACATCACCAGAGTTCAAGATCGGTACTATCAACATAAGAAGCCTGAATGGCAAAGAAATGGAGCTAGCTGAGGAATTAGATAAGTACCAGATCGACATAATAGGGATGACTGAAACAAAAAATACACAAACTGGTGAGATCTTTCTGAGCAATAAATACAAAATGTTATATTCAGGCATTGACAATCAAGGAAAAGAAGGAGTAGCCATAGTATTCAACACAAAATACGAAGCTAATCTTCTTGAATGGCAGGCAGTCTCAAGTAGAGTGATGTGGACAAATATGAGAATGAGGAACTGGACAATGAGACTTATTTGTGCCTATGGTCCCACAGAAGGTTCTACTAAGTAGAAGTGGAGGAATTTTTTGAGGCTTTAGAAAAAGCAACTGACACAATGATAAAGGAAAAGTTGGCCCTTGTTGGGGATCTGAATAGCAGAGTAAGAAATGATTGTCAGACATACAAAAATATTTTGGGAAAATTTGGAGAAAAGACAAAGCTAATAATAATGGCAAATACCTGTTGGATTTCTGCTCAGGACATGGACTGGTTATTACTAACACCATGTTCCAACATAAAAATGTGCACAAATTCACATGGAGAGAAGAGGCAAGGAATAAGAAAAGTCTCATTGACTATGTTATTGTTGATAGTGATGTTTTCTCCCTGGTGCAGGACACCAGAGTGTACAGAGGATTTGAAATTGGAAGCGATCACTATTTAGTCTTGAGCAGAATAAAATTGAATTTCATATTGAAAAGAATAACTTGTAAGAAAGTTTGAAAGCTAATAGAAGTTGAGCAGCTCTCAGATGTGAACTGTAGACTAACATACACAAAGATTATTAAAGAAAATATGAAAGAGTTTGAGAACATGAACCAAAAATTGGAGATACAGTGGCAAGCGTTGAAAAAAACCCCGATTGATTCAGCCAGAGAGCCATGTGGTGAGGTTGTCTGTAAGGATAAAAAAAATCAGAACTCCCTGGTGGACACAGGAAGTTAAAGAGGCAATGAAGGAAAAGAAGAAATCATATCAAAAGTTCCTGGCAAACAAGTCAGCTTTTGTAAATGTAAGAAAGTGAAACACTGTGTAAAAACAAAAGTCATGGGAGGACTTTGGGAAGAACATAGAAAATAAATATCAAGAAGGTGGTAAGATATTCTGGAGGTTGTTGAAGAAGCTTAGAAATGGAGGAAAGAGTGCTGTAAAAGGAGTTAGAAATGATAAAGGTGAAATGAAAACAGGAGAAAAAGATATCCTTGAAGTATGGAGTAATTACTTCGAAAAATTGCTAAATGAAACAAGCAGTGATAGCACAGTGGTAAAAAACACTCGACAGGCATACAGTCAGGAATACATATCCATACTTGAAGTAGAAAAAGCCATCAAAGGCTTGAAATGTGGAAAGGCAGCAGGAGTAGATGATATTCGACCAGAAATGCTGAAGTATGGTGGAATAAAAGTCTTACAGTGGCTGCACTGCATAGTTCAGAAAGCCTGGACAGAGGGACAAATTGCCGATGATTGAAGTACAGCTCTAATAGTGCCCATATATAAAAAGGGAAATGAAACTGAATGTGAGAATACAGAGGTATTTCCCTACTGAGTGTTCCTGGTAAGTTCTATGCAAGTATACTTGAGAAACGGTTGAGAAGAATTGTGGAAGAAAAGTTTGGTGAAGAACAAGCTGGATTTAGACCAAATAGAATCTGTCAGGATCACATCTTCACTTTACGACAAAAAGTCGAGAAAGCATGGTAATATAACAAATATCTGTATTTAAGTTTTGTCGATCTGGAAAAGGAATATGACAAGGTGCCAAGAGAGAAGCTATTCAATACGCTACAGTTATATGGTGTCAATGGGGCATTATATCAAGCAATACTTAGTCTGTATTTGAATTGTAAGTCAGCAGTTAGAATTGAAGGAAGTACAGGAAGGTGGTTTAATGTTAAATCTGGTTTGAGACAAGGATGTACATTATCCCCTCTGTTATTCATTATCTATATGAATCACATTATGAAGGAAAGTGGTATTAAACATGATATCAGAATTGGAGATGTTAATGTCAGCTCTTTGCTTTATGAGGACGATGTTATGCTTCTGAATAAATCTGCTACAAGTCTGCAAGATTCCCTGACTAAATTGAATAACTGTTGTAATAGATATGGTATGAAGGTCAGAATTAAAAAGAAGACAATGAAAATATGTAGAATTGTTGAAAATGTCAACTGTGTTGTGAACGGGGAACCTGTGGAACAAGAAAAACAATTCAGTTACTTAGGCATGATTTTTACTGAAGATGGTAAATTAAATATGGAAATAGACAATAGAATCAACAAAGCAGGTATGGTAGGAAGTCAACTGAAGAAATTCATACGGAATAAGAGAGAAATTACTCAGAACACTAAATTAGCTGTATACAAGACAGTGTTCAAACTAGTTTTAGCTTATGGATCTGAGAGCTGGGTCAGAGGTAAAACACTTGACCAAAGAACAGAATAAGAGATTTTAGCTTATGGATCTGAGAGCTGGAATAGAATAAGAGATTTTAAGATAATAAGAATAGAATAAGAGATTTTAGCTTATGGATCTGAGAGCTGGGTCAGAGGTAAAACACTTGACCAAAGAACAGAATAAACGGAATAAGAGAGAAATTACTCAGAACACTAAATTAGCTGTATACAAGACAGTGTTCAAACTAGTTTTAGCTTATGGATCTGAGAGCTGGGTCAGAGGTAAAACACTTGACCAAAGACTAGAGACTGCAGATATTAGAGTCCTGAGAAAGATTAGAGGCGTGAACAGATGGCATCAATGGCAATATCATATTAAAAAGGAGGATATTAGGAAAGAACTTGACATTGTCAGTATCTAGGAATGCGTTAGCAGAGCTAATATCAGGTGTTATGGTCACTTAAACAGAATGGGCGAGGAAAGATTAGCAAAACACGCGTTCTCTGCCAGGTTGGCAGCAAAACGACCCAGAGGAAGACCAAGATGTAGGTGGATTGATACGGTACAATGTACCTTGGACGATAGAAATATAAGATCTGATAATGATAATATTGGAGTCTTTACAAGTAATAGACTGATTTGGAGGAAAATTACAGATAGGAAGCTATAATGATGTAAATTTTTCATGTAGTACTATCATATCCTGTACACCACTTGAGGGTACATGTCAGGAATTTGATGATGATGACATTTTTTTGATTTGATATGGATTGTCCATAGGCTAAGAAGGTCATGTTAGAGGCTTAATGGAGCAAAACAGCACTGAGAAAGGATTAAAAATATTATTGAATTCTTCCTATATATATATATATATATATATATATATATATATATTTCATCTCAGTCACTGAGACATCTTCAGGGAATACAATGTGAAACTCATAACATACACAGCAACACAAAACTAAGTGAAATGCAATCTTCCTTTTGTACAAATCTCTAAGATTAATCTGGCAGTTTTGATAAAAAAATTAATTTTAATTAAACACCTCAAAAACTATACACTAGTGGCCAAAATTGTGGGAACCTTTTGGAAAAAGTGTATTTCTGAGGTTTGATCGTTCATAACACCACTTTTTTTTGGAGTAATACCATAAAATTATATATCAATGGAAAAATAATTTAATCAAGAATGTAATGCAATAACGTTTTATGAAGGATTTTTTATTATAACAGCAGTTATAAAGAAGAAAAGTGAAACACATATAGAAAAAATGAGATATATAAAAATTTTCACAATGTGAGTTAATACTTAGTTGGGTAATCTTTAGCATTAATTAGCCTTACAACACCTTGCCATGGAGTGAATCAAGTTTTTTAGTTCTGCAGCTGTTATAATGTGAAACCAAGATTGAATTATTGCTTCTATTAATTGGGTTTTATTGGTAGGTTGCTTTTGACTAACAAGTTTCTTTAGTCGACTCCATAGATTTTCGATTGGTTTAAGGTCTGGGCATTAACTCACATTGTGAAAATTTTTGTATATCTCATTTTTTCTATATGTGTTTAACTTTTCTTCTTTATAACTGTTGTTATAATAAAAAAATCCTTCATAAAAAGTTATTGCATTACATTCTTGATTAAATTATTTTTCCATTCCAGCAGTGGAATATGAATATCTTGAAACCACTTTTTGCACACAGCAGCAACATGACATGGAGCTGAATCCTGTTGAAACATAAATGCTTCATTATCTTGGAAAAGATCAAAGGCTTCAGTTTGGGCTCACGTATTTCATTTATGTATTTTGGTACATTTATATTCCCATCAATCATGCAAATTCTGCCCACACCTTTTGATGTCATACAACCCCAGGTCATAACACTAAGTGGTAGGTGCAATGCAATCATGATGCAAATCTTCTCTGATTCTTCTCCTTATGTATTTTATGCCATCACTATCAAACAGGGAGATTTTGGTTCCATCACTCCATATAACACTGTTCCATTGTTCCTCTGTCCAGTTAACATTTGCTGCTGTAGAGATTTTTTATCTCTTTCTCTCTCTCACACACGCCCCCACAGTATTTTTTATTTTTTTTTTCCAGTGGGGTAGAGGCATGGGGCACCTATGGACTTGCAACGGGGTGGGAAGACACAGCATTCTTTTTCACTATGGCTGCAGACTTTTCAAACAACTATTGTATAGAATAATATATCTTCACAATGTAATTCAGGCTGTTCTAAAGAGAAGAAGTAGATGGAAAGAGAGGAGTGGTGAAAAGTTAGTTTAGTAGGTTGATTTGAAGAAGGTGGACTAAGAAGATGTTGATTAGCAACTGTTTTGTTTTTGTAAGCTCAAAGTAAAGTGGAGGAATGATATGACATAATGACTGTAAAAGGTAGCTTCATTTCTTTATATCAACTGTATTGCAGTCTAAAATGAAACCAGAACCATTTAGTTTATTTTGGCTGGCTTCTTCATTCAGTGAACCAAACCACATCCTCCTTGAATAGCTGTTATATTTGAAGCTGTGATTCTTTGGCCTATTTCCAATACTGAGGAAAGTATGTTTGGAATCAAGTTTTGGAAGTAAATCACACTGCTTTAGAATCTTAAAGGAAACAATTTCAGTAAGATTTTTTTTTCTTTTCTTTTTTTTTTTTGTGAGCTTCAAATTAACTGAAACGAAAATGTTTTAAAGTGGTCACAAGAACATATTTTTGTGTAAGAATTAAAATTAAGTTATTTGTTTTATAAAGAGTGGGGTGGGATAAATAGGATTTACTTTAGATTATACATTAGATTATATCTGTAATGGTTGGTGGGGTAGACATGCAGTTGGCCATTCCTAATGAATGATGAATTATTAATTTAAGTTCCTTTTATAATATCGCTGCCGTGCTTGCATGTTGTATAATCTTGAAATTTCTTCTGGTCTGTGAATGTCTCCTGTGTAAGATATTCCACAGGAGCAATAAATTTTAGATATCTTTGTATATTTTTGGAAAGCATTATCTTTCGGATATCTCAAAAAGCTACATATTTTTTGGATAAGCATATAAGTGTCATCCTAATAAGATCCCTGACCATTCACAGACCAGAAGAAATTTCAAGATTATGCAACATGCGAGCGTTGTGGAGGTGCTGCTCATGGCAGGAGTGACTGGCTGCATGTCTCTTTCACTGGCCATGACAGAGCATAATATGGTCATGATGACGAGATTGAAAGAGAATTGTTCATCATAATATTTTGAAGAATGGTTCCCTTAACAGGAACCAGGGACCTTCTTGGACTCCATGGAGGTGCCCATACAATAATAATAGGGGAAATGTTTCAGCACATCGCTAGAGGAGCCAGAACAAGAGGTTGTCCCTGGAAGTTAAATAAAGGTGTGGTTAGTATGAGTGTAAGAACTAAATTTTTTGCTTAGAGTTGTGAATGAGTGGAATGGGTTGCCAGAGTTAGTTGTCAGTGCTTTGTCTGTTAATGAGTTCAAGAAGAGGTGTGATAGATTGTGTGGATAGTTTGGGTTTCCAATGATGAGTCTTCAAACCCCATGGAGGTTCCTGTACAACCATAATAATAAACTGTACAAATAATTTTTTTAAAAAAAGAAGAACATACCCAAAGGGTTAGGACTACTATAGCAGCAGATTCATAATTAGGAATTGTGTTTACAACTTCACTTCCTTTCACATGTAAAAAAAATACTGATGAATTATTAACTTAAGTTCCTTTTATAAAAATATTATTGTTCTAGTCTTGTGGTTAGTTAAAGTCCTTTCTACATATATTATATTATATAAAATTAGAATTTACTTCTTCTTCTTCTTCTTCGCGTTATTCCCGCTTCCTAAACAGGGTCCGCGTGTTACTTAGATGCGACTACTTGTTAGTACTACTCCCAACCGACCCGTCGCCTGGTCTGCCGCTGGGGGGGAGAATATATTTTTGACTGTAGAGGTGTATGTTCACGGGGCCGGTTTGCCTGTTTGTGGGATGAAAAACGCCAGATAAACTGGTGGAAAAAACCCTACTGACCGCGCCCAAGACCGGTTAACTTGGCTATGCCTGAGGAAGATCCTCAAATTCCTCACGTCTACAACGGGAATCGAACTTAGGACACTCCTTCCCCAGTCATATGGTTGCGAAGCGCAAAGCCACTAGGCTAACCGCGCGGTTATAAAATTAGAATTTACTATTAGAGATTATTTTCCTTTCTGCATGGCATCACCTAATTCATTTGCTGATGAATTAGGTGATGCTACAATTTCTAAACATGTCAACAAATATACACCATGCCCACTCTCTTCAACACTCTCAAACACTGGTATTATAAAGTTTCCCTAGACCAATACAGCAAATCTCTCTCTCATATTCCATGCACAACATCTATATTCACTGAGGCAGTGTTTCTCAAACTTCAGATATCTGCATACCCCTTCTTAAATTTTGATTATTACCAAGTCATCCTAATTAATTAAAAAATAAATTAATTAGAATTAATAAATTAATTTAAAATATTAATTAAAATTAAATATCTATTTTATTTGAATTTATATGTTCATGTAAACAAAAAATATGATTTATTTTTAAATTTTGGTTCTTTAGAGATGCCAGACAACACACTCTTATCGATTTCATTTGATCCAGATGAAATATCAACGTTTTCTTGTTGCTTACAGCTACTTGTATATATTGCTCTCTTTTTGGGGTTTTATAAATCCAATCTTTAACCAATGATCCATATGTAAGAATTTGAAAGCTAAAAAAAAAAAATACTGTATTTACTCAAATATAACTCTAACTTTTTTCCCAAAATTAAAGCTAAAAAATCGTGTTGCGAGATATGTTCAGAAATTTTTGGAAACTAAAGTTTTCAGAAAAAACTAAAAATGGTGCAACTTACCAAGAAGCTCCTACTCAGTATCACTACTTTTGGCATCGAGAACAGTTTCTTTGTGTGCATCGTCAAGGTCATCTACCCAAATAGCGTCAACTTCTTTCCCATTATTTCAAGCAAAAATTACCAGTAATTTACAAGACTTGAGATACGTAGAGCAGCGAAGAACTGCATATGATTGGTGCGGTATTAACAAAAGATCGTGTAAACCAAAGACAAATTAGCACTTCAGCAGTTGAGTTGAAATGCTAATTCCCTTCAACCGAATTCCAAAATATCTGAAACACATTCATTGTATATTTCTTATTTTTGCTTGGTTTATATAGCAGTTTCTGTTGGAGAGGGGATGTGATTCATTAGTTAGTGCTGTTTTATCCTGGTTGTCTCTAATTGCACTGTTTGTTGAAAAATATAATGACTCCTTTAATTATGCATAGCCAAAAATTGCCACGTACCCCCCGGGAGGTACGCATACCACACCTGGAGAACCACTGCACTGAGGTATAGTCGATCTCTCCTGAATAATTTACCATATTATTTAAAGTAATTTACACATTTTAATTTTTTCCACTTGGTTATACTATAAATTAAAGATGCCAAGATATTATGTTCTTGTTTCAGTCTTTATCCAAATGTAAGCAAAGTTTGCGCGTTAAGTCACTTCACGACAGGGCTACTTATATATAGAGGCCTCACATCAATTGCCTGATATCCCATAATGCAAAGCATTATGGGAAGGGCCACTACCTAGACCCCAGAAGTGATACCAAGGTTGAAGTAATGAAGAAGTCACATTTCCATATACAGGTAGTCAAAAGGTGTCACACCTTATTACTAAAATACTCTGGATTAGAGATAGATGTTGAAAGTTTTTTCACTTGGTTATACTATAAATTAAAGATGCCAAGAAATTATATTCTTGGTTTCATGACTTCATGCACAAACTTTGTTTGCTTCCACTTGGATAAAGGATGAAAACAATAATATAATTTCTTGGCATCTTTATTTTCTAGTATAACCAAGTGAAAAAACTTTCAACATCTATCTCTAATCCAGAGTATTTCAGTAATAAGGTGTGACACCTTTTGACTACCTATATATGGAAATGTGACTTCTGCATTACTTCAACCTTGGTGTCACTTCTGAGTCTGGCTCCCACTGATGACACTTCAATAAAGGATGAAACTGGTCTGGATAGTGGCACTTCCCATAATGCTTAGCATTATACATGTCCATAAGGATATATGTGCTTTGCATTATGGGATACTCGGGCAATTGATACGAAGGAGTCCAGTTGTGAAATGACTTCACATGCAAACTTTGCTTATATTTGGATAAAGGATGAAACCAAGAGTATAATTTCTTGGCATCTTTAATTTATAATTCACACATCGAAAACGGTATTCTGCCACCCGTCTTCAAATCGATATAAAGCGTATGGTACAGTTTTAAATAAAATATATTTAAAGTGAAAAATCATATACTAACTTCTGTACTCGTTGAATAACTGGCCACACAAACACTCTGCCACCAGGAACCATCAAAGGATTGGTATGACAGCATCCTAAAAGAAATATAAGCAATGATCCCCAAAATAACTCAAATATCCAAGTTTTGCAAAAACTGTTAATTAAATTCTATGAAAAAATAACTTTTTTTTTTCTGTTGCAAACAGCAATTCTGTTTTTATTATATACTCTTTAGTACTGTTTATTTATTTACACTGAGAGTGATAAATGGTGTGCAATAAAGTAAAACAGAAGTACAAAGAATTATCAGGTGCGTGCACATACACACAGAGAGAGATTTATGGAGAATATATGTAAGTGTTCCAGATGGAGTACAGGAAAGGAGGAAGTCCGGAATGGCTAATTTACCATCCTCTTTTCCATGGTGAAGTTGATGTATTAGTGTAAGCTGTGCTGTTGATGTTGATTAAGAAAGTCAGTAGAGATGCTTCTGTCTCTGGCCAGATGGCAAACACATCATCCACATAGTGAACCAAAAAGAAAGATTAAGGCTGTATTGAAGAGAACAGGGAGTCTTTAAGATGCTAAGTAAAAATTGGCAAGTGCAGGTGACAAAGAGCTTCCCATAACAGTTCTTTCAATCTGCTTGTGAAACTGGTTTCTACAGGAGAAATATTCTGAGTGCATGATAAAGTCAAACAGTTCAACTATGTATGGAGGGAGCTCTTCTGATAACAGTTGGTGTGTGTCTCAGCCAACAAATAAATAAGACTGAATGTTAAAACTGCCATGATGTCTGTAGAATTAAGTTTTTATTTTTGTGAGAAATTCTGAACTTTGCACAGAGGCTCATGTGTGGCCTGTATATGGGAGCTTAAGACTTGCTAGGAATTTGTCTAGCAATAGGTGGGGCATCCATGCAGTCAACTATGGCTCCGAGTGGAACTCTATGGATTTTTGGTAGGCTACAGATTCACATTATGATTATGCTGATGCACTGATAACAGTCCATTGGTTCCTGGCCATATTTGCAATAATAAAAATTATTAATCTTTATTGTTGTGGGTATATGTCTAATAATCTTTACTATCACAAATGCCATTAATCACACACACACACACACACACACACACACACACACACACACACACACACACACACACACACACACACACACACACACAGTTGGGTCTCTTTTTATGCAGTAGATATGTTCCACAGAAAACCACATATAAAAAAATTGCACAAAAAAGACCTAACTTACATGTTGAAAAATTAGGGATACGTTCCATAATTTTCTAAAACCACATAAAACCAAAGCAATGAATTATAATAAACCTAAAATTGCATAAAAAAAGTTTATAAAAATTCAGGAAAATAAGAATGCCTAAGTTTGTTTTAAAGCTTTATTCGTTTAATTTTATTGAAAAGTAACAATTCTTTTTACATTTTTTCATCAGAATTATTATCGCTATTAGACAATATTCGGCAACGTTTGTGAACTGGTGCGAAATCACTTTCATCACCAGAAGAGATAGTCAGCGCATCAGATCTGTATGATAAAGGCAATGGTTCTTCACAAACAGAATTAGTTTGACCCTCCTCCTGTGCTGAAATTTTTCTTCTGACAATGTAATCAGTGATTAAACTTTGCGATGATGATTTGACTAATTTATTTATACAGCTCGTGATATCTAGACATACAATTTTTCAGCTCACGTTGGAATTTAAAGGGTCATTCAGAATTTGTGTCAAAAACAAGAAAATGATTTTACAATTTATTGCACAGTTCAAGACCTTTTCAAATTATATTTGCAGTAAGGGGGACAGGTTTTTCTTCCGCTTCACTATGGTTTTCTGGATCTTCGACGATATCTAAAGTTAATCGATATCCAATAATATCATCACCATTTAAGGCATTATCCACAAGCAATTCGTCTGCATCATTCTGGCTAAAAGTATCAAAACCTTCTCCACCAATTTCATGTACCAAAGTAATGATTTCAGCTGATAATGTAGATGTTTGAATGGTTGCACTGTTTGTAACACGTCCAGGCCAAGCTGGTTTCCAACAGGCATTTAAAGTTTGTGGTCTTATTTCAGCGATAGCAGATCAACAGGATTTAAGCAGACCAAAATAGAAAATTTTTTCCAAACGTCAGTTACTGTTAATGATTCATTTTCTATATAATAAATTTAGTTTAATCCTTTATCCCAGCGAGAGCAAACAAAGTTTGCGCCTGAAAATATCTTCAGGACTGAATATAGTGTTGTACTATCTTATTGGTAAGTAGTACAACACCAGGCAACTCGTAGCAAAGGTGGAGCAAGCTGCCAACACTGGGATAAAGGATTAAACTAAATTTATTATATTCTAACCTAGTAAAAAATAAGCCTTCAATGATTCATTTTCTATTTTATCCAATATAAATTGAAAAGTGTGCATAACATAATATTTTTAAAAGTAGCAATTATGCCTTGATCTAATGGCTTACTAAATCACTTAAGGAATTGACAACGTTATAAGAATATAAATTAAATAACACTTTAATAAATATTTCTGATATTTCGGCAACGTCACATCACTGTCTTCAAAAGGAATTCACAAAAAATACATGTGCACGTAGGCACTACAACACAGTAACTGAGAATGAAGTGAGGAAGCTATTGTTCTCCTAAAAGTCTTGATGGTGTCCCCTAGCCGGCTATATAGGTGTTTTTGGCCATTGGGCTGAAGGTCTGCTGATGTAAGCCTCCCAAATTTGGGGCAGTCTCATGCAACTAAATTTGTTGTGGTTTGGAGTTTCTTAGGGCTGAGGCTGATTCCATGAATAGTCTTTCGAATTTGAACTTGCTACGGTGTATTATTGTCGCTTTCTTCCACCGTATTCTGTGGCGTGTATCCAGAGCATGGCCTGCAAGACCCGAGTGGCTGTACTTGTGAAACCGGATGTAGTCCTTGTGTTCTGAAATTCTGATATTCGCAGTCCTGCCTGTTTGGCCACAGTAAGACAGTTTACAGCTGCAAGGGACCTAGTATACACCAGGTAGGTCTAGGGCAGAGGTGTTCAACCTGTCAATTGTGGAGCGATCTCTGGTCACTCCTTCCCCAGGCATATGGTTGCAAAGAGCATAGTCACTAGGCTAACCGTGCAGACAAATTGATAGACTGCAACTTGCATAGCCTTGTGAATATAAAAAGGAGAGTGGATATGATTGAGACATAAGTCAGTGAGGAGTTGTTACAAGATTAACTGTGGAGGAGATTTTTCACAGAGCAGAGAGAGAGAGAGAGAGACAAAGATAGAACGAGGCGATCCCTGGAAGCTGTATAAGGAGGGTGTGAACAGGGGAGTCAGAAACAGGTATTTTGCATAGAGTAATTGGTGAGTGGAATGCATTGTCTGAGAGTTAATGATTGCAGAAACTGAATGAGTTAAGATGCAGTTTGATGACCTTTTTTTTTATGAGAGAGAGAAAATGGACCTCCTGCAACAAGCCATTTGACTCCATGGAGGTCTGATGTTAATAATAATAATAATATGCTCTTTCAATTTCTATAAACTATTACTTATTCATATCAGTATTGTTATTCTGAAACAGTCATAACTTTTGATGGACACAATTGTAATCTTAAGTCACTGTTTCTAATCTCTATACAGCTATAAAAATAAGGGCATGCTTTGAACATTATATGCAGTGGTAAGTGCTGCAGAACAACCTTGACTGTATTTGAGAATACTATTCTGATACTTTTGGAGTAGATTTTCTTGAGTAAAAGGGATGAAGAAAGAGAGAGAGTTCTACAGTGTTTTGCAGAGTCAATTAAACTTCTAATGACTTGGAAGATGCCCACTTACTCCACTCTTTCTTGGTTTGGAAAATAGCAAGATTAAAAAAAAAAAAAGTCATGAATATAAAATAACAGCAAATAGTACTATGGAATTTTCTTCTTCTGACTAAGGTTTTAGGCCTGTTGCAACAGTGTTCATTGTAATCCATCCTGCCACCATTTTCATAGTCTTGATTGGTATTTTAGCTTGGTTTCCATTTTTTTTTTTTAAATTCTTTTAATTATTCTACCCTTATAACTCATAAGGTACTCGTCACTCTCTTCATTCCTGATCTTATAAAATTTTGTTTTTCCCATAATTTTCCCAAATGTTATCATTTTTGTAGTAATGTTCAAATGTTTTATCTTAACTGTTTCATTTCTTGGTTTAGATTCATAAATCAAACTGAATCTTACACTTTTATATGTTTGTCATAGTCACAATATTTTAATGTTCTCCATGTCAGAGGACTAACCTGACGATGGAATAGTTCAGTGGTAGGGCTGCTACCTTAAGGCTTCTGAACTAGCCTTCTTCCGAATTTAAACCCATATGAGGAATAGGGTATATTGAAGGGGGAAAGAGTAGATTATAGTAAGGTTTATAGAGAGGGCATAGTTGTAAGGCCAGAAACGAAAAGACCCCATGGCCCTCGAGTACTCTAATAGCATAAGGGTCATAAAATAAGAAGAGTTGGCTGATAAGGCCTTATAGGAAAGATTAAAGTAAGTGGATCTTCCTCAAAGTAGAAGGAGAGGATAGATCCAGCTAGGAGTCCATGGGAGTGCCACTTCCCTTACAATAGATGATTGCCCCTTATGGCCCTGTTGGTCCACGAATGTATCCACCACCCCCTGGGTGGAAGATAGGGGAACCCACTGTGTGTGTGTGCATGTGTATGTATGGTGGGGTGGTCCAAATATACTGAATAAGGACTCATGGACCAACAGGGCCAATCATCTTGATTGTAAGGGAAATGGCATTCCCATGGACCCCTGGCTGGATCAATCCTCTCCTCCTTCTACTGTGAGGAAGATCCACTTACTTTAATCTTTCCTATAAGGTTTCATCAGCCAACTCTTCTTATTTTATGACCCTTATGCTATTAGAGTACTCGAGAGCCATGGGACTCTCGAGTACTCTAATGAAAAGAAAAGAAATGACTCGAAAAGACTCGAGAGTCTTTTCATTTCTGGCCTTACAACTATGCCCTCTCTATAAACCTTACTATAATTCTTCTATAATCTACTCTTTCCCCCTTCAATATACCATATTTCTCCTATGGGTTTAAATTTGGAAGAAGGCTAGTTCAGAAGCCTTAAGGTAGCAGCCCTATCATTGAACTATTCCATTGTTAGGTTAGTCCCCTGAAATGGAGAACATTATTCTACTTGTAAGCTGACAGAAAAAGATAATCGGATTGAATCTATGGGAAACGACCTTGGAATGGAAAAGGTAAAACAAAAATGGAAATATCAAAATATAATACACATAGCAAACTGGAATGTAAGAGGAATAGCATATAAAGAAATAGAATTAAACCAATTATTAAAAAAGAAATTTTAAAATAGCAGTAATCACTGAAACAAAAAAGAAATTAAAAGGAACTATGAGAACTGAAAATTTTAATGTGATATGAATAAATTTTATTTATTCATATGGAGTTTCTTCCCTTTTCTCCCTTGTCCCTATTGGGGCGAGTTGACAGAGACCAAAGAGCACAAGCAGGAGTCATGATTTGGATTCATAACTCCCTTTCAAAACAGTTAAAACATTTATTTATTTTATTTATTCATGTGGAATTTCCTCCCTTTTCTCCCCAGTCCCTATTGGGGTGAGTTGAGCTGCCTCATGGGGAGGGGTAAGTATTTATGGCTATAGATCTGTGTGTGTTCACGGGGCTGGTTTGCCTGCTTGAGGAATGAAAAACCCCAGATAAACTGGGGGGGGGGGGGACCCTGCTGTCCATGCCCACGATTGGCTAACTTCGCTATGGCTGAGGAAGATCCTTAAGCTCCTCACGTCGGCAACAGGAATCGAACCCAGGACACTCCTCCCGCAGGCACATGGTTGTGAAGAACAAATCCACCAGGCTAACCGCGCAGACAGTTAAACATTATAAATTATGGAATGAAAGAATAACAGAAGCTAGAATAAAAATAGCGGCTATTTAACAATAATTGGTTTATATGCCCCAGAAGAAGGAAGAGAACAGGATAATATTGATTTTTATAATTAGCTACAAAACATATATAATAAAATAAATAAAAATGATTATGCAATTTTAGCAGGAGACTTAAATGCAGGAATTGGAAACACGAAAATTAGTAATAATATAGGAATACATGGAGAACATACTCTAAACAGGAATGGTAAAAAATTGATTGTCTTTGTAGTTTATAATAACCTAAAAATAATGAATTCCTTCTATAAACACATAATAAATGTACTTGGGCAGCAAGAGGATGGAAATCAATATTAAATTACTTTATATTAAATGAAAAGACATCAATATTTTCAGTAGATGTTAGAGTTCACAGAGGATATGAAATAAGCAGTGACCACTTCCTTGTTAAAATAAAATTAAGATTAGCACCTAAATGGCTACAAGTAACAAGAACAGAAAGAAAATTTGAAACATTTGTTTATAAAACTAGACTATTGAATGACACAAATGTACAATGGCTATATGAACAAAAAATTAACCAATATCTAGATAAAATAAAACAAAATGAAGAAATAGAATGGCTTAATAAAAAAACGATACTAAATGCAGCAGCAAATGAAAGCTTAGGAAAGACCAAAAAATTCAATAAAAGAAGGAAAAAAACTGAAGATCTGGGATGATACAATCAAAGAAATAATCAAAAAGAAAAAAGAAGCCTATCACAAATGGTTAAGCAGTAAAAGATTAGAAGATGAAATAGAATATAAAAGAATAAGAGCCATAGCTAAACGAGAAGTCAGAAAAAGACAGAGAATCATGGAACAAATTTGTTTCTAATTTAGAAGATAATTTATATAAAATAAGACCCAATGTATATAAATTTTGAAACAGTTAAATGCAGATACCAAAGAAAACATAAAATTAAACACCGAATTGAAATTAGAAGAATTTCTAAATTACTACACAGAATTGTGGACAGACAAATATTTTAAAAAAGACAACTGGCAAACAATTAACGAAAGAAAATAAAAAGGAAATAACTAAAGAAAAATTAGAAATCAGCCTGAAAGAAACAAGAAACAGAAAATCACCTGGAGAAGATAAGCAAGATTCAGAACTATATAAATATGCAGGAACAAGATTCAAAGAAAGACTTATTATTTTTAAATAAAATTTATTCAACTGGTATCTCCCCAATAGAATAGAAAAAAGCAATTGTGATTCCGATCTTTAAAAAAGGTAATAGAGATGACCCTAAAAACTATAGAGGTATCAGTATACTAAATTCCTGTTACAAAATATATAGCAGAATCTTAAATAGCAACTAATGAAATATTCTGAAAACTTTATTTTAGAAGTACAGAATCGGTTTAGAAAAGGACGATCATGTAGAGACCCAGCCTTTTGCCTAAAATTAATAATAGAGAAAAGAAGAGAATACAATAAAATTAGTTTAATCCTTTATCCAAGTGTGAGCAAACAAAGTTTGCACCTGAAAAAAAAAGGGTGGCACACCATTTGGCAACTCCTATAGGTAGAGATGACCTGCTAATACTTCTGCCTGGTGTCTCTACTTGGGCCTGGCTCCCACTGAAGAGACCTCAATAAAGGTCGAAACTAATCTGGGTAGTGGCCCTTCCCTTAATGCATAACATTAGATATATCCGCAAGGAGATGTGTTTTGCATTATAGGAGATACCGAGATAGGAGTGTTGGTATCTTGCTCCACCTTTGCAACAAGTTGCCCTGGTGTTGTACCACCTTAACCCAGTCCTGAAGATACTTTCAGGCGCAAACTTTGCTTGCTCACACTTGGATAAAGGATTAAACTAATTTTATTAGATCTCCTTACTCTGTACCACCTTACCCCAGTCCTGAAGATACTTTCAGGTGCAAACTTTGTTTGCTCACACTTGGATAAAGGATTAAACTAATTTTATTATACTCTAACCAAGTGAAAAATAAACTTTCAACAGAAGAGAATACAATTTAGAAACACATATTGCATTTATTGATTTTAAAAAAGCATTTGACAAAGTTAAAGGAAACATTATTTAACATATTAAAAGAAAGACAAATACCAAATGATATACTAAAAGCTATCACAAGTATATATGAAAATAATCAAATACAAATAAGATTAAATCACGAGCTATCATATAGGAGAGAGATAAACCAAGGGGGTCCGACAGGAATGTCCCCTCTCAGCAACTCTTTTTAATATCTACTTAAATGAAATAACAAAGAAATGGAATAAAAATTTACATCAAGGAATTAAACTTTCTCCTACAGTAAACTTAAACACTCTCCTCTTTGCCAACAACCAAATAATAATTACAAATTCTGAAGATAACTTACAGAAAGCTATTTTAGATCTACATAAGATAGCCAAAGATTATGGTATGACAATATCAACAGAAAAATCAAAAACTATGGTCTTTAAAGAACAAGATCCAGCAATAACTAAAATAGTAATAGATAACAAGATCTTAGAACAAATGAATTCATTTAACTACCTAGGATGCATGATCAGATATGAAAATGAAAAAGATATAAACATAAAAATTGCAAAATATTTAAAAATAACAGGTGTAATTAATTCTATATTTAAACCAAACCTAGTTCAAAAACACGACTAAAAGTATACAATACATTAGCTCTACCAGTCTTAATGTATGGAAGCGAAATCTGGACAATAAAACAAAAAGAAAAAGATTAACAACAGCAGAAATGAAGTTTATGAGAAAAACTGCAAAGTATACCCTATTTGATCACAGAAGAAATTATGAAAGAATTAAACCAAGAACCAGTAATAGAAAAAATTAAAAAATATAAACATAAATGGATGGAATACATTCAAAAATGAAAACAGAAAGATTACTAAAACAAGCCTTAAAGTACAAGCCATTAGGAAAAAGAACACCAGGATGTCCTCTTAAACGATGACTTCTAAGGCAGGAACAGGTCATGCTAGGCCTAAATCCTTGATACGCATGATGATGCAATATTTTAATTTTTATTTTTCCATATCGTTTTATTTAAAAATCAAGAAATCTCGTTTGCCTTAAGTGTCTTTACTTTTACTTCATTTTCTGTTATTCCTTCTGAATTATTGGAATTCTTAAGTAATTAAAATGCATTATCTGTTCTAATATTTTTTCTATCTTACAAGTGATGGATTGCTCATTAACCATCCCCCCCCCCCACTGATACTTCCATCTTATATTTCAATCTGTTGGAAATAAAATAATTTTCTTTGTAAATCAGCTTCTATGCTTGCTACCATCACTACATCACCTGCACAACAGATCAGACTAACTATATTCCCAGGATATGTTTACTCCATTTAACTTTGTATCTTTTAATTCAGCTATTTCATCTGTCAAAATATTGAAAAGTGATGGACTTAACGAATTGCCTTGTCTAAATCATTACAGTACTTATTACACATTTATTACCAGTATAACTATTTTTGATAAGCTTTATTATCAATGTTTTAATCTTTCTTTTTTTTTTTTTTTTGCTATCATTGTTAAATATCTTGGAATTTTATATTACTGAATGCCTTATGTAAATATGTAAACACATAAAAAAATTGAGTGTTATATTTTATTAATTTTTCTATTAATTGTTTTACTGCAAATACTACATCTGGGGACAATCTTCCAGATCAAAAACATTTTTGTTCATTTCAATATAGATTTATTTATAATTTCTTGAATAAGTTTTGAAGTTGGCTGGTTATAGATTAATTCTTCTATAATTATTTGAATCTGTGTAATATTGTTTTTCCAAATTCCCCCCCCCCCCCATCCTGCTTCTCTCTCTTCAGAACACACCTTAATAATCCCTTGGCTAAAATTTTATTTCTCTTCTTACATATTTTAACAACTAAATGTGTATTTTGTATATTCCAACTATTTTTCTCAGTTTTCTATTTGTTATGATATTTCTAAATTTTCTTCGTTTTTCAAGTTTGCAGATAGTTTATTTTTTTTTCATCCTCGCACAATTTAGTAAATTGAACAGAAATATACCGGGAAGAACATTTTATTAAACTGTATGTATGAACCCTCAATACTATGATAGTAATAAATGAAAGTTCACATTACTAACATCCTATGAACAATTTTTCAAAAAATTAGTCTTATCAGGACTCCAGCACTATAGGATTTTATATTTCAGTCTTCTAAGGCACTTCTAACCACATCAATCCACTTAAATTGAATTTCCCCTGAGTCTTGTTCCTGCCATCCTAACAACATCTGCTTTGCTAACCTTTCATTCTACTCAAGTGACTATACTATCTCAGATTAGCTCTGCTCATACATTCCTGAATGCTAATAATGTCAAGTTCCATTCTAACATCTTCATTTTTTGTGATTCTGTCACTGATACTATATATCCACTCTCCTAATTTTTCTCAGAACTTTCCTATTTGTTGTCTCTAGTCTGTGACCAACCATTTTTATTTCTAACCTACCTTTAGGATCCAGAAGTTAAAATTGCTTTGACTAATTTCTTTTGTATTCCTATAAAAAAAGAGAAATTAGTCTTATTCTTCTTTCTCCCATTCATATAAATTTATTCAGTTGGCTCCCCACCATACCAACTTTGTTTATTCTGTTATCTATTTCAACAATTAATTTGTGATCTTCACTAAAAATCTTAAATAGTTAAAATAATTTACTTGTTCTGTAGATTTTGCATTCAGTAAGTAGCTGATATTTTCAATGTTCCTGTTTAATTTTACAGTATTTGTATTTTATTCTGATTTTCATGTCAAATTTGTTACCACAACTGGCCTGGTTGGCTGAGTGGTTAGCGTATCTGCTCTCCAGCCAAAAGACTGCAGGTTCGAATCCTGCAATGGGCGCAGATGTTTGCGATTGTCTGTGAAAAAATTAGTGCTGGTGGTGGGCAATAGATGGCATTGGTGTAGATGTGGTTCGCTGTTGTTGGTGGATTGAGTGATGGAGATCTCTAGAGTAGGTACCCTCCCTCTGTGAGTCTTCGGATTCCCTGGAGGTGTCAGGTGGTGGTAATAATAATAATAATAATTATTATTATTATTATTATAATGCCAACTACAAAGAAGATCAGCACCAGGAAGATTGGAGCATCCTCCTACAGAAGATGGCGATCGTGATAGTGAAGACAACTCGAATTGAACATTTTATATCTTAAACTTTCCCCTATTTTCATATTTTAATTGTATTGACATTCTTAACGTCACGTATTTTAATCTTTTGTTTGAAATTTTAGCGTCATTACATATTTTAATTGTAATATGCTATGTTTTAAATGTGTTTAATCTTTTGTATGTGCAATATTTTTAATAAAATCTGTTTCGCATAAAAAAAAAAATTTAATTATTCATGGTTAAATAATCCTGCACACTTGTACTAGAACACCTCCAATTCTGATACAGTTTAATGACTTTCTTTCATATTGTGATCCGTACAGATGATGAATAACAGTTAAGAGAGTGCAATTACCATTGTGTTACACTTGATTTTACAGACCATCTTCCTGTAACTGGTGTTTTGAATAGCTTTTCTCTAAGCACCATGATGTGTTGCAATAAAGAAAGAAAAGTATATTGATATATTCATATAATTCAGTTATTTGGGTTCTAATTAACAACATTGATATTAGTTTCCGTGTAAAAGTTGTGTTCAAACTGTTTTGTGTAGTTATCCTAGAATGTTTTATTTCCAAGACTTTGTTACTAGCTTGATTTCTTACACTTTTATATGTCATATTTTTATTCTATTTAGATAAATAAATAGAATAAAGTGTGTGTGTGTGTGTGTGTGTGTGTGTGTAGAATAGAATAAATAAATAGAATAAGGTAGATAAATTTCGATAAATCTATTCTGTAGAATTATCTTGTAGATTTACTGAAAGGCTTCATTTATCTTTTATGCTATAGTTTATCTTCCTCTTAGTATCAAGATGTCTACTCTTCCCTATTATTTCCAAATATTCTCTATCTCTCTCCTATGGCTTTTTATACTGCTTATTTAATATCTTCAGACTTACATGGAGTCACTCATTGAGAGAGGTCCCTATGTGACACAAACAGCTCATCATACTCTGCCTTAAATGCATTCACATTCTCCAGTCACAATTTCAGGCAATGCATTCCAATCGATCACCACTCCCCATGCAAAAAGTGACCATTCTATGAAATATCTCTTCAACAATAATCTGATAAAAACCCTATTATATCATCCCTCCTCCTACTCTGCAAATTGCATTTTCTCAACCTTTCTGAGAGACCAGACACCATCCTAGTCAAATGCCTCTGGATCCTTTCCAACATTTGTCCATCCTTTGAAAGCCAAGGTGACCAAATCTGTTCACAGTACATGTGTAGCCTAAATCAACCTTATACAATGGAACCATAATCTCCTTATAAGTGTCCTCATCTCTTCCAAAATTTGTTATGCTGTCTTCACAATTTTAGTAATGTGTTCTCTAAAGTTTAGATCCTATCCACCATCACTTCCAGATCTCTCATCTTTTCTAACTCTTCTAATATATTTTCACTGACTCTACATTCCATTTTTGCTTCCCAAATTTTAGAATCTTATTTTTTGGCCCTAAAATAGACCCTTAATGCACACAACTAGTGACTTTCCTCTTTGGAGATGTTCCCCTAGATCTAATCTATTATCTAATCCAACCTGTTCTAATTTAATTTCAAATTTGTAATAAGTAAACAGATTACTAAACTATGATTTTCCTTTAGCAAACTCATGCTGTCTATCAAACAGAATACCAATGCTGTCAACCCAATTTTTGTCATCTGTGTTAGCAAGGAATTGCTTAAAATATTTCTCAAATCTAAACAACTTATAAACAGAAATTGGAAGTTGCCTTGAAACATTAAATGTGAACAGAAACAAGTCTAAAAACAAATATATTTATCAATAGCAATGGTGATCAAATCTGTATGAAATGCTTCTTTTATCCCCATCCACCTATTGAGGTCAATACTTTATATACGTTTTTTTAAAAAAATGTAACTTTCCTTTTATTAGTAAATACGTATTTTGAACTATGAAGTACTGTGGTATAATGAAGTCAAAAAATATAAAAAAATACTTCATGATAAAGTTCCCCATAGGCCTACTCTCATTATCACTCACTAAAAAATAGTGAAAATTCACTAAAAAAATTCATTTCACCACATTTTTAGTATCTATTACAAGAGTAAAAACTTAGCAACACTAAAATAATTTGTACAATCATTACATCTTCTACAGCCTCCCCATTAAGATAAATGATAATTGCATATGGGTTAAGGCAGTTAGATCAATATAAAACAATAGAGGCGATCTTAAAATCTATATAGCAAATTAAGAGAAATCCGTAAAACATGAAATTAGGCCATTCTAAGAATACGCTTAAACAGTACTAATTATATTTATTATTTACAAACACTTCCTGGGCAAAATTCATCGAGGAGAATATATTGCAAATGCTTTGTTTATAACATCCAAGGCTTTAAATGGAATGGCGAATTCTGAATTTTATATTTCAAATGAAACCTATTAAACCCAGTCTCTCAAAACAAAATTTTTCATGAGGCTCATAATTTTTAATTTAAGCCAACCCCGCTGTTTCTGCCATTCATTTAAATTTCATACCACCATTTCGATATTTTAATAATACAATTCCACAGTATTTCGGAAATTGCACAACCAAACCTTTAATGGCAACATCAGTATTACTATATTAATAATGTATTTCAACAGTACTGCATAATTAAACTTTTAATGATAAAATCATTCCTACAGCACTATTAAAGAATAAGTTTTCTTTGAAAATTAATAACTTCAACTAACCTGAAACAACAAGGGCTTCGTTCGGTCCACAGGTAACAAATCCAGGCATTGTTTGTCAAAGTAATCTGTCCCTCCTATTCGTCATGTACAACTAAAGGCAAATCTTTACACTTCGAAATTTTGTTTTCTTTTATTCTCTCTCTATATGTACAGACATCGTACAGGAAAATTTTCTTGGCCGGCAATCAGTTTCTATCACTCGTTCAATCGAATAAGTTCGCTGTCTTTCAGAATCGTGTTTATTCGCATTGCCTTCCGCGAAAGCGTGAAATACACACCTACATCCGCAGATTCTTACGCTAACATCGGAATACAACAGAATCATTCCGGAATTTTTTTATTAATTATGCAATATAATTCCATAAAAATTACAAATCGAAGAGAAATAAAGAGATAAAAATATTATCTAAATATTGATATCGAAGAATACGGATATCTTAGAAGCCAAAGCTAAACACCGCCCAAATTCTATATGCTCGATAGGAGGCGTTTTTTTTTTTTTTTTTTTTTAGGTTTCCTGCGTAAACAAGTGGGTATTGAGTTTCATTACGATACAGGAAAAAAAATAAAAATAAATAAAAAAATATATATAAAGAACTTTATCAACTAAAGACACTTTATAACTGGAATATTTTCGCCTCTGCTTCTTTCAGTTATAAAGTTCCTTTTAAATAAATATTTCTTCCATTTAAACGTATAAATTTGATGACCCACGAGAAGCTTCCGCAGTCAGCACGCAAAAATATCCTCCATTTGTTAAGTTGGAAGTTGAGATTCCTCTTCCAGCAGAAGTAAACCTTACGAGGAAAGAAAATTGCATATAAAATACTAGTATACAAATACAAAATATTATTTTCTTTCATTAATATTTCATACTAAAAAGAGTTGACATATTTCTAAAAAAAAAAATTCTTAGGATTTATCTATTTTTATTTTATTTTTAATTTTTAATTGTACCCACCATACTAAGCGACAGCTAAGGAAAAAAAAAAAAAAAAGGATAAATTCGGAATACGTAGTAATGAAAGAAGAAAGTGGGAGCCTAAAAATCTAGAAAGATAATCCATTTAAAACTTTAATTATGGTGATATAGATTGGAAGCAAGAGACTGCATCTGGGGGTAAAGAAAATGAATTTTTGGAGTTTTTGAAAGATAATTACCTTAGGCAGTACGTAACGGAGGGTACACGAGGATCAAGAGTATTGGATTTGATCATCTCATCAGATGATGTTATTATAAATGAGGTGTCAAATCTTATACCAGTTGGTGAGAGTGACCACGAGGTGATCACGTGCAGGGTGACCAGTCATTCGAGGACGTCTGTTAGAAAGGGATATATGTGGAATTATAAGACTGGTAATTACGAAAAGCTCAGGAGACAGCTTGCGATAATAAATTGGAAAGAAGAACTGGATGGAAAGGATATCAATGCTGCTTGGGCCATACTCAAGAACTATTTGGTGGAGGCAATATCAGAGTGTATTCCGAGGGTCAAGAGGGTAAACAGAGTGGGTGTAAAATGGATGAATCAAGAAATAAGGTATGCAATATGGAAGAAGAAGGTATTATGGAAGAAACACAAAATGAGTATATATAACAACCAGTTGCATGAGAAGTACAAAGAGCAGGCGAGGAAGGTGACTAGCTTGATAAGGGTAGCAAAAATGCAGTATGAGCAGCAGTTAGCTAAAGCGGCCAAAAAAAATCCTAAGGAGTTTTTTCGATATGTCGCCAGTAGAAGAAAGAATGATTATGGTAGAATGGGATTGATTGGTGAAAACGGAGGAATGATAACCGCTGCGGAGGATATAGTTGAGATATTTAATGAGCAATTTCTAACGGTATTTCACTCTTGCGAATGTGATATCATGCAGAACTTGAAAGTTGTGGGAGAAGAGGAGGAGGAGGAGGAACTGTTAGTAAGTGAACAGGAGGTATATGAGGAATTGAATAGACTTGATGTAAATAAGGCTGTGGGACTTGATGCTATTTCACCACGTGTCTTGAGGGAATGTGCCAGAGAGTTAACAACAGCTTTTGTATATCTTTTCAACATGAGTCTCTCACTGGGTCAAGTTCCAAAAGAGTGGAAAGAAGGTAAAATTGTTCCAATTCATAAGGGAGGTGATAAGAGTAAGGCCTTGAATTATAGACCAGTCTGTGTGTCTGGAGTTGTGGTCAAGGTATTAGAGAAGTTAGTTAGGAATAAAGTTCAGAATTGGGTTGACAACAGAAAAATACTCTTTGGTGGCCAGCATGGATTTACTAAAGGAAAATCATGCTTTAGCAATCTGCTTACTTTTTATAATAAAGTGACAAATGCGTTGGATAAGGGTATTGCATATACAGTGGTATATTTAGATTTTGCAAAGGCGTTTGATAAATTGCCACATGACAAGCTGATAATTAAATTGGAACGGATGGGGCTGAACAGTAGATTGGTTCACTGGATTGGAGATTGGTTGTCTGATAGGTATCAGCGAGTTGTCTATGGAGGAGCGATATCGCAGAAGAGGAAAGTTACTAGTGGTGTACCTCAAGGGTCTGTTTTGAGTCCATTGCTGTTTAATTTGTATGTAAATGATATCTGGAGAGGTCTGAATGGTGATGTGCAGTTGTTTGCAGATGATGCAAAGTTGGGCAGAGCTATCAGGAGTAGTGTGGATGCTGTAGCTTTGCAAGAGGACTTGAATACACTGTCTGAATGGGTAAATAAGTGGGGATGTCAATTCAATGTGTCAAAATGTAAGGTTTTGAAATTTGGGAAGCAGAGATGGGATGTAAAGTACACAATCGGTGCGAATATCTTGGAAGAGGTAGAGGAAATGAGAGATCTGGGAGTGATTGTAGACAAGGACCTAAAATTTCGGGGACATGTTACTAAAATAGTGAAGACAACACAGCGGATAATGGGAATGATGCGGAGGACATTGACTTGTAGAAGTAAGGATGTTATGGTTCCTTTGTATAAGGCTTTGATCAGGCCACATATGGATTACTGTGCACAGATCTGGTCACCTGGTTTTCAAAAAGATAAAATTGCGTTGGAAAAAGTTCAGAGGCGATTGACTAAGGTGGTTTCTGGTCTCTGGAATGTAGATTATGAAGACAGATTGACAAAATGCAATTTGCAGAAATTGGTGGATAGAAGGAGGAGGGGTGATATGATTGAGACATATAAGCTGTTGAGTGGTTATTACCAGATTAACGTCGGGGAGGTTTTGCACAGAATGGGTGAGGATAGCAGGAGAACAAGAGGTCATTCCTGGAAGCTGTATAAGGAGGGTGTGAGCAAGGGAGTGAGGAGCAGGTTTTTTGCATGGAGAGTGGTGAGTGATTGGAATGCTTTGCCCGAGAGTGTGGTGTGTGCAGAGACAGTGAATATATTTAAGGCACAGTATGATAAACTGTGTGTATAACAGTGGACCTCCCACGATGAGTCTTTGACTCCATGGAGGTTTTTGTAATAATAATAATAATAATAATAATAATAATAATAATAATAATAATAATAATAATAATAAAAACATTTGTATGTAAACTATGTAGCAAAAATTATTTGGACACTGAATAATTCACAAACGTCAATGAATTGTTGGTCACTATTATAGACCACACTGTTAGTTTTTTTTTTTTTTTTGTTGTTGTTGTTGTTGTTGTTTTGTTTTAATCGTATCGCTGGTTACATTTTGCAAATGCGAATGTAATGGCGAAGATAAATAAGGATGTATCCGTTATCACATCAAGTATCTGTTAAATTTAATTAGAACATAATAATCACAATCATTATGTTGTCTGGAAATTATTATTCAAGCATAAAGTTTTTCTTAGGCATGATGTTTTTTTGTGCATAACTAATTTTTTATGAAATTCTTTATGGAGGAATGATAACAGCTGCAGAGGATATAGTTGAGATATTTAATGAGCAAAGGTAAAGGTATTTCATTTTTATGAATGTGACATCATGCAGAACTTGAAAGCAGTGGGTAAGGAGGAGAAGGAACTGTTAGTAAGTGAACAGTAGGTATATGAGGAATTGAATAGACTCAGGGCCGGATTTAGACCTGCTGAGGCCCTAAGCTATACAAAACACAGATGCCCCCTACTGTTTTAAATTACATCAGCTGGTCTTTTTATTATTTTTTTTATTTGAGCCCCAGGCAGATTGCGTGGCCCTAAGCTGTAGCTATTTTTAGCTTATACGTAAATCCGGCACTGAATAGACTTGATGTAAATAAAGCTGTGGGACTTGATGCTATCCACCATGTGTTTTGACAGAGTGTTCCAGAGAGTTAACAACAGCTTTTGCATATCTTTTTAACATGAGTCTCTTACTGGGTAAAGTTCCAAAAGAGTGGAAAGAGGGTAAAATTGTTTCAATTCATATGGGAGGTGATAAGGGTAGAGCTTTGAATTATAGACCAGTCTGTGTGTCTGGAGTGGTGATTAAGGTATTAGAGAAGTCAGTTAGTTTTGGCTACCTTGGAGATTGACTTGGCAGTTCAATCTCTAGGTAGCCAATCAGAGATAGCTGGCCCAAGATTATCCCTAATTATAGGCGGCAACTGATGAAGAGATTGGCAAACAAGTGATACTATCTCTTGGTACCTAACTCTAACAGGATATGTTACTGTCTAAAATTATGTTGGTTCTACAATCGATTTTCTTGAGTTTATGGGACGAAAAACCAGAGTTTACAGGAACAAAAAACCCGTTTGCTCGTGCCAGAGATCGATTAACTCGGAAATCAGTCGAAGAAATGCATAGAAAAAGTTCTTCTAGTCGGAGACTACACTTGAACTATAAGTCCATCTTCAGTCGGCCTATGGCAGAGGATGCAAGCGCCTTTTATTCTGGAAACTGAATCGGGCATTTCAATCTTCAGTAGTAGCCAATCAGAGATAGCTGGACGAAGACTCTCAATAATTTTAAGTGGCATCCCATGCAGAGACGGCTAACAAGTACAGGCCTCTTCTGGTCCCTAACTCTAACACAATGTTTTTTAATGTCTGAAATGTCGATTTTAATTTTTAATGTCGATTTTCTTGATTTTATAGAGGAAAAACTGGAGTTTCCAGGGAAACTCGGGTTTTCTTCATATAATATGGAGTTCAATAGTGTGGTTTTTGTCTATGCCAGAGATCGACTAACTCTGGAAGCAGTTGAAAAAAGGCTTCAAAAAAGTTCCTCTCATCGGCGACTACAATGCAACTTAGGACGTTCTTTCTTCATGAGGGTAAACGCCAATTCCAGTGGCGTTTCACAGGCTATATAACTATGAGTTATTAGACAAATCCCCTGAATGAGATAACATAGGTGACAATCATTATGTAGTTACAGAAGAGACTGATTTTATTTGCAAATATTTCTAATTGTATGTTACACTGTTCAGTACGTTCTGCTTCTTTACTCTTTCGAGTGCATGTAATTGGCCTAATGAAGACTAGAATGTATTCAGACAAGTTGACACTTGGGTTAATATTTACGATCTAATGCTATTTCGAAAGACTCTCAAAATTTTCTCCCCGTTGAGTCACAGCAACAGTGTAATGATTTCGATTTATCCCATAACACATGAAGCCTCATTTGTGATGCTTCTTGTGGATCAGCTGAAGAGAGTAAACGTGATGACAAAGCTGAGGTTTCACTCCTATGGTATTCAATATCTCGGGCGTGTTCTTCAATACGTTGTTCAACTGATTTTTCTCTCTGTCCGTAGTAAGATCACTGGCAACGATAAGCAATAAACATCCGGATATTGAAGTGAGGTAAGTCATAGTTTTGTGGATCGTAGCAGTGATGTCATCTTGATGAATTTTTTTTGAGTATTTTTGCCACTGTTACGAAAGCGTGATGAAGCCTCTGTTAGGTCTGTATCCTTTAGCCACCGTATAATAGATCAACCATAGCTATGATCTATGGGTGACTCATTACACGAGCCAGTGCTCTTGTCTGACCGTATACGTTCTCAGGCCGGCATATTTGTTTTTAAGGACGAAACACTTGGCTTTTTGCAGAGGAAAAACTACTCAACCTTCGCATGAGACCTAACTCAGCTTTGGTTTAAAACGCTTTTCGCCCTGCCTCCAAGACGATGTACTTTACTTCAAGAACGAGAATCGAAACAGGTCTTTTTCGATTCTCGGACATATGTCCATGAACCGTGAGAGCTCAGATGGACAGCGTTTGGTTATATGGGTATGCTGAAGGTCATCGGTAGCCTCTAGGTATGATACCCGCCGCTAATTTCAAACGTCAACAGTTCGATTTAATAATAGGAACAATATGCCTGGAGTGCTTACGATAAAGCATTTAGATTCCCTATGGTAATATGCTTCACAGATAACTTCAAAGCCTTTGACTGTGTTCAGCATTACTTCCCGCAGCATTCTACTGTGGAAAGTAATGAAAATAGTGGGTTTATGCATTATCAGGTTGATAGCTAACTTGTACGGTGAGCAAGAGCCATGATAAGAGCAAGTATTGGATTAACTGATTGGCTTCAGGTTGGAAAAGGAGTTAGGGAAGGATGTTTACTTTCTTCTCACTTGTTTAGCATATATGCTGAGGACATCATGCGTGAAGCGATTGGCTCAAGACAGGAATTAGGATAGGTGGTAAATTGATCAGTAATCCGAGGTATGCTGATGATACCATACTCTTGTGTAATGACAAGGAAGAACTAGGACAAATTCTTGATAAAGTTAACAAGATCAGTAATAACAGAGAACTTCAACTCAATCCTAGCAAGACAAAGATTATGGTTCTCAAAGGAAATATAAACTCTTGAGAAGCAAGTGTACCTTGATGGTGAACGAATTGAGGAAGTCACAAGTTTGACTACCCGGAATCCATTATTAACGTGAAGAATTGCTGTTCAGAAGACGTCAGAAGAAGATTAGGAATAGCTTAAACAACAGTCAGAGACTTGTTTCTAATCTTGAAGGATGGATCAATCTCCCTGGGAACGAAGTTGAGGATTCTGGATGTAGCATTTTTCCAATAGTGATTTATGAATGTGAGACATGGAACCTAAAGAATTCAGATAAGAAAAGGATATCTGCTTTTGAGATGTGGTGTTATTAAAGGATGGATGTTGAAGATATCATATACTGAACGCCGTTCAGTAACATATACTGAACGGTGCTCAAATAGATGGGTACTAGAAAAGATCAGTATCAGTAGAACTTTAAAGCTACTTAGAGATATTGACAGAAGAAAGCTGAAATACTTTGGACTTATAGTGAAAAATGCTTCTCTAACTAAAACTGCCACAAACAGAATTGAATAAAATAACATCTCTATTAACAGTAATTAAGCGCAAAGTTACTGGGAAAAGAGTAAGAGGTATAAGTACATGCATATTGAGTGATAATTTTACCAGTAGAATATAATGCTTTTTGTGATTTAATGTGACTAATTTCTTAATAGCAATATGAAGCATTCTATCCAGATGTTAAGTACAGAAATCACATCCTCCTTTACAGTCCCATAAAATATCAAATGTTTTACATTGCATGGAATTTTTTTTAATACGTCTTGGATAGGATGTAGAAGCATGGACTCATCTGGAGATTCTAGATGGTTTTCTTAGTAGTTTGTAGTAATATATCTTGTAAGTAGTGCCCTATAAAGAGTATTTCACACAGTATTTATATGAGTGCCATCACATTTTGTAGTCCTAAATAATAAATACTGTTCGGTATCATATTTCAGTGATATGTGTAAGAAATTTGTCATTATAGATTTCTGATGTTGAACTGAGATTTATTGCTGTTCAGTATTATGAATTATTCAGAATTATGAAGAGGCCAATCATTGAATAGGTTCAAGTATATCTGTAAATAGTGTTGAGTTATGAATGTGTTCGTAGAAATATTTGGCTAAAAAATTGTCTATTGCAGTCAATCTCAGTTTTTGCTGCTCTGTGTGACATGTATTTTTATAATATAAGTTCTACTTTTAGGGACGTCTTCCAAACCGTTCTTTTATTTTCTTTTATTTATTTTATTATTATTTTTTTATATGACTCGGATCCACTCTAAATTGTTAACCTTTAGTGGGTCGATGGGTAGATGGACTATATATTTGTATGTTGTGTTTATCAATTTTCTATAATTTTTGTGTTTTTTAAAGATCAAACGTGGAACTTTTCAGCAAATCGCGGCTTCCAATATGCTTTTCACATATTATAGAGGTATCATTGCACATTTGAGGTTTAGTGGTATTTCATATTTCTAGAAAATTAACTGTTTTTATTGTTTAGAATTATGGCCGATATAAAAGGTTGTTAACGCATGTATTATTAAGTCTGTAAGTTGCATGCAGGAAGGAAGTGTCTCCAATGCAGTTTGATATCCCCGGTTGGTAGGCGATCAAATCCAGGAGATATTTTAAAATTACTTAAATTAAGGGGATATTAAATCCCACATAGTTTTAAAAACGAATAAGAAACTCAAAGATAGGAATCAGAGAGTTTCTTGCCGAATATAGTAAACTATAAAGTATCGGCGAACACTAGCGTTAGCAAATGCAAGTGATATTGGGCATTGGGCAGCTCGTTGCAAAGGTGGAGGAAGAAGTTCAGATCGCTATTCTTAGGTATTTTCCATAATGTAAAAATAAAAACACATTTCCTAGGAAATAGGAAATGTATGCTGTTATTACATTATTATGTTATGGAGGGAGGTCACTACCCAGACCGGTTTCAGCCTTTTTTGAGGCTTCATCAGTGAGTAGCTAGACCTAATACCAATACCAAAGTGTATAGCGAAAAGAACTTATGTACTTTGCGAACGAGTTTCCCAAACAGGTGCAACCATTAAGTTACTTAAGTATAAAGAGCTAATAAGCTTCATTTCGGCAATGAAAACATTACTTAAATTAAGGGGATATTAAATCCCACATAGTTTTAAAACCGAATAAGAAACTCAAAGATAGGAATCAGAGAGTTTCTTGTCGAATATAGTAAACTATAAAGTATCGGCGAACACTAGCGTTAGCAAATGCAAGTGATCCTAGTACATAGTACAATATTGGGCAGCTCGTTGCAAAGGTGGAGGAAGAAGTTCAGATCGCTATTCTTAGGTATTTTCCATAATGTAAAAACACATTTCCTAGGAAATGTATGCTGTTATTACATTATGGAGGGAGGTCACTACCCAGACCGGTTTCAGCCTTTTTTGAGGCTTCATCAGTGAGTAGCTAGACCTAATACCAAAGTGTATAGCGAAAAGAACTTATGTACTTTGCGAACGAGTTTCCCAAACAGGTGCAACCATTAAGTTACTTAAGTATAAAGAGCTAATAAGCTTCATTTCGGCAATGAAAACATTACTTAAATTAAGGGGATATTAAATCCCACATAGTTTTAAAACCGAATAAGAAACTCAAAGATAGGAATCAGAGAGTTTCTTGTCGAATATAGTAAACTATAAAGTATCGGCGAACACTAGCGTTAGCAAATGCAAGTGATCCTAGTACATAGTACAATATTGGGCAGCTCGTTGCAAAGGTGGAGGAAGAAGTTCAGATCGCTATTCTTAGGTATTTTCCATAATGTAAAAACACATTTCCTAGGAAATGTATGCTGTTATTACATTATGGAGGGAGGTCACTACCCAGACCGGTTTCAGCCTTTTTTGAGGCTTCATCAGTGAGTAGCTAGACCTAATACCAAAGTGTATAGCGAAAAGAACTTATGTACTTTGCGAACGAGTTTCCCAAACAGGTGCAACCATTAAGTTACTTAAGTATAAAGAGCTAATAAGCTTCATTTCGGCAATGAAATTTCGGATTATTCGGATTAGGATTTTAAAATGATTTTTTTGTGATGGCTTTATCCAAGTACTTGACGAGTGGCTACAGCAGCAGCAGCATGATCTCCAACTTACAGGCTTCAGGTTTTCGAATCCAATGGATATGGATGTTCTGTGAATGTCTTTAGGCAGATTCCATTATTGTGAAACCAATATTCTGCTTATTGAATACCAGAATAGGATCTCATCTTTCGTCATCAAAACAGAGTTCCCAGATTATTTAACCATGACGATACTGTTAATCGGTAGTATCCGCTAACAGCCTTAAGTGGGTGAGATTGAAATTAATAAAAAAAAAAAGGTTTCCTGTTAACCTGAGAAAAGTAAAGTTTTATATCTCAATAGTGTTAGTATTTGGCTTTCCAAGGTCGGATATGACTGGTTTTAAATTCAGTTTCCTTGAAGGACTCATTAAATATGCCATCTGGTTCAGTGGCGCACTCAGGATTTAATCTTGGAGGGGGCCGAGCACTCATGATTTAATTTTGGTGGGGAGGGGAGCCCGAGTTGAGTAGACGATTTGAGAATACACATTACGCATTGCATACAACTTATGACTGAGTATCTGCAGTGATCGTCGATATATGATAACCGTGATCTCCTCTGGCCCAGCTCGGACAAACGAAGTAGCGCTCGGTCCACCCGAGCACTGCTTCGTTCGCCTTGCGTTCACAGCAGTAGTGATTCTCGAGAGCTCTATTCCCACCTTATGTCACCGCTAATTCATAAGTAGAAATAGAAGACACGACGCAACACAACATAAATAAAAAAATGAATTTTAGTTAGCAAAAGATTTTTAAAAAGGTTTCTGGTGTTTTATTTTATTTTTTTTTGGGGGGGGGAGGAGGGCACCTCGTCCCCATCCCTGGGTGCGCCACTGATCTGGTTGTATGCCTCTCAAACAGTGTTTGACAATGTTCTGAGTTGATGCAAAAGGTGAGGATTTATTGAGTACTTCGTTTACTTTTATTCAAATATCTTTAATTTTCCCTTCATTTTACTTGGTTTTATTAGTATAATATTTGTGTTTATTTCAGTGTATTTGTTTCTGTATTCCGTATGTTCTAATCTTTATTTTTCAGGCTTTAGTTAGTTCAACTTTTTCGAGTGAGACAGTCCGTCTTTTTTTTTTTTTTCGTATATTTTTAGTAGCATATCTTCCTTTAACTATGGTAGTGAATGCTTATGAACTCTACATTATTATTTTCCAACTATACGCAGATATGTTTTTAATATACGAGGTGGTCTGAAAGGTTCTCGGCCTAACAATGAAAAAACGAATTTCTAATTTCAAAATAATTTTTATTTTTCAACACAATCACCCTTAAGACTAACACATTTATTCCACCTATGATTCAGCACCATTATCCCGTCCCTGTAGTGGTTCTCAGTAAGACCTGCAAAATACCCCTTTACAGCTGTAATAACCTCCTGATTCAAAAAAAAAAAAAAAAAAAAAAAATCGCTGACCAGCGAGGAAGAGTTTCAGTTTTGGGATGAGATAAAAGTAAGAGGGAGTTAAATCTGGGAAATAGGGTGGATGTTCCAACAATTCATGGTGCAGATCCCTTAATTTTCCCATTGCCAAAACACCTTTGTCGGCAGGTGCATTATCCTGATGAAAGATGATTTTTTTCTTCTGCAAACCGAGTGTTTTCTCAAGCATTTTTTCGTCTAATCTGGTTAGAAGATGGAATAATATTACCCATTTGTTGTTTTACCCTTTTCAAGATAATTAATAAACAAAATGCCTTTAGCATTCCAAAACACCGATGCCATTAATTTTCCTGCCGATGGAACCCACTTTGTCTTCTTTGGCACTGAACAACCGGCTTCTGTTCACTGTTTTGACTGTTATTTGGACTCTGGTGTGTAATGATGAATTCAAGTCTCATCCATGTTTGGATGAGACTTGAATTCATCATTAATAAATAAATCGACGTAGATCAAAAAATCAGTTTTATTTTTTTAAAATATTCCAAGCACTGTTCAGGGATTTTCATGCGAGGGGTTTTTTTTTGAACTGCTGTGAGCAAGCGCAGCACCCATCTTGAGCAAAGCTTTTTCGTTTGCAATTCATCATGCAAAATTTATCCTACACGTTCTTTTGAAATGCCTCTAGTCTCAGCAATTTCACGCACTTTGATTCTCAGGTCATCCAATATATTATCGTGCACTTGTTCCATGATTTCTGGTATTATTGCACTTTTTGGACTTCCTTCACGTGGATCAATTTATTCAATTTATTCGAAGACCATAAAGTTTTATGAACTTCGAAGGAAATTCTTTTGGGGTTAAACCTTCCTTTACAAAGAATTTTATAACCGCACGATACTCCATTTTAACCATTTCAAGGGATACAGACAAACTACTTGATAGAATAACTTGCAATTTCACATAGATGCTTATGACAGATGTACAAACTTAGAAAAAAAAATCTTGCTGATAGTGCTGCCATCTATGTTCGAGGACGAGAACTTTTTAGACCAACCTCGTATAGCACCTCTGTAATTCAATAAGCTTCAAAAGTCATATATATATATATATATATTAAACAAAATTCAAACAAGCGTGCTGTAAATACACCATTGGTGTACTTGCAATCGGGAAAATATGTTGCTAGAGATTTACATCCTTTTCCTCTTAAAATCAGCTTTATTTATTCAAAATTTTTAAGTTTACGCTTGAGAACTAATCACAAACAACGTTAGCATTCGTGGATTTATCTCAAACGAACTAGATGAATCCTATGTTTCTTAATGTTTATTGTTAATATAACCATATCATTGGTACAGAGGCTATGTAGGATTTCAAAAACAACAGGAGAAAGAACATGGCATCTCGTAAAGTACGCTAACAAAATAGAAACCCCATTGTTTAAATAACAACAATAGAATTAACAACAGAAGAATTTGCCTGTAATAGCATTGTTACGAAAATTACAAATATGAAATGGATATACAGTACGTTTAACATAAATAATAGTTTTTTTTTTTATTTATGATGACATTATTGTTGATATTGTTACAGAAGTATAAAAGACGCATTCGCTGACATATAATTCAGACCCAAGAATCCCTAAAAAGAGTAGAGTATGCAGGTAATTCGGTAAAAAACAAGTACGACGTTGGAAATGAATAGAGAGTCATCTATTCATTTCCTATTCATATCCATTTAATAGTGCTTCACAAGAAGTGAAAATATATTTTCACTTCATGTGAAGTGAAATGTATAGTATTACTGCAGTACTTATGAAAAGAACTCTAGGATTGTTTTAACAATCCTAGAGTCCTTTTGTCATAAGTACTGCAGTAATACTATACATTAAAAATAATTATAATACTTGATGAAAACTCATGTAAAATCCAGAATTCGGAACCAGTGAGTAAACTTTGGAGAAATGTTATATAAAATGAATTGTCCGGTGTTTCATTATTGAAAAAACAATAGATTGTATTACTAATTAAGAGCCATAAAAAAATTACAACACTATAATGTGCCCAGATGGATCTCTTGGCCCATTTGGATGCATTAATTAATATCATTTATAATTTGCAGGATTGTGTCATAAGATAATCCGAATATACAATATACGATTTTATATACCGATGTGCTGAAATCTTCTACATTGTCGGATTGTTTCATAAGATACCATGAAGTTATTATTATTGTTGTCATTACTTCATTCGCAACACCATCATTTATTAAATTTTCGAATATAATGGATGATAGCATTTTTTTTCTATGTATTCAGATATGATATTCGGATTTATTATTATTACATAGGATTTATTCTCTCTCTCTCTCTCTCTCATAAAATTCATATAGTACCTCCTATACTAATCATCACTTAATTATTCTCAAACACTATAATCATTTCACCGACATTTTCATTTCAGTTTACGACCCGAATGATACTCTACAAGACATCTCCAACACACTCGAATCCCCTGTCTTTGTCTGCTGTTCTTTGTTTTGTTCCTTTCCCTACTATCTTTCCCCCTTTAGATACACTCTGCTTTGAATGGTTTGTTTGTTCTCTACAAGAACTACGGCGTCATCATGAAGTCAATTTTAAGGACCTTAGCCTGCCATGCATCTATGTTAGTCAAATTTTAAGTATCCATGTTTAAAATTTTACTAACCCCTGCGTACCCCTCTGAGGCAGAATGTGAAGAAGTTACAAAGAGATTTCGTTGAAACATGAATAATAATAAAGGGATTTATTATTTAACATTTCCGGCTTAATAAATTATGGATAAATTATGGATATTATCAATTTTCTGATGTGTGTGTACCCACACGGGATGTACAGGCTAATGTGAGAGTATATGATTGTAATTTAATAATGAAGTACTCTCACATTAGCCTGTACATCCCGTGTGGGTACACACATCAGTACAATCACTTTCCAACCTCGTGGTTCAAATTGTCGACATTCAATTAAAATACAATCATATAAAATATTGAAAAAATTATATATGAGCAAAGTTATAATTTAATTTAATGTCGACAATTTGAATCACAACACCGGAAAGCGATCGTACTGTTAACTTCGTTAGTTGTATTGTTGGGAAAGTGCGTGCTAGCAGCATCCCGTGAACGCCAGTACATGATTACAGCTGAATGACAATCTGGGAGGTTGTAGCTCAAGTTATTATTTAGATGAACAAGATTGAAGATGATTTCTCTAGATTCCACGATTTTTCTCTCTAGTTCATCATTGCAACGGAAGTTGTTAGTAGATTTTTCCCAGCATCATTAGGATTAGCCGAGAAAAGGATATGACTTGATAATGCACTGGTTCGCTGTCTCTTGTAAGTAATGTGTTCTTTCATACGCAATTCGACAGATTTGTCTGTCTGCCCAAAATAAGGAATATCACAATCACATAATATTTTATATACACCAAGGTATTTGAGTTGATGATGATGACAAGGTTTGGGGTGGCTTATTAAGAAACGGATCTTTCATGGACTGGCTATGGGTCATCTTTATCCCCTGTACTCGCAAATATTTACTTAGAGGATTTTGAAACCAAAGCTAAATCTTCCTTTAATTTTAACACCTCAAGTTTGGAAACGCTATGTAGATGATGTCTTCATTATTTGGAGCCATGGACATGATTCCCTTATGGTTTTCCTCGCACATCTCAATAGCTGATATCAAAGAATTAAGTTTACTGCTGAGCTTGAAACGGATAATTCCTTGCCTTTTCTTGATGTCAAACTGACTCGCTCTTCTGATAAATTCAAAATATCGGTATATAGAAAGCCCACACATACCAACAGATATCTGCATCGTCAGTCCCATCACTCCCCTCCTCTTAAGCTAGGAATAATTTCCACCTTGGGACATTGAGCCTCGTTCTCTTCTGGATGACCCGAATGAACTTCTTACAGAAATTAACCATCTGAAAACTTCTTTCAAAGTTAATAGATATTCCAAGAGAATCATTGAAAATTTCCTTCTTAATCCTCCTAGACATCACTCAGAAGAAACAAATAAATTCAGAGGCAATATATCTATTCTTTACATAAGTAAAGATTCAAAGACACATAAATTAGCAAAAGTTCTAAGAAAATACAATATCAGAACCTTGTTCACTCCATTTCCAAAGTTCCGTTTCTTAATAAGCCACCCGAAACCTTGTTATCATGAACTCACATACCCTGGTGTATATAAAATATTGTGTGGTTGTGATATTCCTTATTTTGGGTAGACAGACAAATCTGTCGAATTGCGTATGGAAGAACACCTGACGGACATTACTTACAAGAGACAGCGAGCCAGTGCATTATCAAGTCATGTGATCTTCCGTTGCAATAATAAACTAGAGAGAAAAATCGTGGAATCTAGAGAAATCATCTTCAATCCTGTTCATCTAAATAATAACTTGAGCTACAACCTCTCAGATTGTCATTCAGCTGTAATCATGTACTGGCGTTCACGAGATGCTGCTAGCACGCACTTTCCCAACAATACAACTAACGAAGTTAACAGTACGATCGCTTTCCAATCTCGTGATTCAAATTGTCGACATTAAATTAAATTATAACTTTGCTCATATATAATTTTTTAAAAATTTCATATGATTGTATTTTAATTTAATGTCGACAATTTGAAACACGAGGTTGGAAAGCAATTGTACTGATGTGTGTACCCACACGGAATGTACAGGCTAATGTGAGAGTACTTCATTATTAAATTACAATCATATACTCTCACATTAGCCTGTACATCCCGTGTGGGTACACACACATCAGAAAATTGATAATACCCATAATTTATCCATAATTTATTAAGCCGGAAATAATCCCTTTATTATTATTCATGTTTCAACGCAATCTCTTTGTAACTTCTTCACATTCTGTCTCGGAGGAGGTACGCAGGGGTTAGTAAAATTTCAAACCTGGATACCTAAAATTTGAGGAACACTGGTCTAGAGTATTAGAAACCACATGGTAGGCGAAGGTCCTTAAAATTGACGTCATGGTAACGTATGGAATCTAAAGGGGGGAAAGATGGTAGGGAAAGGAACAAAACAAACATCTTGACGTCTCCAACACACTCGAATCCCCTGTCTTTATCTGTTGGTTTGTTTTGTTCCTTTCCCTACCATCTTTCCCCCTTTAATCGTATACTGTATATTCGATACAGTATATCGAATATATACTGTATATTTATATTTAGGAATGGGGCCGCGCGGTTAGCCTAGTGGCTTTGCGCTTCGCAACCATATGCCTGGGGAAGGAGTGCCCCAGGCTCGATTCCCGTTGTAGACGTGAGGAATTTGAGGATCTTTCTCAGGCATAGCCAAGTTAGCCGGTCTTGGGCACGGTCAGTAGGGTTTTTTCCGCCAGTTTATCTGGCGTTTTTCATCCCGCAAACAGGCAAACCGGCCCCGTGAACATACACCTCTACGGTCAAAAATATATATCCCCCCAGCGGCAGACCAGGCGACGGGTCGGTTGGGAGTAGTACTAACAGGTAGTCGCATCTAAGTAACACGCGGATCCTGCATAGGAAGCGGGAATAACGCGAAGAAGAAGATTTATATTTAGGAATGGCAAATCCTGTAAATTATAAATGATATTAATTAATATATCCAGATGGGCCAAGAGACCCATCTGGGCACATTATAGTGTTGTCATTTTTTTATGGCTCTTAATTAGTAATACAATCTATTGTTTTTTCAATAATGAAACACCGGACAATTCAATTATAATTTGCAGGCAAAGACAGGGGATTCGAGTGTGTTGGAGATGTCTTGTAGAGTATCATTCGGGCGTAAACTAAAATGAAAATATCATCGTATATAAAATCGTATACTACATATTCGAGTATATACAGTATATTTATATTTAGTTTACGCCCGAATGATACTCTACAAGACATCTCCAACACACTCGAATCCCCTGTCTTTGCCTGCAAATTATAATTGAATTGTCCGGTGTTTCATTATTGAAAAAACAATAGATTGTTTTTTCAATTTTTCAATGCCATTGCTAAATATAAATATCATTTATATTTAGCAATGGCAAATTCTGCAAATTATAAATGATATTATACTTTGTTAATTTATAAGTATATAATAAGAGATCCATCTGGGCACATTATAGTGTTGTAATTTTTTTATGGCTCTTAATTAGTAATACAATCTATTGTTTTTTCAATAATGAAACACCGGACAATTCATTTTACATAATATTTCTCCAAGGTTTACTCACTGGTTCCGAATTCTGGATTTTACATGAGTTTTCATCAGGTATTATAATTATTTTGAAGAATGTATAGTATTACTGCAGTACTTTGACAAAAGGACTCCAGGATTGTTAAAACAATCCACAACCATGCTTTATGTCACGCCTGCTTTATTTGTGCAGATTAAATCCAAGACATATATCTTTCCAATGATTCATAAGTATTTATTTTTCTTTTCCAACGAATATTTAATTTCATTATAAAACTCCCAACCACATCCACGTCCGCACGTATTGGGGGCTGTTTTGTTACTAGTTTACCCTTCATCACCGCATTGAGCCCTCAGGAAGCTTTCAATGATGGCCTTCGGTATTCGACCGGCCAAAAGCGATAAGTGTTCTTAATAACTACATAATCATTTCCGATAGCGCTAAATCCACTGTGATAGGCTCGACTAATTCTAACAATACTAACTTCTAATCATACTAACTTCTAAACATACTAACTTCTAAACATACTACTAACTAACAAAAAACTACGTTCGTGTGTTTCAGCCATTAGCTAGTGACAGAGCATCTCCGAACCCTCTTCTGCACCCTATAAAAGACAAAATCGAATTGGAGAGCCACAGTCAGCTAACAATAGCAGAAAGGAACACCGACGTCGCTTCTTGTAGAATATTACAACATATCCAGTACGCAAGGAGAATAATTTATGCAACAAGCCACCCGATAAATCCCGCACCTCACCTCACCGTTCTAATCATATGAGGACAAAACCGGAGTATCCCGGAGAAAAACCTCATATTTCTGCACATGACCGACTAGCCCTCAAAACTAATTGTAGAACGCATTTCTAAGGGGAAAAGATTTAGTAGTGCTTCACATGAAGTGAAAATATATTTTCAATCATACATGATTGAAAATATATTTTATATATACCCATTTTCACTTCATGTGAAGCACTATTAAATGGATATGAATAGGAAATGAATAGATGACTCTCTATCCATTTCCAACGTCGTACTTGTTTTTTACCTTATTACCTGTATACTCTACTCTTTTTTAGGGATTCTTGGGTCTGAATTATATCTCAGCGAATGCGTCTTTTATACTTCTGTAACAATATCAACAATAATGTCGTCATAAGTAAAAAAAATTCCATTATTTATTTTAAACGTACTGTATATCTATTTCATATTGGTAATTTTTGAAACAATGCTATTACAGGCAAATTCTTCTTTTGTTATTTAAACAATGGTGTTTCTATTTTGTTAGCGTACTTTACGAGATGCCATGTTTCTTCTTTCTCCTGTTGTTTTTGAAATCCTACATAGCCTCTGTGCCAATGATATGGTTATATTAAGAATAAAGATTAAGAAACATTGATTCATCTAGTTCGTTTGAGATAAATCCACGAATGCTAACGTTGTCTGTGATTAGTTCTCAAGCGTAAACTTAAAAACTTTGAATAAATAAAGCTGATTTTAAGAGAAAAAGGATGTAAATCTCTAGCATTCGTGGATTTATCACGTACGTCAGCAATCTAAGTTTGTACATCTGTCATATGCGTCTATGTGAAATTGCAAGTTATTCTATCAATTAGTTTGTCTGTATCTCTTGAAGTGGTTAAAATTGAGTATCGTGCGGTTATAAAATTCTTTGTATAGGAAGGTTTAACGCCAAAAGAATTTCATTCGAAGTTCATAAAACTTTATGGTCTTCGGATAAATTGAATAAATTGATCCACGTGAAGGAAGTCCAAAAAATGCAATAATACCAGAAATCATGGAACAAGTGAACGATATGGTATTGGATGACCTAGGAATCAAAGTGCGCGAAATTGCTGAGACTATAGGCATTTCAAAAGAACGTATAGGATAAATTTTGCATGAAGAATTGCAAATGAAAAAGATTTGCTCAAGATGGGTGCCGCGCTTGCTCACAGCAGTTCAAAAAATCCCCCCTCGCATGAAAATCCCTGAAGAGTGCTTGGAACATTTTAACAAAATAAAACTGATTTTTTGATCTACGTCGATTTATTTATTAATGATGAAGGTTATTTGGAAATAGAAATTAGGAAGGAAAACTGAAGAAATAAGTTGAGGTTGGGATTAATGAAAGAAAAGATTTCACCTTTCTTCATTACTAAAATATATGGGGTTGAAATAATTCAGAACAGGAGGGATTGAAAAAAATTGGGGGGGTGAAAGCCTGAATTTCCCATTTTCGCTGTTGCTTCCTTAATTAGCCAGTAGTTGAAATGAAAAAAAAAAAAAGTTTCTCTTCAGACCGACTGAAAAAGGGGCCTAACGAAAAGTGAAAATTGTGGGCTTTCATCAACTCCAATATTCCCATCTCGTACTCTCCTTTCAATGTTATATTCTCTCTTTTCTTCATTATTTCAAATTTTTTTATTTCTTCCGTTTCCCAAATGCCCTGCCCTCAACTATGCTTTGCACCATTTAAATACCATAAGCCGTCTCCATTACCACCACTCGCAGTCATGAAATGTAAAGAACAGGTTCTCTACATCTTTTCTCTCCTCTTTTAAAATGTTATAATTTAATGCCTGTTGTAGTGGTGCATAAATACTCTAAAAAAGCTGTGCTGCATTGCCTAAATGTTCTTGTTTATATTTCGTGATCCTGGTAGATTTGTTCTGCATCGCTTGTTTCTTTCGTCCCAGGAGTAACTGACCTTCCTCATAAAGATGATTCACCAAAACATGGGAAAAGAATAAAACAATCCATCAAAACAATTTGGGAAAAGGATAAAATGGGACACTGGAAGATTCATGAATCTTCCACTATCCCATTTTATCCTTTTCCCAAAGGAGTTGACACCTTGTACGTCATCAAGATGGATGACTTTGTACCAAAGAATAATTATTACGATATGGAGAGAATTTATTGACAAAATACAGAAAAGATGATCATATTTGCGGTCAACGTTTGTACTATTTAAAACACAGTTAAGTACTTTGGTATCTCACTAAAAGTTTGGTTTATCTTAAAATGTGTACAATGTAAAGTACTTTATTTTATGACCACTTTTTATTATCAGTTATGCTCATTTAGAAATTGGTTCTGATGCTCGTAAACACAGTTTTATGATCGTAATATAACTGTTTAAAATTTTGAGAATGAATTTTCGAACTTTTCAGTGATTCTGATGTGAACATATAATGTGATAATAAAACTGATTGCAAGAGCGCGTTTTAAACGTACACCCACATACATAGTCATCAAAATTGCTGAAAAACAAAACTCAGCAAGAATTTCAGTAAGTGATGAAGAATATATATAACATGAAGTTTGCGTCACCAGTTTTACCACGTGACTCGCGATACAGTTGAATGAAGTCAGTCTTTTGATGACACCACATTTTCGTAGTAGAAGCAGAAAAAGTCACGTTAATAAGCAAAAGATGTCCTTTCACAACTTGTCGTGCACTTTAGTCATTTTGAAGGAACGATATTCGATATATATACGTCACTTCGGATTTCAAAGAGAACGTATACTCGATCCATGAAAGCTGCCAAGTTGTGATAGATGGCGCTACAATCATACGCGAATGTATGGTCATCTACTACAGAATACACAGCGTAACTAACACAGTTTCGTTATAATCTCAGGATTATGACCACTGCGATTTTAGTTATGTTCTAATCACGGTTTAACGATAACTGGGGGGAAAGGGATTCTTTCCTTAACAAGTAATCTGCGATTTGACCCCCCCCCCCACACACACACATTGTTCCAATTACACTTTTCAATTTTTAATTTTTTCAATTACAATTTTTATGTTTATATCTTTTTCATTTTCATAAGTGATCATACATCCTAGGTAGTTAAATGAATTCACCTGTTCTAAGATCTTGTTATCTATTACTATTTTAGTTCTTGCTTGATCTTGTCCTTTAAAGGGATAGTTTTTGAATTCCTGTTGATATTATCATACCATAATCTTTGGATATCTCATTTAGATCTAAAATAGCTTTCTGTAGGTAGGTTATCTTCAGAATTTGTAATTATTATTTGGTCGTCGGCAAAAAGATGATTGTTTAGGTCTTCAATTACACCAGGGTATTTCAGTTGATGATGACAAGGTTTGGGATGGCTTATTAAGAAACGGATCTTTGGAAGTGAACAAGGTTCTGATATTGTATTTTCTTAGAATGTTTGCTAATTTATGTGAAACTGTACTTATGTTAGGAATAGATATATTGCCTTTGAATCTATTTGTTTCTTCAGAGTGATGTCTAGGAGGATTAAGAAGGAAATGTTTCAATGATTCTCTTGGAATATCTATTAACTTCGAAAGAAGTTTTCGAAGATGGTTTATTTCTGTAAGAAGTTCATTCGGGTCATCCAGAAGAGAATGGGCTCAATGTCCCAAGGTGGAAATTATTCCTAGCTTAAGAGGAGGGAAGTGATGGGACTGACGATGCAAATATCTGTTGGTATGTGTGGGCTTTCTATATATCGATATTTTGAGTTTACGAGAAGAGCGAGTCAGATTGACATCAAGAAAAGCCAAGGAATTATCCGTTTCAAGCTCAGCAGTAAACTCAATACTTTGATGTCGGCTACTGAGATGTGCGAGGAAAACAATAAGGGAATCGTGTCCATGGCTCCAAATAATGAAGACATCATCTACATAGCGTTTCAAAACTTTAGGTGTTAAAATAAAGGAAGAGATAGCCTTGGTTTCGAAATCCTCTAAGTAAATATTTGCGAGTACAGGGGATAAAGGATTACCCATAGCCAGTTCATGAAAGATCCGTTTCTTAAAAAGCCACCGCAAACCTTGTCATCATCATTATCTTAAATATCTTGGTATATATAAAATATTGTGTGATTGTGATATTCCTTATTTTTGGCAGACAGACAAATCTGTCGAATTGCGTATGGAAGAACACATGAGGAACAGTACTTACAAGAGACAGCGAGCGAGTGCATTATCAAGTCATATCCTTTTCTTGGCTAATCCTAATGATGAAAGCCAAAGTCACAAAGTCTGCTGGGGAAAATCTACTAACATCTTCCGTTGCAATAATGAGCTAGAGAGAAAAATCGTGGAATCTAGGGAAATCATCTTCAATCCTGTTCATCTAAATAATAACTTGAGTTACAACCTCCCAGATTGTCATTCAATTGTAGCGTTCACGAGATGCTAACTAGCACGCACTTCACCAACAATACAACTAACAAAGTTAATAGTACGATCGTTTTCCAATCTCGTGATTCAAATTGTCGACATTAAATTAAATTATAACTTTGCTCATATATAATTTTTTACAAATTTTATATGATGTTAATTTAATAATGAAGTTATTATTAAATTAATAATAACTTCATTATTAAATTAACCCACACGGGATGTACATTAGCCTGTACATCCCGTGTGGCTACACCCACATCAGAAAATTGATAATGTCCATAATTTATTAAGCCGCAAATGTTAAATAATAAATCCCTTTATTATTATTCGTGTTTCAATGAAATATCTTTGTAACTTTTTCACATTCTGTCTCAGAGGGGGTACGCAGGGGTTAGTAAAATTTCAAATCTGGATACTTAAAATTTGAGGAACACTGGTCTAGAGCACTAGAAACCACATGGCAGGCGAAGGTCCTTAAAATTGACGTCATGGTGACGCCATAGTTCTTGTAGAGAACAAACAAAACATTCAAAGCAGAGTGAAGCTAAAGGGGGAAACATGGTAGGGAAAGGAACAAAACAAAGAACAGCAGTCGGTGAAATCATTATAGTGTTTGAGAAAATTTAAGTGTTGATTCCTATAGGAGGTACTATATGAATCTTATGAGAGAGAGAGAGAGAGAGAGAGAGAATAAATCCTATGTAATAATAATAAATTCGAATAGCATATCCAAATACATAGAAGAAAATGCTATCATCCATTTTATTCGAATGAAGTAATAACAATAATAACTTCATGGTATCTTATGACACAATCCGACAATGTAGATTTCCGCACATCGGTATATAAAATCGTATACTGTATATTCCATACAGTATAACGAATATATATACTGTACATTTATATTTAGCAATGGCAAATCCTGCAAATTATAAATGATATTAATTAAAGTATACGATTTTATACTTTAATATCATTTATTAATTAAATGATATTAAAACTGGGCACATTATGGTGTTGTAATTTTTTATGGCTCTTAATTAGTAATACAATCTATTGTTTTTTCAATAATGAAACACCGGACAATTCATTTTACATAATATTTCTCCAAGGTTTACTCACTGGTTCCGAATTCTGGATTTTACATGAGTTTTCATCAGGTATTATAATTATTTTGAAGAATGTATAGTATTACTGCAGTACTTTGACAAAAGGACTCCAGGATTGTTAAAACAATCCACAACCATGCTTTATGTCACGCCTGCTTTATTTGTGCAGATTAAATCCAAGACATATATCTTTCCAATGATTCATAAGTATTTATTTTTCTTTTCCAACGAATATTTAATTTCATTATAAAACTCCCAACCACATCCACGTCCGCACGTATTGGGGGCTGTTTTGTTACTAGTTTACCCTTCATCACCGCATTGAGCCCTCAGGAAGCTTTCAATGATGGCCTTCGGTATTCGACCGGCCAAAAGCGATAAGTGTTCTTAATAACTACATAATCATTTCCGATAGCGCTAAATCCACTGTGATAGGCTCGACTAATTCTAACAATACTAACTTCTAATCATACTAACTTCTAAACATACTAACTTCTAAACATACTACTAACTAACAAAAAACTACGTTCGTGTGTTTCAGCCATTAGCTAGTGACAGAGCATCTCCGAACCCTCTTCTGCACCCTATAAAAGACAAAATCGAATTGGAGAGCCACAGTCAGCTAACAATAGCAGAAAGGAACACCGACGTCGCTTCTTGTAGAATATTACAACATATCCAGTACGCAAGGAGAATAATTTATGCAACAAGCCACCCGATAAATCCCGCACCTCACCTCACCGTTCTAATCATATGAGGACAAAACCGGAGTATCCCGGAGAAAAACCTCATATTTCTGTACATGACCGACTATCCCTCAAAACTAATTGTAGAACGCATTTCTAAGGGGAAAAGATTTAGTAGTGCTTCACTTGAAGTGAAAATATATTTTCACTTCATGTGAAGCACTATTAAATGGATATGAATAGGAAATGAATAGATGACTCTCTATTCATTTCCAACGTCGTACTTGTTTTTTACCGTATTACCTGCATACTCTACTCTTTTTAGGGATTCTTGGGTCTGAATTATATGTCAGCGAATGCGTCTTTTATACTTTTGTAACAATATCAACAATAATGTCGTCATAAATAAAAAAAATCCATTATTTATTTTAAACGTACTGTATATCCAAATTCTTCTGTTGTTAATTCTATTGTTGTTATTTAAACAATGGGGTTTCTATTTTGTGAGCATACTTTACGAGATGCCATGTTTTTTCTTTCTCCTGTTGTTTTTGAAATCCTACATAGCCTCTGTGCCAATGATATGGTTATATTAATAATAAACATTAAGAAACATAGGATTCATCTAGTTCGTTTGGGATAAATACACGAATGCTAACGTTGTTTGTGATTAGTTCTCAAGCGTAAACTTAAAAACGTTTGTATAAATAAATTTGATTTTAAGAGGAAAAGAATGTAAATCTCTAGCAACATTTTTCCCGACTGCAAGTACACCATTGCGTACTTACATTACGTTTGTTTGAATTTCGTGTAATATATATATATATAAATTTTTTTATAAGTTTGTACATCTATCACAAGCATCTATATGAAATTGCAAGTTATTCTATCAAGTAGTTTGTCTGTATCCCTTGAAATGGTTGAGTATCATGCGGTTATAAAATTCTTTGTAAAGGAAGGTTTAACGCCAAAAGAATTTCATTCGAAGTTCATAAAACTTTATGGAATAAATGGAATAAATTGAACGTGATCCACGTAAAGGAAGTCCAAAAAGTGCAACAATACCTGAAATCATGGAACAAGTGGACGATAATATATTGGATGACCTTAGAATCAAAGTGCGCGAAATTACCGAGACTATAGGCATTTCAAAAACGTGTAGGATAAATTTTGCATGAAGAATTGCAAATGAAAAAGCTTTGCTCAAGATGGGTGCCGCGCTTGCTCACAGCAGTTCAAAAAACCCCCCTCGCATGAAAATCCCTGAAGAGTGCTTGGAACATTTTAACAAAATAAAACCGATTTTCTGATCTACGTCGATTTATTACTATGGGTGACACTTGGATTCACCATTACACACCAGAGTCCAAATAGCAGTCAAAACAGTGGACAGAAGCCGGTTGTTCAGTGACAAAGAAGACAAAGTCGGTTCCATCGGCAGGAAAGATAATGGCATCGGTGTTTTGGAATGCTAAAGGCATTTTGTTTATTAATTATCTTGAAAAGGACAAAACAACAACCGGGGAATATTATTCCTATGTTTTAACCAGACTAGTCGAAAAAATTCGTGAGAAAAGACCCGGTTTGCAGAAAAATAAAATCCTGTTTCATCAGGACAATGCACCTGCCCACAAAGGCGTTTTGGTAATGGGTAAATTAAGGTATTTGCACTACGAATTGTTCGAGCATGCACCATATTCCCCAGATTTGGCTCCCTCTGACTTCTATCTCTTCCCCAAACTAAAACTCTTCTTCGCTGGTCACATATTTCTTCGAATCAAGAGGCGATTGCAATTGTAGAGGGTTTTTTTGCGGATCTTATTGAGAACCACTACAGGAACGGGATAATGGCACTGGAGCATCGCTGGAAAATATGTTTTAGTCTTAAGGGAGATTATCTCGAAAAATAAAAATAATTGTGAAATTTTAAATTAGGTTTTCGTTGTTAGACCGAGAACCTTTCAGACCACCCTCGTAGAACAGAATTTGAAAAAAAAAAAATGTATAATTTAGAAAAGCAAAGAAAACGCAAAGTAATGAGGTAGTATTCAACATATCGCACCACACATGCAAATCTACACCCTTTGGTTCTAATCCACCCTAGGACGTGCGGAACGAACCTCTACAATGGCTTTTCAATTGAATGTAATTAGAGTTTTTTTCTCCTCGGTTCATTCGGTTTTCCCTATCTCTCCCTCTTCTTCCTATCACCATAAAAATGATATATATAAAATGCTAGGTTGTGACATGGCGTTAATTCTTATACTATAAACAGAAACTGCAAACAAATCACATAACAGAAGACATTACTCATATTTCACTGTTAGCCTCTGGTGTTTCGCCTCCCCAAAGCAAACGTAACAATGGTCGATTTTCGGTCTCTCCCCGTTAGGCTGTCATGATATCTGGTACATCCCTGCATACACTAGAAAAAAGACGAGAGATGATCGAAATTTATACTTATATCGAAAAAACAATAAATGTTAACTAACATAATAAGTATTTCTCGATTTTCTTCCTCCAAACAATGCGGGGTAAATACCATGTTAACCCAGCATAAGGAAACAGCTAAGTCTCATCCGTTTATTGTGTTCCGTAGTTAGCAATGTTTTGTTCTCAGAGCCATTGACCCACTGAATTACCGCTCAATTTTAAAAAGAGAGATTATCAACAAACTGGTGACTTTGTTTTCATGGCTTTGTTCCTAGCTTGCGGCTTTGAATTACGGAAAAAAGTGGAAATTGACTGGATGGTTATTTGGAAATAGAAATTAGGAAGGAAAACTGAAGAAATAAGTTGAGGTTGGGATTAATGAAAGAAAAGATTTCACCTTTCTTCATTACTAAAATATATGGGGTTGAAAGAATTCAGAACAGGAGGGATTGAAAAAAAATTTTTTTTTTGGGGAAACTGAAAGCTGAATTTCCAATTTTCGTTATGTTGCTTCTTTAATTAGCCAGTAGTTGAAATGAAAAAAAAAAACGTTTCTGTTCAGACCGACTGAAGAAGCGGCCTAACGAAAAGTGAAAATTGTGGGCTTTCATCAACTCCAATATTCCCATCTCGTACTCTCCTTTCAATGTTATATTCTCTCTTTTCTTCATTATTTCAAATTTCTTCATTTCTTCCGTTTCCCAAATGCCCTGCCCTCAACTATGCTTTGCACCATTTAAATACCATAAGCCCTCCCCATTACCACCACTCGCAGTCATGAAATGTAAAGAACAGGTTCTCTACATCTTTTCTCTCCTCTTTTAAAATGTTATAATTTAATGCCTGTTGTAGTGGTGCATAAATACTCTAAAAAAGCTGTGCAGAATTGCCTAAATGTTCTTGTTTATATTTCGTGATCCTGGTAGATTTGTTCAGCATCGCTTCTTTCTTTCGTCCCAGGAGTAACTGACCTTCCTCATAAAGATGATTCACCAAAACATGGGAAAAGGATAAAACAATCCATCAAACCAATTTGGGAAAAGGATAAAATGGGACATTGGAAGATTCATGAATCTTTCACTGTCCCATTTTATCCTTTTCCAAAAGGAGCTGACACCTTGTACGTCATCAAGATGGATGACTTTGTAGCAAAGAATAATTATTACGATACGGAGAGAATTTATTGACAAAATGCAGAAAAGATGATCATATCAGCGATCAACTGTTGAACTATTTAAAACACAGTTAATTACTTTGGTATCTCACTAAAAGTTTGGTTTATCTCAAAATGTGTACAATGTAAAATATTTTATTTTATGACCACTTTTTATTATCAGTTATGCTCATTTAGAAATTGGTTCTGCTGCTCGTAAACACAGTTTTATGATCGTAATATAACAGTTTAAAATTTTGAGAATGAATTTTGGAACTTTTCAATGGTTCTGATTGAACATGCTATGTGTTTTTTGGTAACTACCCCAAATATGGCGACATTATTCTAAGATGGATCGAACTTAGGATTTTTGCAACATTGCCAATTGTCCTAAGTGACTTGGAGAGAAAAGAACATATAGTTTACGAAGTACCTTTCGACAATTTTATTTGGGTAACATTTTCGCCCAATTATCAAGGGCATCTTCAGTATGAAATTCCAATTAAAACAAGCATAAATGATAAAGCGAAGGTTCAAAATTGACAATGTGAGACTTACTAGTAAACCTCATAGAAAGGTACGATCTAAAATACATAGATGTCCTAAACATAGTTTTTTCTTTTTAAATATTTTTTTAAAAACTAGTGAGTATATTGGGATCTATGAAGTAAAAAAAATTCCCATTAGGATATGAGTAATCTTTAAGTCCCTCATTTCTATTCAGATTAGGGCGACGATATAAGATAGCGCAGCTTTTATTTATTTATTTATTTTGTACAGACTTCTTAGAAATAACGGCTTTTGTGAAGAATCTTTTTTTTTTTTTTTTCAAAGAATCGGATGTCTGGTGAGGGATGGGCATGTTCGGAAAGTCCAGATTATTTCGGCTCATGGAATCTAATGTTGTCGATATATTTATCACCACAAACAGTCGCAGATCTGCTAGTTAGATTCGACGTATGATAATCCAAGGTTGCAGGGAATTTCATAAACATAGGGGTAGGCTAGCGGTGGAAGTTTATCCTTAACTGAGCCTGGAGAAGAAGAAAGTTCGTTGATAGGGAGAAAAGACATATTGAGTCCAGCAAATAAGTAAGCCCGATGAGTTGTAACGATTCCAGATTTTTGAAAAGGATGGTGATGTGACATATCATAAATATAGAATCTAGTGTGGGTTTTCTTTCGAAAAACAGAAAACGAGGCTCCCATCCGGGTAACGAAGAATAAGGAAATATTAAATTCGACGACCCTTTTATACTCCAAGAGTAAACATTATGTAAGGATGAACAATATTAATGTTTATAATGAAATCTTGAAGTTCAGAAAAGGAATGAACCCTTCCATACTACAAAATATTATCCACTCTATTATCATACCGAAGGTCTAAATTAAATGTTGTCTAACAGTTCCAATCATTCAAAAAAAAGGTAATTCGTGAACGTTACCTTCTATTTGCTGGTAAAACGTCTGATAGCTGAAGTAGCTCGAATGGTTGATGAAACGGAAGAGACGAAAATATCTCTGAGAGAGTCTTGGGGAGTAATTCTAATGTTTCATTTAGAAGAACATTTGCTAGGAGAGGGAAACACAAATATCTGAGCTGATTACGAGATCAATGGAGACGACATGGCTCCGAGATTTTTTCATTTCCCTGTGAAGTTAAAAGTAAATTAGAAAGGTGTTTCGCGATTCTATAGCAAGGTAAACGAATCCAGTCGACGACGACAGTTCATAAGGGAATATCTGCTTTTTGAACTTTTGGAAGTTCATACAATAAAGATGGATGGTTCCAACAGGTTGTGAACTTCTTTTGGATCTCGCTGTCCCAACAGATGATACTATCGATGATTCTGTTTAACCTACTCAGAGGTAGAAACATCAGAAAGGGGATGGTAAGTAGTTCGAACCACAGTAGCTTTTCCCTTATCAGCCTCTGTATTGTTCTTCTTTTTCTTCAGGGAAAGTAGTGGGGATTGAAACCACAAACAGCTGCTTTTTGCTTCCTGATTTTTTTTTCTTTTTTTTTTTCTTCTGTTTTTGTTCGGACTGGCTCAACATTTATTTAGAACCAAGGCTTAAATAATGATTTACAGTATTTCAATGGAATGGAGAACCAAAGCTTTATTAAACCAAAATTACTTCATTTGATCCGTCCGAACAGAATTTAGATCAGGAGATGGATACCGGAAACAATATAATTTAATCCTTATATATTCATTTTCCTGTTCTCCTGCGTTGGCCTGTGGAGATGGTGTTTGTTTCCATAAGGATGGCTGCTCAAAGAAATTAGGTTCCATTTAAGTCGCTGATTTAGAGGTACTTTTCTAGTCCTTTCTTGTGTCACTTCCCAGATAATCGATTTTTGGAGACATCCTCGCTGAAACGGGTTTTTATTTGCCAACTGAAGAAACTCGATGTAGAACTCGCATTATTACAGACAATCAAGCGCACCCAGAAGGGGGCACAGGGGTCCGGGCACCCCCAAAAGAAAATACAAAAAACACTAGAAAATTTTCCAAAAATCTTTTCTTAATGAATAAAATTCATTTTTTTAAATTTATGTTGTGCTGTGTCTTCTATTTCCATACTCCTTATGAATTAGCGATCATCTCAGATGCGCAGATGATCATCGCATACGGCCTATGACATCGCAGATGTCATAGGCCGTATGCGATGCGTAGTGTGGATTTTCAACTCACCTACTCCACTCGGGTCATCCCCTCCCCACAAGATTAAATCCTGAGTGCGCTACTGCAGACAATAATACGAGTGTTAAGGTTTAGGGTCACGAGATGATGGGATGGCAGTTGTCCATCGTGCTGTCTGGTTCGCTGATTTGAACTCACTATCAATGAATGATTTGAAGGATGCAGTCGATTTTCCCATCTGCCTAATAAATGAACTAGCGATTCATTTATTTTATTTTATTTTTCACCGTAAAAAAAAAGTGTTATCAAAAATCCATGAGATAGTTTTGATGCCAATATCACAGACGGAGAGAGGCGTACCTACATCGTCTGCATACGGATGGATAAGTTTTGACTTTAATACTGTATTACGGTTAAAGCAACTAAGCCTATGGATGTTAGTATGTTATAGTTAATTAAGTGCATTTCTCTACTGATTTTATTAAAGGGAAAACCCGCTGTCTCTGTATGACCAGTCAACTTATCTTTGAACACTCTCTATAAATGATTTTTCTCATACTATATGACAGGCATGTCAAACTCGTTTACCTCAAAGGGTCAAATTAAAAATTATACATCAAGCCGAGGCCGCAGCAGAAAAAAAAATCTCGAAATAAAGAGGAAACCGATTTTTTAATATTAACATTAGAGTATATAAGTACAAAATACAACAAAATACATATAAAATATAAAGTTTTCATATTTAAATAAAATTTTACTAATCATTTTTTTGAAGCAACTTTTGACGACGTTTTTCATTAACCAAATCTTCAAAATTTGGTTAAATTTGTTGAGCTGTAGTTATTTTCAATATTGCTTGAACATACTGGTCTGTTAATCTTGATCTTTATTAGTCTTTAAAGTTGAAAATAGTTGTTCGCATAAGTATGTGCTACGAAATATAGATAAAATACGCCTAATTGCGCATAAAACATTGGGGTATCGATCGACTGATAAATATTTAAAGAACTTTGGAATTCCAACATCCGTATATTTCTGTTTCAATACGGAATCACACTGAATTTCGATTAATTCCAACTGTAAATTGTCATCAATGTTCAACATCAATCGATAGAGGAGAAGTAAATAGGTGAAACTGATTTTCATTCTTAAAATCTAAAAATCTTCTTTTAATTCATTTTCTAATAACTTCATTTGATTGGCATATTCTGAAAATGTCAATTTCGGCGATTTTTGTAATAATGATTGACAACATTCAAAATGGGATAAATTTTCTTTTTGAATTTGTTTTTTTCAAAGTAATAATTTCTGTTTGAAAATGTTAATATTGTCAAATAACATGGTAACTACTTGATGTTTGCCTTGTAGCTTAAGATTACGCTGCCTAAGATGACTTGTAATGTCAACTTAAAAAGGCAGGTCCTTTATCCATTAATCATTTTTTAATATTTCGCATTCATAATTTTTCGATTCTAAAAAAATGGTAATTTCGTCCAGCAATTCGAAGAATCTCTTTTAAACTTTCTGACTGGAAAGCCATCTAATTTCTGTATAATAAGGTAGGGAGATCGTTATATACACTTTCTATATCTTCAAGAAAGTTACTAAATTGGCGATGATTAAGCCCACGTGCACGAATATAATTTACAATTTTACGGACATTTTTTAGGATATGTCCAATATTTAAAATTTTGGAGTATAGTGTTTGCTGATGAATAATGCAATGAAAATGTTGAAAATTATTATTACTTTGTTCTTTGCATTTTTCTTTTAAATTTGTAACAACTTCTTTAACAACACCAGTCATGGCAGGAGCACCATCAGTTGCAAGACAAATTAATTTGCCTTGCAACTTCAAAACTTCCATAAGGGCGTCAAAAATATCAACTCCAGTGGTTGTATCATGCATAGGAATACTTTCTAGAAGTTCTTCACTTAATTTTAAGTTCATACCACAACCACGAATAAAAACAGCCAGCTGAGCGATATTCCGTACATCTGTACTCTAATCAATTGCAAGATAAGCTTATATTTTTAAATTTGTTTAATTGATCAAGACACAACACTTCAACTGCTTTAATAATACATTCGCCAATAAATTCCCCTTCAGTGAATGGTTTCGACTTGCTTGCAATTAAATGTGATTACAAATAACTGGTTTTTACCGTAGCTCTATTGTTTTCAATAGGTTTGGTAAATACACTTTGTTGATTTTGAGGTGTCAACTTTAATTCTGACAATTTATCTTCACGAAGTTTCGCAACATATTTGTCATAGTTTTCTTTATGATTTGTATCGTAATACCTTTTAATATTATATTCTTTGCAAACTGCAATAGAGTTTCTACATATCAGGCATAATTTTTTTCCCTTGAATACAAAAATATTGTAACTTATTTTTCTTGAAAACTACGATGTTCTTCTTCAATTAATCGTTTTTTTTACTAATACCGGTTGAAGATTTCGACATTATTTTTATAAATTCTTTATTAATTATAAAGAAAACACTACACTTTCTTACGACATGAAAATTGTTAACGGCTAGCCTTGTTGTGGTCAGTGAATGTAGCCGCGTACGCAGACTTGCGCGTTAAAATTCAGTAAAATTCGATATTTATGCAGTGGTAAAACAAGAATTTTTGAAATGACAAATAGAACATTATCTACTTTAGAAATTGCAGAGTAGTTTGGCGTATAAAATAATCTTAAGTGGAAATGTTAATTTTTTAAATATGTTTATTTAAATTGATGCTTTAAAAAGTTAATTATCATATTGGTTATACAAAGTTTGGCGGGCCGCGTGTTTGACATGCCTGCTATACGGGATTTGTACCCACCCTGTTCTTAGAGTAGGGTAATTGGAACCTATTCCAAGGGTTGAAATAAAAAAAAAAAGTTGCCAATTTATAAACATGTAATTGAAAAGTTATTGACAAAGATAGCTTTAATTTAAACCAAACCAATAGTTTTTTTTTGGGGGGGGGGGGTGGCTAGAAGACACTAGAGTCTTACAACAAGTTCAGAATGACAACCTGTTTAGCAGTAACTTTTTTTATGTAATGAATTTTACTGAGTATTTTCTGTATCAACATTTTTATCTCTGAAATTGTTTAACAGACGAAAGGATACATATACAAAGGATACATATATCAACTAAATGTATTTAGTTGCTATTCAGTGCACAGAAAGTTGATTTAAAAAACGATACCATGTTACAAAGCACATCGTTATGCTTCATATACTTAAAAACGCGAATGAGACTATGATTTGTAATATACCGATGTTATTCGAGGAAAATATGGCATTGAATTATTTTAAATAAATGAATAATACACAGTTCTTATAACAACACCTAAGCGTAGCAAGTAATGATCTTGTAGATCGGATCCGGAGATTTATCGCACTCAATCATTTTTTTTTTTACATCACTGAATATCATTGAAACTGCTGCCATCTAGTGTTAATATATAGCTATTAAACGCAATAATACACAACTCAAGAATTATAATAAAATTTTGATATGGAAACGGGTGATAATGATTACAATAACCAACAAAAATTATTAATTTGGATATATATGTAATAAATAATAAAGACAAGTATGTACTGGAGGGATCGTCTGTACAGACAGTGGTAAAAATTAGTTACTTTCATATTTCGTACTTCTCACCCTTTTCCTTCTATCTGTCTCTCGTATTTAGAAGTGTACTGTTTATACATATATAAACTTTATATATAGCAGTTAGCATATCCGATGGCTAGCCAACAGGTTACCCGTTTGAATCCTGTATTGACATGGATGTTTCTGATTGTCTCATTCATACACTCCCTCACAAGATAGACTGGGTCAAAATAGGAGAAGTAGACAAACTCTCCCGCATATGGGAGAGGTCTTCATCCAGGGAGAATATCAAAAATATCATAAAGAAAATATATTTCTATATATTTCATAGAAATATAAAATCCGTTCGGATTGAGGGTAGGTACACAATATGACAGATATTTGTCTATATTTCTGTCATTATAATTATAGGTATTTATAATAATTATAAATATAGGTACATAATTATAATTGTAGAATCAGTACGGATTTTTCAAGTAACTAGTATTGCATTCGCCTTTGGTTGGTTGGTTACAGATGTATATTTATGTTTTTCCTGGTAAATCTTGCCCGTAATCAGAAATGTATATATATATATATATATATATATATATATATATATATATATATATATATATATATATATATATATATATATATATATATATATATACTGTATATATACTGTATATATATATATATATATATATATATATATATACTGTATATACTGTATATATATATATATATATATATATATATATATATACAGTATATATATATATATATATATATATATATATATATATATATATATATATATATATATATATATATATATATAGTATATATATATATATATATATATATATATATATATATACTGTATATATATATATATATATATATATATACGTGGGCTGTTCAATAAGTAATAAGACTAATTTTGTGTGCGTTTGCAAAAATCGGCATCGGACACTTTTAACATGATACGCGAAGCTTTCCACGATGAAGCAATGTCGAGGGAAAGTGTTTTTCGCTGGCATAAAACTTTTAAGGAAGGAAGGCAAAATGTGGAAGATCTTGAACGTGAGGGAAGACCTTCAACGCCCATCACAGAGACAATGATCAACACAGCAGCGATTATCATCAAGCACGTCAAAAGGAAGCGTCTATTGCTGAAGAATGGCTTCTTATTGCACCACGATAATGCAAGGCCACCATATTGCTGGTTGTGTAGTGGACATTTTGCAGAGGAACAAACACAGATATCCCACCACACCCTCCATACAGTCCTGATCTCGCACCGTGCGATTTCTGGCTGTTTCCTCAGCTCACGAAACCACTAAGAGGCCACCATTTCGAAAGCAATAAAGCATGTGTAAACGCTGCGGAGGTGGTTTTGAAAGAATTCTCAAAAAACGGACTTTCACATGTGTTTAAGAAGTGGACGCAAACAAATGCATCGCGTCTCATGGTAGTTGCTTCGAAAAAGACCATGTAAATGATGACGATTAAAGGTAATCTGTTTTCTGTATAAATATAATCTTATTACTTATTGAACAGCCTACGTATATATATATATATATATATATATATATATATATATATATATATATATATATATATAATCCTTTTTCCCAAGTAAGAGCAGACAAGTCAGTCAAGTTTGCGACTACACGTAGTGCAACACTAGGCAACTCGTGGTAAAGGTGGAGCAAGCTCTGATCACTTTCCTTAGAATTTTTCCCTGATGCAAAGCACATTTCCTTGTGGAGATGTATGATGTTATGCATTAAGGTAATGGTCACTACCCATACCGGTTTCGACCTTTATTTTTTAGGTCTGGCTCCCACTGACGAGACCTCAATAAAGGTCGAAACCGGCATGGGTAGTGACCATTACCTTAATGCATAGCATCATACATTTCCCTTTACCACGAGTTGCCTAGTGTTGCACTACGGGCAGCCGCAAACTTGACTTACTTGTCTGTTTGTTTACTTGGGAAAAGGGATTAAAAAAACCTAGCTTATAAAATTGCTTGGTATCTTTAACATAATATATACCCAAGGTAAAAAACTTTCTACATATTATATATATATATATATATATATATATATACATAGCCACTTCTGACCTCCAATAAGCAGGAAAAATGGTCTAAAAAAACCGGCGATGAAATTTTTCTTCCACCTAAAGACAATTACAAACATCGATGCTTACAGCAGGATTCAACTCCGCGACCTGTACACTAACCATTGGGCCAGCCAGGCGTGCATCAAGTTCCTTTTTTTGAACTTGATGCACGCCTAAGGGAAAACTCTCACGCATATGTTAAAATTGTTAGAGAGAAAATAATGGGTAGTATAGTAACCTTTCGAAACAAGCTGAAAAATTATTATTATTATTATTATTATTATTATTATTATTATTATTATTACTGTCACTGAACTGTGCGTTATACAAATTCATAAGATTTCGTTCCCAGGATCAGGACGCAAACTGTTATTTCTACTGGGATTTGGCTAAAATGATATAACTGTTGTCTGCACCCCGCTCTCAAAATCTGGCAACTGCCCCCTTTTTATTATTATTATTTTTATTTTAATAATCGGAACTCAAGTTGGCACATAAGAGCTTCTGCAGACATTGACGAACGTCGTATTTACTACTGGTAACTCCAGCCTCTCCCCTCAAACTAGAATCTCTGATCCCTACACCTATCTAGTATTTCGTTCAAGTCATGTCGCTGGCCCATTATAAACTCACTCGAATGTTGAAACTGTCATCCTAATATATATATATATATATATATATATATATATATATATATATATATATATATATATATATATATATATATATATTATTTTTATTTTATTTTTTTTTTAAGCTCGTTTTTCCTGCACTGTTTACCTGAAGGAAAAAACCCTCCACTTCGATACGAAATGAAGTAACTCACTTGCAATTGAAAAATGCCTTTTATATCAAGAAAAATAAAACGCACATGCTAGCAATAATCAAATCAAAGTATTTTCCGATTTGAATGTAGCATTTGACAAGATGCTTTAAAAGCGCCGGATAGTTATAAGTTTGCAAGAAAAATACTTCAAAGAGGACGCATGGAATAGCAGGTAAATGTCGATATTCTTTTTAAAAAAAAAATAAATAAAAAATAAAAAAAAATGAAAATTAATTTGAAAATATAAACACAATCTGGAAATAACTATCAGTATCTAGAAAATTGGAAGACTTTTTTTTTGTTTGTTTGTTCGTTCGCTAGTTTACTAGCTTGCTTTACAAATACAGATGTTTTACTCCTCTTCCATATTACTGGTAGACCCACTAAGTTGCAATAAATTCGTTGAATGCTTTTCTCCAAAAGCATAGGCGGTACTAGAATAATAAGAATTACAGGTATCCCTCGATTAACGCGGTTAATTAATCCCTCGATGTTACCGCGTATATCAAAATCGCGTTAATCAAATCTAATAATCAATGGTAAAAAGTACAATTCGTACTTGATCGATTACTGTATTAATAATTCGTTTTATGTGGTATTCTTTTAGGAAAGATAAAAAATGAATGCAAAGTAAATATTTAATAAATACTTGTTCCTACATTAGTTACTGCAATTTTTTTTAATCAAAAGAAATTATAAAGAGTCGCTTGAACAGTTTTAGTTTTCACATATGGATCCATATCCATTACTTGCTGTTTAAGCGATTCTAAACTGCGAAATATTCCATTCAGTTCTTTGACTGTTATTTCCTTTGGAACCTCATCTTCACATTCCATTTGTTCGTTGTCTTCATATGCACGTTGTTGTTCCGTTTCAAGAAGATCGTTGTCACTGAAATCTTTTGAATTTGAATCCAATAATTCTTTACCATCTTCTGTATCAAAACCGAAGTCTTCACCAATTGCAACGATTTCTTCAACCACGTTGTTCACAGGATTTTGAAAACAACCTAAGTCATTAGCGCATTCTGGCAAAAGTTTTTTTTCTAAACAGCTTTCGTGCAACTAGAAGACACTTGCTCCCACGAGTCACGAATGTTCTCAATTGCGTGTTTAATGTTAAATTTTTTTCCAAAATTCGTGGAGCGTAATCGCATTTTCACCCGTTGTTGTTTCAACTGCCTTTGAGAATGTCTTTTTAAGAAAACAGGCTTTGAAATTTGCAATAACCCCCATGTCCACGGGTTATAACAATGATATTGTATTTGGTGGCAAAAATAAAACTTTCACACTCTCGCACAGCTAATTAAGAGAATTTGGATGACCACGAGGCTAGCAGCCTCGTGGCGTGAGCATGATTTTGCGTGGTAAATTTGAAGGCGCGTTAATCAAAACTCTTGTCGCGTATATCAAGGGATTGCCGCAATTAATTTCGCCGCGATAATCAAATCCGCGTTAAGCAAGGGATACCTGTATATGTTATGCAGATGATGTATTATTAATTGCAGAAAATGAAACTCAGCTACAAATATTACTACATACATTTAATAAAGCAGCAAAATTGTATAATATGAAGATATCAAAAACTAAAACAAAAATGTATGACAATATCACAACAACCACAAAGATGCAAATTAGAATTGGAAGGTACTATTATTGAACGAATAACGAATTTCAAATATTTAGGTATACAACTGAACTGGGAAGGAAGGCCACATCTAGAAGTCAGAGAACAAGTTGCGAAAGCTGCAAGAATATCAGGATGTTTGAACGAAACAATACGGAAGAATAAACATCTGAGAGTAGAGACCAAAACGAGAATTTATAAAGCAGTAATCAGGCCTCGGGTGAAATGAATATATTAAGAAAAATAGTAAATAAAACTAGATTAGATAAAATAAAAAAAATACGGATAAAAGAAAACAATGTGAAATACAAGCAATAAACAATTAGGTAGCAACCCGAAGAATAAAATGGATCGAATATGTGGAAAGAAGAAGTGAAGATAGAATAATAAAACAAGACCATAGTTGGAAACCAAAGAATAAGAGAAGAACAGAAAGACCTAGGAAAAGACTAAAAGATACCATTAAAGAAAATGAGGTCTTGGTCGCAACAGATATTACATTTAATGCGTGAAGAAGAAGACTTTTTCGTCTTTTGTTATTGGTGCCTAAATTATTATTATGATTTTATTGGCAGTATATTTTCTATAGCAATACTGTATTTCCTTTAGATGACCACCTTTTTAAACAAGCACGGAAACAATATCAAACAAAACAATCATCAAAAAAAAGTAGCTAACTCCTATTTGTTCCCGTATAGGGAGTAGGCGGGACCGTTTACCCAATCGTTTACCCACTCTAGAGACTGAGTGGGCAGTTCAATCTCCACTGGTAGCCAATCAGAGAGATAGCTGGCCCAAGGCTATCATCACTGATTCATCGGTACGCAGTGAAGAAGGCGGCAAGCTAGTGCCGCCATCTCGTGGTCCCTAACACTAACACAATATTTTTAATGTCTGAAAATAGTGTGGGTTCGACGGTCGATTTTCTTGAGTTTACGGGACGAAAAACCCGAGTTTCCGGGAGAAAAACCCGCTAGCCCGTGCCAGTGATCGACTAAACTCGGGAACCGGTCGAAAAAAGGCTTAGAAAAATATCCTCTAGTCGGCGACTAGATTTGAACCACCAAATCCTTTCTTCGTGCGGTCAAGCGCCGTAGAGTGCAAACGCCACTTCTACTGAGCTACACAGGCTCTCCAAAACAATCATTAAAGCTAATAAAAAAAATAATAAAAAAAAACAAAAAAAAATCACAATAGCATTCTTGTATGGTGACATCACAGAATAGCACATACTGTAGAATTCGGACCTAGACTAGAATTTATTTATTGATGCATTTGTAACGTGTGTTTGTTGTGTCGTTCCAAATCGTTTTGTTGTTGTTGTGGTGGTGGTGGTGGTTTGTAGGTGTGGACGAAGCAGTTAAGTCTATGAGACCAGTATATTATGTCTTTAATTGCATCTGCTTTGCAATTGCAGGCTGGTTTGTCTGTTTCTGAGAATGAAAAACCCGCGTTTTTCGGAAGACACCGGTAACTCACCTTCAGTTGAAAAGTCCTTACAAAAGAATTCGTACCCAAGTCTCCTATCAAGCGTTTGTCTCCATACAGACTGAGAGGAATTGTTTTGCCTAATTCTGATATTTAAGATGGCTTGATTTAAGCTAAAACTGAGCTGACTCCACAGCTTTTAGAAAAGATCCCGAAATACTAAATGTCACTAAAATCCGTCTCGAAAGGGAACCGTTACGTGTCTATAGATGGATAGCGCATCAGATAAGTGCATTTTACAAAACGCGTTTAAGAAAACAACACTTCTTAAGATCTTCCAGTTGTGTTAGAAGACAACTGTCTTAGCGAAGAGAGGGATAGATTCGAAATAGTTTTATTATTTATTTATTTTTGCAGTGACTTTTTTATTTATTTATTTATTTGTGACATAGTCTATGTAACATAGACTATGTCACAAAGAAATCTGAGCATTTTCTAGAAAAAGAAATATTATTATTATTTTTTTAATTAGAAAAGCAGCCCTTAAAACCACGAAAATGAAACTTAGAAAAAAAAAAATTCTCGTAACTTTCAAATATGTTAAATTGAATATTATTTATTTGTTATCATTGAAATAAAAAAAAAATAGCAATAATTTCTCTGGAATTATATTATATTATATTTTTATTTTTTATTTCGTAAATGATGATGACACTGGTGAAGAAAACGGAAAAGAAAGGTTGAAACTCCGTAACACTTTTCGACAGAATTAAATTAAATTTCCATTTTCAGTTAAAATTTAATCAATGTGCCTATTAAAATTAAAATGAGAGAACGAGAGACTTTTTTTTTTAACTGTTAGGAATTGTGACTTTCTGAAAGCACATTACAGATTATCATCGATCAGTCTTGCCTGGACTATGTAAATTGTTGCCCAACACGTAGCACGACCTTCTTAACTTATGTCACTCTTATCGCTATCAAATTATGTTTTTGTTTATCTTGAACAAACACGTAGACATCATAATAGCTTTCGGTTGTTTTAGGCTTTTGTAAAATCCTCTTTCGCAGGATTTGGTGCTTTTTACAAAGTCCCGAAACGAAAAGATAAAGAAAGCGGCTATCTAAAGCCGAAGTGGACGATTAAACGTTGGGATATTTCGATCATGCCATTCTTTCTTGGAACCCAACACACGACGAGACCAAGAGTCAAGTAGCAGCGGCGAAAGAAGTGATTTGTAATTCACTGAAATGGCTAGAATTCTAATTAACGTACACGAGGCATCAGGCAAGTAAGCAAACGAAAACCGAGTTACAAAAAAAAAATAAAAAAAAAAATAAAAAAAAAAAAAATAATAATATTAATTCACGATAAAGGAAAAACTGACATTGCAAAAATGCGACATTAGATCTTTTATATTATTCACAGATTAGATCTACTACTTTATGTTCACTATTCTTAAATCTCGTTTTTTTTTTTTTTTTTAAGAATTTCTCTCACTGTTGTGGGATTGATTAGTTTGAATAATGAAAAATTAATATATCATTAATACTGACAGTTCAGTACATTCATAATTAGTATTATTATTCGTGACACCTGTAAGGAGTCCGAAGACTCATCGCGGGTGGACACCCACTGTACAACTCTTCGTCTCCACCACTACTGAATCTCTACTATCAATCAACTACATCAGCGCCATCCACCACAACAAGTATTTTTGTGTCTGTAAATTGCGTGTGTTCTGAAGGGCTTATTTGTCTGTATGCGGGATGAAAAACCCCAGTTTCTGGGAGAAAAAAACCCTACTGCTTCCGTATGAGATCGGCTAACTCACCTTCGATTGAAAAAGTCCATACAAAGATTCCTCCCGTCACGACGGGAATCGAACTCAGGCCTTTTCCAATCGAAGGGCGCAATGTACCGTCATTCTTCCAAATCGTGCTACGGAGGCGCTATTAATGTTAAAATTAAGCGATGGTTAATAAAAGTAATCAGCACACTGCTGAATGCATTGATATTATTATTAATTTAATTAATTGTTAACAATGTTAAATGTAAATTTGGAATCGGTTATTCTTTTTGTTACTTTTTTAGTAACATTAAATATAAATATTGTCTGCGCGGTTAGCTTAGTGGCTATGCGCTTCGTAACCCTATGCCTGGTAAAGGAATGTCCTGGGTTCGATTCCCGTCGTCGACGTGAGGAGCTTGAGGATCTTTCTCAACCATAGCCAAGTTAGCCGGTGTTGGGCGTGGACAGAAGGGTTTTTCTCTACAGTTTATCTGGGGTTTTTCATCTCGCAAGCAGGCAAACGGGTCCCGTGAATATACGCTGCTACAGACATAGGACACACCGGGAGGCATAGGACTAGCTACCTTATCCTCGGGACGAGTACGGCTTAGAAGGGCTAAAAATAGCTCCTTAACAGGCCACTAGGTCTAATACCTGAAGGGAAGAAGAAGAAATATAAATATTCTACAGTGGGAAAAATGAGTTATAGATAAGTAATATGCATCTAGTATTGCAGTGACGCACGCAGGATTTAATTTTGGGGAAGGGCGAGTTGAGTAGACGATTTGAGAATACACACTACGCATTGCATACAACCTATGACTGAACACCTGCAGTGATCTCCAATACATCATGCACGTGATCTCTTATGGCCCGGCTCGGGCAAACGAATTAGCTCTCGGTCTTCCCCAACACTACTTTGTTCGCCCTGCGTTCACAGTGGCAGTGATTCCCGAGAGCTATAGGATATTCCCACCTTATGTGACCTCTAATTCATAAGTAGTATAGAAATAGAAGACACGACACATAAATAAAAAAATGAATTTTAATTAGGAAAAGATTTTTGGAAAATTTTCTTGTGTTTTTTCCGTTTTCTTTCTTTCTTTTTTTTTTTTTTTTTTTTGAGGAGGCAGGGCCCCTTGTCCTGGGTTCCTCCCGTCACGACTTATAATGAATTATAAGTCGCTTATGAGTTATAAGCGAACATTTACGGGTACGCCTGTAGTATTGTCGAGTTGGGGGGTTGGATTGTTTGGAATTACAATCGAAGCACCTTAAACTAAATTTAATAATTTGAATCTTAGTGTGTAATGTAACGCAAGACGCAAGACATTGCTGACTATAAGGGTGAAGCAAAATGCTTTTATAATCCCTGCCATCTGATACGGATTGCTGTGTGAGGAAAAGTTAATGCGCTAAGTGCTCTGCCTGAGTGGGTGCGATTTAAAGATATTCATTTGGAAGTAGGATAGTTGGGTCTCCTGTATTTTGAGAAGTCTGTTTCATCATAATTTGCTGCTTGTTGCACTAATTATAATATAACAGGTTTACGCATCTTCTTTTACTAGAAGCAACTGTACCTTTACTTTGAATTTTATCAGCCATTATTAACAACGATAAAATAATATAATAGTTGTGAACAATTCATTTCACAGCGAGACACTGAGACATGTAGCGAGCATGCGTATAAAACAAAAACTTCACGAAGACTGCGCGCATTGTTGCCAAACAACTGAAAAACCGAACTGGTTTTTAATTAAACCAGAATTTCGCCATCAGTTTAATTTTCAGGCTGCAGTTTAAATCTGGAAATAAAAATATCACCAGGTGATTTGGACTCAGCTCATGAGTAATCAGAAGTTTCAATAAAACACAATACTGCAATAGTATCTAAATACACATCACTGCAGTTTCTGTTACTCATGTTTAGTTTTTGCATAAGATTTTATGCTATTTTTGATAATTGTTTCAGTAATCCTTCATTAGAGCCTCCATAGTTCAGTCGGTATACAACGCCGTTTGGTCGCAAAGATATGGGTTCTATTCCCATTCTCGTGAAGAACATTTACTGGTCTCCTACGGAGGTAGAGGATTTTTTTTTTCACCCGGAAACTCGCGTTTTTTGTTCTTCAGAACAAGCAAACCGTCCCCGTGAACACACACACACACACACACACACACACACATGGATCTGCAGTCAAAAAAAATAAAAAAAAATAAAATAAATAAAATAAAATAAAATAAAATAATAATAAAAAAAAAAAATATATATATATATATATAAGTTTCATATTCCCCGTTATCTGTAGCGGACAGTGTAGGGATAAGGTTATTGAGCTATTATTAAAGCTCTGATCATGGCAGGAGGCTAACAGCAATAGCCGAGCCTCAGTTAGAGCTTCATTAGCTACAGCATTGCTATCCATTACCCTCCAAGGGTATTGGATTGAATCTCATTATTTCAGCTCATTCTACCCCCATTCTTTTCTAATTATCAGATTCACGCTAACTGAAGGTGTCTTTCCAATACACGGGAACTTTTTTTTTTCTTCGATTGGCATGTTTTATCTCTGTTTTAATGAATTATAAGTTTCTCTCCTATCAGCTTTGATATTGTCATTTACGTCTTCCACCGATTTTCACATGGCATTGGATTTTTCTCTCTATTTTTAGCTTCTCTTCCAAACTTATCCACCTCTGATACTTTTTTTCCTCTTTCGATTTGCAATACTGCTGAAGTCTTTGCACTAAATTTTCAGTCTTTTCCCCAAAGTACGGTTTGAACGCGAGCTTCTGGCTCTTAGCATTTCTTTTTCCTATTTATAATACGTTCTCACTAGAAAAAAAAGCATTGCTAGGAAATTTGGTAGTCTTTATAAGCAATTAATTCGCTTACCAAATTTTCGATTGCAGAATTCAAACTGTTCCGAAAACAGATTAATAATTGAGGAAAAAAAAACAAAACTGGTTAACTAAGCGAGATTATGCAGATACTCACAAATGATTTGAAGGACTACTGACCATCCCATTTAGTTAAATTAGATGGGGTGGTCAGTATCATCCTCTACATAGCTTTTAAGAACTGCAGAGAACCTATATGGGAGATGGAGAATTTCTGACTTATGTCCTATCCTCACTTTCTCGTGGTTAATAGATATTTATCTTGATACTAAATAAAAACAATGATGATAGAACAAGATGAAAGGTCATGCAGGTAGGAGCCTCGCCCGGTTAAACAAGATCCCCGGCTGTTTTCTCAGGATGCCACGGTAAATAGTGAAAGTTTTTACTAGAATAAACTTAAACTCAAAATCTACAGAATTCGAGACTGGCAACATCACCATAAGAAGCATCAACGAAAAAGAAGTCGATTTGAAACAGATTTAAAGTAGTCTATCTTAAACAAACAAATCTGTTTGTTTCAGGATATATGAGGCACCAAAAAAGTATGGAAAATTCTTTATTTGGTTAGTATATTTAAATTAACCAATAATAAAAAAAAAAACTATCTGCACATAGTGGTAGCTCAGAACTGGAATTAAAATGCTCCAATGTAGAGAAAAACATTCCCCTTCCACAGAAAACACACAATACTGCACAGCTGCAAGCAATGAAAGGTGTTATTGCAGCATTAAATATGATATATAAAGTCATTGCACTCTATTTAGTGACAGAGTAATTTAGAGCATTGAGTATAATTAAATAAAACTGAAATATTTGTTCATATACAGGATGGCCATAAAATAACTTTCCCTCTTTGAAGGCATCTGTATCTAAAACCAATAAACGGAATGAGACCAAATTTTATATTGAGACTTTTGAAGGCATGGGGAGATATAGTACCAAAAGTCGCCGACAGGGGAAATTTTGGCGCTGGGGAAGCCGAAAACCGTCAGATATTTGCAATAAACGCAGGTAAAAAGGATTATGCAAATTTTACTGTGCGTACGTGACAGTAGTGCCACCAATTCCACTTAAAAAGGGATTGGGAACGTTCAGGCAGTTATTCGAATGACTGACGAATTGTGCTCAGTATGCGTCCTACCTTGCCTCCGCGTTACTTGTTAAGTTGTTTTAACTTAAACAGTGCAATGCCATAGCGGCCCTTCGGGAATTTAGAAGGCTTCATAACCTGCGTACAGGTTCTATGTCAACTGTAACACTGAGAGCTAAGTTTGAAAAAACTGGATCACTAGGAGTCAGACCTGGCAGAGGACGGAAAGCAGTGCAAGAAAGGTCAGCACATTGAAAATCGTGTATGTGGTCTAGGGGACCCTGATTCTGATGAATAAAACATTATTTCCTGTGAGTTCAATCACTACATTCATTTTTCTGTCTCTCGCAAGTTGTTGTTTTAGTTTAGTTATTATTATTATTATTATTATCATTGTAACGCGCCACATATCCAGCTGGAATGAGTGACACGGCTGTCGCTTACACCGTCGAAATGTTATTATTCCATTTTATCTGCCTTTAATGTAATTATCCGCTTGTTTTCGGCTCCGCCAGGGCTAAAATTTCCCCTATCGGCGACTTTTAGTACTAATTTTTTTTTTTTTTCGCGGAAATCATCTCCCCATGCCTTCGAAATTCTCAATATAAAATTTGGTCTCATTCCCTTTATTGGTTTTAGCTATAGATGCCTCCGAAGAGGGAAAGCTATTTTATGGCCATCCTGTATAATGAAAAACATTATTCCCACAGAGTCATTACACGAAGAATGTCAAAATAAAGTAGACGTTTTATTGTAACCTTCAATTAAAAGCAATATCCTAATGCAATATTATATATTTGGATATTACATACATAACACCATATTACGTACGAAGCAGGAGTTTAAGTTCTTCTGTTATCTCGTATGTAACATGGTTCGAGATTGTAAAAGATGAAAGTTTGATAGGTTTTCTGAGCTCAGCTTGAATTGAAGATCTGAACCAAAATCTTTGAGACACTCATGGGTATAAACAACAGTCGTCGTCCTACAGATAATCTATCGCCGACAGAAAGGAAAGCAATACACCAACTTCGTAACAACAATGACATTATTATCTTACCTGCTGATAAAGGGAATGCAACTGTAATCTTAGACAAAGCTGACTACCGTTGTAAGATGAACAACTTGTTAAGTTCTAATACGTATTCTATGCTAGAAAGTGATCCCACAAGAGAACTTCATAACCGTACAAACAATCTTCTGAAATCAACTTCTGAACTTCCTAGACATACAAGACTATCTCTCCGCTCTCTCCATCCCCTCATTCCTCGGTTGTACGGCTTGCCTAAGATCCATAAGGTTGACACCCCTTTAAGACCTATTGTGGAAGGGATTGACTCACCTACGTACAATCTGTCTAAATACCTTGCAGCTTCTTTAAAACATTTAGTTGGCAATTCTTCTTCCTTCATCAAAAACTCTGAAGATTTCATCTCAAAAATAAAAAATTTGAATCTTTTAGACTCGGACAGAATGGTGAGTTTTGACATCGTATCTCTGTTTACGAATGTTCCTACAGATGAAGTTCTGAGTCTTCTTAAGGACAAGGTTTCTAAAAAAGTGTTCGCTCTTTTAACTCACTGCATCAATTCCGGCTATTTCTGCTACGAAGAGAAAATATACAAACAAACTAGCGGTTTAGCTATGGGCAGCCCTCTATCTCCAGTCTTAGCTAACTTTTTTCTAGAAGATTTTGAAGAGAAAGCTATTTCCTCAGCTACTTTGAAACCTAAACTGTGGTTACGTTACATCGATGACGTCTTCCTTATTTGGGGACATAGTTTAGAGGAACTGCAAAACTTCCTAAACCATTTAAATAACCAACATCAAAACATTAAATTCACATCTGAACTAGAGATTAACGGCGTTCTCCCCTTCTTGGATCTAAAGATCAGTAGATTTCCTGACTGTCTTAAATTTTCAATTTTTCGAAAAACCACCCACACTGATAGATATTTACATGGTTCTTCTCATCACTTCCCACCTCAGAAACTGGGCATCATCTCCACCCTCGCCCATCGAGCAAGATGTCTCATTTCCACAGAAGAAGACCTTCAAACAGAGCTTAACTTCCTGAAAAACACCTTCTTAAATAATGGATATTCGTCTCGTAACATCACTAAACGTTTGAGACCACGCCAACATCCTCGACAAGAAGATGACTCCAACCCTATCACTCATATACAGTTACCTTTCATCAGCACTCTTACCCCAAAACTAGCTAAGATTCTGAAAAAATTCAACATAAGGACCGACTATACTACGCTGCCAAAACTTCGTTCTTTTCTGAGTCGACCTAAACCAAAACACAACCATCTGCATTTTCCTGGCGTTTATAAAGTTTTGTGCAACTGTGGTCGACCTTATTTTGGCCAGACAGACAAATCTGTTTCACTTCGTCTTGAGGAGCATAGACGTGACATCTTCTACAGTAGAGCACGAGCGAGCGCCCTATCCAGTCATGTCCTTTTCTCGGCAAACTCTAACCTTGAAGAACAGCCACATCAAGTTGATTGGGATCGCACTACTAATTTATATATTTGCAAGGATGAATTCGAAAGAAGAATCATCGAATCAAAAGAAATAGTTCTGGACCCTTCACATTTAAACAATAATCTTAGCTACAATTTACCAGATTCCCATAGCGCAGTAATCCAGTACTGGCGCTCAAAAATTAGCTGTCGCACACATTCTACTCATGCCAACGGTAGCACGCGGTCACCTATTCAAATATGACTGTTGCTATTCTGCTTTTTTATTAAGCTGTAAAGTTCATTTTTTACCGTGTTATTTTTATATCTTATGTTTTTATTTCTCACCTGAAGAAGTCGGACCACCGATGAAACTAGTTGTGATGTATTAAAGGTTTTTGTTATACTTTCTCGGGTTCTAGTCAGTTAAATTTATTTTTATAAATATATATATATATATATATATATATATATATATATATATATAAATATAAGCCTATTATCACAAAGTTGTTTATGGTGATGAACTTGTGTTAGTGAATGTTACTAGCTGATTATCAGGTAAGAATTTTACCTACGGCAGTTTTGTAAATTTTGGACCTGGTCACGGATGATTTAATCCAAAATTTAGACCACAAACAGGCTCTCGATCTTTTTAAAAAGCCGAAGAGGTGTGAGGTCGAGTGGGTGGCCCGGATATCTACACCTGTATTCGATAACAAGTGACCCTGAAGGTGAAAACATTAATTTAGTGGTCTCTCCACCTGAGAAGTTCCATCACTTAGATTCACAGGAAGAACATATTAGTGAAAAGCGAAAGAAGAAGAAGGAAGTTCACATGGATGATGATACTCCTATAAAGGTTATTCCAAGTACCAATAATGAGAAGGTTCTTCCAGTCGTCCTGCGTAACGAAAAAAAAAAACACCCTGAAGGTTGTACTTAGAGGAGTCACTGAGGGTATCACCTCAGAAGAGATCGCAACAGATTTTACCAATCATGTCTTAACTCCAAAAAAGTGAGTCGGATGTACAGAGCTGACAAAAAAAAGCCAATGCTATTTGTGTTAGTGGAAATTAACAACACTAAGACACAAACATATGAGTTAACTTCATTCTGCGGTGTCACAAAATTACTCCAGAAACCCCTTGGAAAGACAACATCATCCGGGCAATGCCATAGGTGCCGAAAATTTGGTCATGCCGAGACGCTGTGTAGGACTGACTACAGATGACTGAAATGTCGTGATTTTCATCACATTTCAGACATTAGTAATCACTCAACTAATTCCTGGGCCAAGCGCCAGTTGCGGCGGGACTCATCTTGCCAATTACAAAGGATGTAGTTTCTATTCAAAAAATCGATCAGTGGAGAGAAATACGCAGCCGCCGCCCTAATCGTCCATCTTCTTCAATCAAACCGATCATACTCCAAATCAAATGAACTCTACCAATCAGGAAGGAAAGTTACCACTTAACAAAACTTACGCCGATGCGGTAAGTTCCAAGAAATCGACAGGCCATGAAAAAATAAATTCCAACCAAACTGCGCTCATAACTGCTTCACTAGTTACCATGTTATAAAACGAGTAAATGTAGTCCATCACCGATTTCTACAAGAGACCCACTCCATTCTAACCGCTCAGTAATTAATAGAAACAAAATTCTACCAAACTCTCGACTGATCTCCACTTGGAATGCCAACGGCCTCACCAGCAAATCCTTGACCTGCAAGAATTCGCAGTCAGATACAACTCAGAAGTAATTCTAATCAGCGAGACGCATTTTCGGCCAGCAAACAGTCACAAATTAAAAGGATGCACCATGTATAGAAATAATAGACTTGATTCCAGAGGTAGTGGCACTGCCATTTATATTAAAAACTACCTTAAATATAATACCACAACTAACTATCCAAACCAAAAACCTAGAGGCAACAGGCATTGAAGTTTACACCAAGAATGCTGGAAAACTTCAAATCTATGTTGCCTACAACTCACCTAGTAAAACGCACTGATGGCAGATCTAGACGCCATTTTAGGCACGAAAGATTCCGCCATCATTGCAGGAGATATAAATGCCAAAACATTCAGCATGGAACAGTAAAATGACCAATAGAAACGGTCGTATACTAAACAATTATACGATGTTCAATTACATTGCAGCCAGTTCCATTGAAACTACTCATCATGGTCAATTTGGCAGTTTGGATATTGCTATCCTACGAAATACCGGATATCAGCATCAGCTACAAACGATTAATAAGCTGTTATCAGATCACAACCCTATCTTACTTAAATTAGGCACTCGGGAAAAATTCTCCCCCACCCCTTATTCCTTCATAGCTTGGGAAAAATTATCCAAAGTATTCCCGGAACACATTGGTCGAGTCCCCACCATACAAAAAAAGGATGAAATAGACGAAGCAATAGCCAACTTCACAAATCAAATTAATAAAGCAATAGCAGCAGTCACCAAGACTAAAACTACTTATAAGCCGAACCTTCTCTCGGATGACATTATGAATTTAATAACAGAAAAGAACAAAGCCAGGAAAAGCTACCACAACAAGTGCTCCACAAGATCAAAAAATCCTTAACAAAATGAACAATCTAGGTACATGTGATTGTGATTGTCTGTGAAAATACTAGTGGTGGTGGTTGGCGGTAGATGGCGTTGGTATAGTTGCGGTTCGTTGTAGATGGTGAATTGAGTGGTGGAGACAGAGAGTTATAGATTAGGTGCCCTCCCTCGATGAGTCTTTGGACTTCCTGGAGGTGTCATGTAATAAGAAGAATAATAATCTCTTGGTAATGAAGACCACTCAATATGGAAATTTTTTAAAACTCTTCGTAACAAACATAAATCTTTCCCCCTATGCAGGACGAGCACGGTATGGTATATACAGATGCAGAGAAAGCCGAAGATCTTGTCAGCAATCTGGAAAAACAGTGGGTCCAGCATATGAAAACATACATATCAACCTCGGTACAAGGCTCATCAGTATGTCAGACGAACCTTAAGACAACCCAAAAACAACTTAGAGCTGATTATCTCTACTTCTCCATTAAAAATAATTAACATCATCAAACATCTCAGGAACAAAAAAGCACAAGGTCCGGACGGTGTCACAAAAAATCATTAAACTGCTCTCACGCAAAGCTATAATGCATTCTTGTCTACTTCATAAACGTAATACAGAGATTGCAATATTTCACTCCAGCATGGAACTTGCTGACATTATTCCGATTCATAAACTAGGAAGAGATCCGCAGTTTTCTTAAAACTAATGACTTTTCAGTTTACGATCTAATCTAAGTAAAATTGCAAAAAGAAAATGATCCCCTATCTAGATTGCAAGAATCAACAGACCACAGAAGCTGAATTGTTCCAAAGGAACAATTGATGTCCCCGTTGGTGTCCGATGCCTCTTTCACTATTGCTTCCACTTTTCTTTGTCCAGTGCACAGTGTCGCAATTTCTGTAAACCCATTCCACACCAGTCCTTTATGTCGTCCATTCTCTGTATGATCTACCTCTTCTGTTTACACCATCCATAATACCAAACACGAATGTCCTTATTTTCTGGTCCTCCCTCATTCTGCAGATGTGTCCAAATAACTGCAACTTCTGCTTCATAATCTTCTGCATTAGATTCTCCTTTGGTTGTATCTTCCGATAGAGCTCTTCATTTGGATTTTCTGTACCCATTCTATTCTTAGAATATTCCTATAACAAGTTCTTTCAAATGCCAAAATTCTTTTTCTTGATTCATTATTTATTACCCAATTTTCATATCCATACAGTACACTAAAGATGCATGTTTCTAGTAGTCTTAATTTCGTTTGTTGGCTTATCGCTTTACTTTTCCAGATGTTATCAGATTTGTTCTTTCCTTCACAATTTCTTTTTTTACAGTCCAAGTCATATGTCATTTTACTTCCAATATATGTGAACTGTTCTACATTTTCTATATCAGTTCCATCCATTGGTATATTTTGTTTAATGTTTTTCTCAATAAACATCATTGAAGTCATAGTACTATCCAGCAAATCCATCGACTTGTTGAATATATTATTACAGGATATAGCTGGAAAACAACACACTGGTGCTATATTCCTAAACATTGCAAAAACTTTGGATAAAATCTGGCACCAAGGTCTCCTATAAAAACTCATGAGAGCAAACATATCAATAAGTATGATAAACTAATTAAATCATACCTCAGCGACAGAAAAATGCAGGTCAAGATTAGTGGTACACATTCTACCCAGCTCAAAATTTTATGTGGAGTCTCAAAAGACTCCCTATTGGCCCGATTTTATTATTAATCTACATGGCAGATATCCTACAGAATTCTATGATGTCTATCACAGCACTATATGCAGATAATACTGCAATATTAACAAAATCTCTCCGTCCTTTCCTGGTAATTAAAAAGCCCCAAGACAGTGAAACAAACAAAAAAACTCTGAAGTCATGTTGGAAAAATGGTTCTCAGATTGAAGGCTTCAAGTAAACCTTCAAAAAAGTATAGAGGCGAGGATCTCCCAAATGATATTGAAAGGTGATATTCACCTGCTTAATGCTAAAATCCCATGGCAAACAGAAACTAGTTATCTTGGGATATAATTAAAAAGCGCTGCGATTCAATACTCACACCAAACGGCTCATCTGTGCGAAAGAATCCAAAACTATCGCTCAACTTTACTCCAGGATTAACCGTCGTAGCAAACTAAATATAAGAAGCAAACTCTAGCATATGGGGATACAACCTACAATTACTTATGCCTCGCCATCTTGGAGCCATATTTCCAAATCCAACATACCTAAGGTTACATCGTGTGCAAAGCAAGTGCTTACAGATGATGCTGGAGAGAGTGAAGAAAAGAGGAGATGATCAAACAAGCTCTAGACTACAATGAATATGACCAGTGCAAGCAAAAAGACCTAAGACCATTCTACAATCCACTGAGTGCATTTAATCCCCGCATCCCCCAAAGGCGAGCTTAAAGCTCAGAAATTACTCTTACTAGCGTGCACAGATAAAGGAGATATGAAAAGCGGTTCGCTTCACCCATCATATCAGTAGCGTTGTTGTTGTATTTCCTTCTAATCGAGTCGCCATTATGCTTACATACATAGGAAGCTGGCCTGAAAACAATTGTTAATTTCGTATGAGGTGATTGCATATTTGACAATGGCAATTACAAGCTTATTAGCATTATATTCAATTATCTTTTGGATCATACTCTGCGAATAACCATATTTAATGTAAAGATTTGATTATCGCGTATGAATTTCGTAGAGATTAATGCTAGGGTTTACACTCAAGGGTGCACAGTCAATTAACATATCTAACTGATTTTTCTTCTAGCCATGCCATAACAGCGGTTTAAGATTTCAGGATCATTCCAAGGAATTGATATCTTTCTACCTAGCTGAGCAATACGTGATGACAGAATTGTAATCACTTTTGTAGTATTCCAGATCTCTAATATTTAATCTTGCAGTTACATCACAGGCGATAAACTCCTGGATATTTCACAGAATTTTGTTTTTTTGGTTAACGGATCGAAGTAATGATTGTAGTTTGACGAAACGAATACACATTGTTTTGATTTCCGGAAGAACATCGGGAAGATAAATAAAAATTATGACATCCTATTAAACTTATTAGAAATAAGTCCAATGGTTAGCTCCCTTTTTTAGATGTAAAGGTGTACGAAATTAAAACTCTCCATCTCCAGAAAACGAACGCACTAAGAGAAGCTTGCATTCCTCTTGTCACCATTACAAATATCAAAAATTGGCAATCACCATCGAATACTAGGAGAGATGGAATACAGCCAGTCGTACAAAATAATAATGATAATAAATTTAAAAAAATGTTTTTTTTTTTTATTCTTATTTAAAAAAATACTGTACTCAATTTTATACTGACACATCATAGCATCTCACAGGACTTTTTAAATAAATTTAAAATTTTATTTTTAAATTTATTTATTTATCAGTCTTACTTTGCCGGAGGAGGCGCAACTTTTGTGTCTGCCGTGTTCTTTTTTTTTGACTCACGTTGGGGTCAGGTGCTATTTTTTTATATGGAAGATCAAGTGGCGGCCGGTGAAAATTTTAAGTGGGGGTACTACATATACAAAATAAAAAAAAAATAAAAATAATTATTTTTTTCCTAATCAGTAGCCAATTTATTATTAATAAATTTACATATTAAAAATTGCTTTATTAAAAATACTTCACCCTCACCACGAACAAACATCAATAATAAAAGTTTCGTATCTCACAAAAATAGCACTCAAGCATATTTTTACACTGGCCAGACGAGCAGTGTAATGACTTTTAACGTGCAATCACAAGCGCAAATGAATATCGGCGAGATGGCTGCATTCGGCCAAACGCGATAATTGTGACACTGCGTTAGATCGTAGTGTATTTGTTTCGTGTAACGATAATTGAAAAATATAATTCTTTTCATATTTTCAACAGTGACACTCATCATAATTCAGCCTTGTATCTATAATAAATAAATAATTATATGTTGTTTTAACAAAATAAAATAAGATTTGCAAAAAATATTTCACCCTTACCACGAACACGCACCAATAATAAAAGTTTCGTATCTCGCAGAAATAACGCGCGCAAGCATACGATACACTGCTCGTTTGAGCATTGTCGGAATGACTTGTGACGTGCAATCACAAGCGCAAACGAATATCGGCGAGACTGGCTACAATTGGTCGAACGTCATAATATTGACATTGCGTTAGATCGCAGTGCATTTGTTTCGTAATCAAAAGCGTTAATCGAACAATTCCAATTATTAATTATTCAACCAATGTCAAAACATAAGCTGTAACCTTTAACATGTTGTATTGCATTTATATAATGTTGTAAGCATTGTTATTATTTATAAACACAAACAACATTTAAAATTTTCATTTTTTCCTTGGGGGTGCTTCAGTGTCTCAGTGCTTATGTAAGGGCCGCCACTGGGTAGATCTCTAAAGGTTTAAAATCCCTGCCTTAGAATGATAGATCCTTGATTTTATTCTCATACGTTGGTATATAAGATTAGAGTTTTAAACTAAAAAAGTATTAATATTTTTACAGCACCGCACATTTCACACTTAATTGCTGGGGATGGGTGCAACTAAGATGATTAATTATTATCCAGCACTAAAGTGAGGAACGAGTCTGTTGCTCACATGTGATAACTCCGGTTTCTGAGGAGGATTCATGCAATTATTTATTTATTTATTTATTTATTCATTTCTTTATTGATTTACAGTTATTCTGGATAATATTGAATTATCAACAGATTATTGGATGTCCTCTCAAATACCGAAGTACAACTGATACGAGACGAGTGATGTATGGTACATAACCAAAAACGTTCTTGTTGTTGATGATCAGCCTGTAGAATCCCCCACTGCCATGAAGGTCTCTTCCCCTATTGCAGGATGGTGGATTACTTCTCCTGTGGTGTCCATCTTGGGAGAGTATATTTGTATTTGTATTCCTGAATATGTGAGCAGGCTAACTAATCTAAAGTGGTATGGTTGCTGAAACAGAATGGAGGAGGAAACATCAGCAAAACCAGAGTTTGATGCCAATGGCGAGAAAAAGACTCAGAGGAAGACCAAGTCCATGTGGACTGATTCATTCAGTTAGAAAACCGAAATATAATATCTGACTGTGAGGACTGCAACATCGCAAGTTTTTATATTTCGCTAACAGATCAAGTAGTTTGTTTTATAGGGCTATCTGAAGAAAAAGTGTTGCCTGTATCCCTCGAAATGGATAAAATTGAGTATCGTGCGGTTATAAAGTTCTTTGTAAAAGAAGGTTTAACGCCAAAAGAAATTCATTCGAAGTTCATAAAAATTTATGGGCACTCTTCTCCTTGGTTTTTGATAATTAAGAAATGGGCTGCCGAGTTTAAACGTGGCCGTACCATCCTTGAAGATGATCCACGTGAAGGACATCCAATATGTGTAACAGCATCAGAAATCATCGATCAAGTTCACGATATGATATTGGATGACCGGCGAGTCAAAGTGCGTGAAATTGCTGAGACTATAGACATTTCAAAAGAACGTGCATTGCATGTTTTGCATGAAGATTTGCAAATGAAAAAGCTTCGCGTAAGATGGGTGCCGCGCTTGCTCACAGCAGATTAAAAATGCACTGGCATGAAAATTTCTGAACAGTGCTTGAAGCGATTTAACAAGAATAAAACTGATTTGGTGTGTCGATTTATTACTATGGATGAGACTTGGATTTACCATTACACACCAGAATCCAAACAGCGGTCCAACCTGAACAACTGGCGACTTTGGCGCCAGTTGTTCAGCGCCAAAGAAGACAAAGGTGGTTCCAACAACAGGAACGATCATGGGATCGATGTTTTGGGATATTAAAGGCATTTTGTTTATTAATTATCTTGAAAAGGGTAAAACAATAACCGGGGAATATTATTCCGATCTTTTAACCAGACTAGACTTGAGAAAAGACCCGGTTTGCAGAAGAAGAAAATCATTTTTCATCAGGACAATGCATCTGCCCACAAAGGTGTTTTGGCAATGAGAAAATTAAGGGATCTACACTATGAATTGTTGGAACATCCACTCTATTCCCTAGATTTGGCTCCCTCTGACTTCTATCTCTTCCCAAAACTAAAACTCTTCCTCGCTGGTCAGCGTTTCCTTCGAATCAAGAGGTGATTGCAGCATTAGAGGGATATTTTGTAGATCTTACTGAGAACCACTACAGGGACAGGATAATGATGCTCGAGTATCGCTGGAATAAATCTATTAGTCTTAAGGGAGATTATGTTGAACAATAATTTTGAAATTATAAATTCGTTTTTTCATTGTTAGGTCTAGAACGTCTCTGATCACCCTCGTGTGTGTGTATATATATATATATTAAATATGGTTGAAATGCCTTGACACCAATTTCTCTAAAATTTTCCAAAGCAAAATTCTCTCTCTCTCTCTCTCTCGCATTGTGAAGATTTCGACTTAATACGAGGGTTATTTCAAAAGTTCTTCATACCTCACATGCGTGTCCAGTTGTATGATGTAATAGTTTGCAACTTGACACTATTTGTAATCCAGACTTCGAACGTAAAGTCATGTACTCAGTATCTGTTTATGGTATTCTTTATCCACGACTTTAAAACGGAGGAAGAATCTGACTCAGATCATATATCGCGTAATGATCATCATTCGTAAGAGACTACATGTTTCAAGTATATAATCTTATGGAAAAGTATAGATGACAAGTGTTTTCTCAATCATTCTCCTATCCCCGTACAATCCTGATATGAGCCCTTATAAGTTGATTGCACTGAACTACTCATAAGTTATTTTAATTTAGAAACGCTTCACTACTATTGACAAGGCTTCCGCAGAAGTGACTGACCTGAAGAATTGAAATCATACTGTAATATATTTTACTAGAAAGGGCTTACTTTAACTACAGAAATACTGTGCAGAATTTTTGAAATGAATTTCGCATTATTATTGGTTTACTAGAAAGGTTAAGCCTTACGCGGTGCAAAGAAATGCATTTGGCCTATTCCTAAAAATAAAATAAAAAAATTCTGTTATTTTTAATAACAGAATATTAAGTTGTTAAACTTGTGAAAAAAAATAACATAATTTAGTGCATAACTATAAAGTATTTCCCAGAAATTCAACAGATGGAAAGTATTAGATATGAAATTTTAAATTGTAGACGATTTAATCAAAATACAGAAGCACATTGGTTGAATTAAAATTAAAGAAAATTATTTCTAAAACTTCTGACTTTGATAAACCCTGGTCAAGGCAATAACTACGATTTATCAAACTTATGGAATTTGTGAAAATAATTTTCTTTATTATTATTTTCCTTTCATAACAGTGCAGTGAAAGCAATTTATAAATTAAGCAGATGCCATTAGGCATAATCATTCGAAGTTGAAACAATAAGGAGTCTTTTATTTGCAATATCGCCGCAGCATGTAGTGCACAACCAGAGGCCGCCACCATATATAATCAGGTGTTACTAACATAGTTAACAATGGCAACAAGATAGTTTAATTGCCAGGTTTTTCGAAATTGAAAATAAAACATTATACGAAAATCAATGATATCAAAAGGAATATTTTTATTTTTATCTAAAAATAATAATGCAAAAACAATAAATTAAATTAAATATATAAATAAGAAAATAAAATAAAAATGGAAAACATTACCATGATGTCATTTCAGATTTAAAAGATCGACGAATCATATTAAGAATTTTTTATAATATAAGAAAACGAAATAAGAATCCAACCAAGGTAGATGTTTCAATTTTGCTTAACTACTCATATTTTAGAACACTCTCTGCTCTACTTGCATTCTTTATCGTGCCAGTTATCAAGTCCACTATTCAAACTATTTAATGCGAAACAAAAAATGTTTTGATCATACAAATCTATAACAATAGTAAGTTTCAGATATAAAAGATTATTCTGGTATTAATAAATGATTACTGTTAAAATAAAAGTACCTTATCTGTATGTATGCAGTATTCATTCATTTCCAATTAGTTTCGTATTCCACCAATTATAATTTCGAACTCGTTTTTGCATCAAATCAGAGTTCCAGTTTACCGGTTTAATTCTAAATTCTTTCGTCATTTCTTGGAAGATCACATTACGAAATATTCTGTGCGAGGCTATGTTTGCATATAGGAGATTAGTTAAAGTCACAGCGTGATTAACATCGCTTAATTGAAATGCTGACATAATGAAAGTAGAATTGCCCAGCAGATTAAGGAAGCAGACGATGACAATCTTGTAGCAGTTATAATTTGTTACTGTGAAAGAAAACTACACCGTTGTTATGGTAACATAAAAAAAGAGAGATCCCAATGAACAAATTGAGGCTAAGGAAACGAGTAAACCTCGATACTTTGTCATTAAGAGTTTTCAAAAGGAAATCAATGCGCAGTTAGCAGTTACTTCTTTCGTTTCGTCCATAATGGAATGGATTTTAAAAAATGCTAGCAAATCCCTCAGTTTGTTGGACATATTTAGTGTCATAAGATACTTTCCGATTTAAAATCAAAACGATATTTTCTTTCAAGTAGCTCACAAAACGGTGCCTCATCGTCTGCGATTACAGCACAAACGCACCGAGTCTATAATCAAAACGTTGCTGCGGGATTTCTCTTCTATATATTTTCATTGAATGTATTAATCCAGATCCGCTAGTTCTGTAAATGAAATAATTTAGCTACTAGAAATGGTTACTTAAATATAAAGAGCCGACAGGCTTCATTTCGGCGATATAAACATTAATAAAATTAAGGGGATATTAGATCTCACATTGTTTTAAACCGAATAAGAAGCTTAAGGATTGGAATCAGAGAGTTTCGTAAACTATAAAAGTATCGGCGGTTACTAGCGTGAGCTAATGCAAGTAGTCCTAGTACGTAGTACAATACCAGGCAACTCGTTGCAAAGGTGGGGAAAGTTCTGATCGCAAATCTTGGTATTTTCCATAATGTAAAAACACATTTCCTAGGAAATGTATGCTGTTATTACATTATGGTAGGGAGGTCACTACCATAACCCAGACCGGTTTCAGCCTTTTTTGAGGCTTCATCAGTGAGTAGCTAGACCAAATTAATACCAAGTTGTCTCTTTATATTTAAGTAACTTAATGGGTGCACCTTTTTGGACAACTCGTATAGTAGAGTATGTAAGTTTTTTTCGCTATACCTCTTGGTATTAATTTGGTCAGGTACTCACTGATGAAGCCTCAATAAAGGCTGAAACCGGTCTGGGTAATGACCTCCCTACCATAATGTAATAACAGCATACATTTCCTAGGAAATGTGTTTTTACATTATGGAAAATACCAAGAATAGCGATCAGAACTTTACCACCTTTGCTGCGAGTTGCCCGAGATTGTACTACGTACTAGGACTACTTGCATTAGCTCACGCTAGTAACCGCCGAAACTTTTATAGTTTACTATATTCGGCATGAAACTCTCTGATTCCAATCCTTGAGTTTCTTATTCGGTTTTAAAACAATGTGGGATCTAATAGCCCCTTAATTTAATTAATACTAGAAATGGTATTTTTAGTAAAAGCAAAAGACTGCATTAAACAATGTTTAATATTTTCTCATACGACATATAAAACAGTACAGAAAACAAATGAAAAATTGTGTAAAAGGTAACGTAGCAGTTCTGATTTCAATAAATCCTAAAAGGGTAAACATCTTAGATCACATTTATGGCTTTTCTACTTCTCTATAGATAATGTAGGCGAAAAAAAAATTTTTGACATCATTCTGGAAACCGATTTCACATTTAGGATGTGCATTTTGGACAACATTTTATTTATTAATTGAAATAATTTCTAGGAAACATTATGTTAACTTAATAAAATATAAAAATTTAAAGTATTTAGATTTTTTTTTTAAAAATAAATTCTAAATTTTATTACTATGTCTATTAATACTTTATATCAGTTTCCCTATCGCTTTAGAGAATAAATAGGGTATGCATTCCTATTCTCTCAAGACCGACAAGAACTCAATAGGACCATTAATTTGGTTCGATATGCTATTAAAGACTTCCGTAAGCAAGAATGGAAAAATGGTGTATTTACAAAGAAATCATCAGGCCAATACTGTCATATGGATCGGCAGCCTGGAGTCACACATCACTCACTAACATCAAGACGCTCCAAACTACCCAGAACAAATGCTTACGCCTGACTCTTGATGCTCCTTGGTTCATTAGAAACTCGCAACTTCACCGAGATGCTGACATTCCGATATTCTTACATTCCTCCATCGCTCTAAAGTACTTTTCACAAGCAGCTACCAATTCAAATCAATTAATACGACTCGCAGTTGATAATAATGAATATGACCTTGTAAAACAGAAACGTCCTAAAGCAATCCTTCTGAGTTCGATCTAATTACTAACCTCATGTAACGCAAAGGGCGAGCTTTTAGTGCTATATTTAAATCAAAAGTTTCTAATTTAGGTTATATTTACTCGGATATATACACTAATTATCTTCGCTATTTATAGTTGATTAAAAATCCTTAATTTATGTTATACGTCATATAGTTATATGTATTTACATTTTCAGTCCTATTGTAGTCGTTAAAAGTTATGATCATCTGTAATAAAGAAAAAATCTGGTTGGCACTGTTGGCCGTGTGGTTAGCCCATTCGGTGGCCAGCCAATAGGATGTAGGTTCAAACACCACCGGCATGAATGTTTTCTGAATATCTTTAAGTGACAAATGAATGTCATTGCTAACTCATCTTCAGCTAAAAACAGCCTTATCTCTTCCTTTCTAGCCAAAGGGCAGTGTCAACACTTACTGATCTGTGTAGACTCGCGTGGGAATACAATGCAACTCTACACTGAGAGCACTTTGGTCTGAGGAGCGAGGATGTGTAGGGGATGTTCACAAATAAAGTCGAACCTGGATTTTGAGGATGTTTAGCGAATGAATATGGATCTGAGGGAGGCCTGAATACCATTCATAGGAATTGAATATTTCTATAAAAGATCAATCAGCTAGCATGACGGATAAACATAGCTCATGGAAGTTGCCAGGAGCCTCAGGTTCCACATTCCTTCCCACTCTAAAAAAACAGAAGGAAATGTGACGAGAGTCTTTAAGATTATTGACGGACTGTCCGCGCGGTTAGCCTAGTGGCTATGGGCTTCGCAACCATATGCCTGGGGAAGGAGTGTCCTTGGTTCGATTCCCGTCGACAACGCAAGGAGCTTAAGGATCTTCCTCAGCCATAGCCAAGTCAGCCGGTCTTGGGCATGGACAGTAGGGTTTTTTCCACCAGTTTATCTGGGGTTTTTCATCCCGCAAGCAGGCAAACCGGTCCAGTGAACATAGACGGATTACAGTCAGGAAGACTGACCCAGCCATAGGTCTGATTCGTCAGCTATGCCGGTTCCGGAGCCCGGATAAAATTTGGGGGAACTGAGATGATGCCGTATCTCCCCGTAAAGGGGAGTCACGGCCGTGTATTATCATACGATTATTATTATTATTATTGACGGACTATTCAGTACTGAAAATTTTCATTTTCTATTTTTGCTTCTTCCTTAAAATATCTAATCTAGAGCCCAGAATATTTTTCAGTGAATGAAGTTAAAATGGCTTCGACTAATGACATGCGAGAGTTTGCAAAAATTAGCTTCCAAAATTATTTCTAGAATTTTTCTCTCCCTCCCCAAATAAAATAAGCTCTCTACTGATGATTATTATTTCTTAATCGTCCACTGTAGGAAGTCCGCATGTTCGGTGTAAGTCAATTGATTTGGGAAAAAGAAATTACTTTTATTATATCCAAGATCAAGACCAAGGTGTAGGTGGATTGATTCGGTCAGAAGTTCCTTAGAAGAACGAAATCTTAGTTCCCTTAATTAAGAGTTTTAGGGAATTAATGGGAATCTTAGGGAATGTATCCGCTAAGGGCAAGTATTTATACCTTTAGATCTGTGTGTTCAAGATATGTCTGTTCTGAGGGATGAGTAACCTTCATCTCGGTATGACTCAAATATTTATTTATTTATTTACCCCGCACACGGCACTGATGTGCTTATAGACCTCTTGACCTCTTGTGTATGGGATCAAAATAATAAATATATATATACAGGACGTCCCATAACTTCCTAGATATTTCAATAATTCATAAAAATTAGAAAAATTGGCATTTTAGAGTGCGAATTGCACGATAGTGAATTGCAAGGCGGGGGATTTTTTTTTTTTTTTTTTTTTTTTGTTTTGGCGGGAGAAAAAATTTACTTCAAATTTTCACCAATAGGTGACGCTGTCAACTGACAGCTTGTAATGAATGCGTACAAATTCCCAGTCACTGGGAGTGAAGAGAATTGTTTTGGTGAAAAGAATAATTTGTTGCTGTGATGCTTACTTTGGTGAAGTTGTCTTAAGTAAGTGGGAAATCGGTAACGGAAGTTTTACGAAAGTTTCGAACCCAGAAAAGAATGAAGAAAGGTCGAGGTCCTATCACTCCTGTCAGACTAGTCTCTAATACGACGTTTCAAGAAAACTGGAAATTTGTCAGATGCAGACTAGTGTTATCCAAAGCCCGTACCACCAGCGTTCTGGTGTCTGAATGCCCTAGCGGCACAATCAACAAGTGGTGTCAGCAGTGCATGGGAAGCTGCAAGAATCACATGCGTAGCGAAAATGTCGCTATTCCGCATCCTTCATGGTGCGTAATCATCACACCACCCAAGTAAGCATCACAGCAACAAATTTTTCTTTTCACAAAAACAATTCTGTTCACCCCAATGACTGGGAATTTGCACGCATTCATTACGAGCTTCTCTCTGAACACCTTTCATTTGCACGTATTTGCAAATGATGCACGTAGGTACATCGCCCTCTATCGGTGAAAATTTGAAGTAAATGTTTTCTTCCCGTCAAAAAAATCCTCCTCCTTGCGATTCACTTTCGTGCAAAGCGCACTCTAATATACGAATTTTTCTAATTTTATGAATTATTGAAATATCTAGGAAGTTATGGAACATCCTTTATATATATATATATACACAATTGCAATGCCGTAGTCGCTGCACTCCACGAATTTCGTCATCTGCACAAATCGCGACGAAGTCCACTATCTCCACCTACTCTGCGACGAACGATTAGTTGTTTTGAAGAAACGGGATCATTGGGAGTTACACCTGGAAGAGGTCTCAAATCCATCACTTCACAAGTGAATGAAGTTGCCACTGCTGTTGTGGCCATGAATAACTGCGTTGGTTTTTGCAGTGCAAGGTCTCATACGTAGGTAGAGGGTTTTTCTCCTGGAAACTCGGTTTTTTCGTCCCTCAGAACAGGCAAACTGGCCCCGTGAAACACACACACACACACACACACACACACACACACACACACACACACACACACACACACACACACACACACACTTCTACAGACCAAAACACCTTTCCCTCCCCAAAGTCAAGCTCTGCGACAAATCGGTTGGGATCGCGCGCGTAAAGCCGCATCATGTACAATAGAAGACCAACCCCAAATAGATGAGGGAAAGGCACAAGAGGAAGAAGAAGATTTACTGTTTCAAATCCTCAAAGTATTCAATCAGTTTTTTCTTTCTTACATTTTGATTATCACACTGATCACACTGGTAGATCTATATATAAAAAACCATCGATTTAGTTAATTGCTTAACCCACCATTTTCCAAATAAATAATTCATTATCAGTGCATAACCATGGGCGGGCCATAACAGACATTTATTAATATGAATTAGGCAACCGTTGTTAATTTGTGGCAAATCCATAAGCCAGAATGAATAAAATAGTGACACTCCCACACAGTAATACTAATTAGAATCACAATGGAGGGATACCAAATAAACCACATCGTTATTTCTTCTTATACGAAAACATAGTTTCGCTTGTAAGAGTAATTTGGCCATTTCTATTTGTATATATTATACTTAGACATGCTCATAAGACATGTTCATCTGGCAATTATAATGGACATATAACGTATTCAAAGGAGTATCAAAAATTCCTACACGAGTTTCGCCTCCCTTAGTCAGAATTAAATATTTTTTTTAAATTTTATTTGATGATTATATGAAACAAAATCCTTTAATACAGGTTTTTTAAACTTTTGTTTATCCATTTTCGAGTAAACTGACACTTCATGCGAGAAATATGTACTCTTCATTATTATATCCCTGTTTTTATTTATTTATTATTCTACAAGGGATATTTAGGTGATCTTATCTTCATTCAGAAATACTCCAAACGCCTCTACATTATCACGTAATCACAGCTGACATAGGATAACACTACGTCCTCTCTATGAATAGTTGATTGCATTCACACAGTGGCGTAGCGAAAAGCTAGCAGAATACATTGCGGACGAACGGGGGGGCGAAGAATCCTAAAATTGCCTCACCTCGGTAGCTCAGTTGATAAAAACTACTTTTTCTTTACTTCAAATGTTCAAATCCTAAAATCCTACCTAAGATGTTAGTAAAAAGCCCACTCTAGCCAAGCTTGTATAGGTACTTGAGTTTATAAGGTTTGTCTTTCATTAAAGAGAGAGAGCAATGGGAAAACATTTGAGAATGTAATGCCCAATGTCACTGCAATACATTTGTTTTCATTACTGCATCTTTTTGTGTTACATCTCATTGCGTTTATCGGGAAAAAAACCCAGTCTGTGGCAAATGGAATTTCCACTGAAATATTTATTTCATTAGAATAACACAATTAAATTGCTGCAAATAAGGTGCAGTTTCCTGTTGCAGTTATGTGTTGGGCTGCAAATAATGTGACCGATGTTATTTGGGTATTAGCATTTCACTATATATATATAAAGTAAAATATCGTTTAATTTTGAATTAATGCCTGTCACACTGATTTTATTTGTGATATAAATAACAGTCCCCCCCCCCCCAGCTAGACAAAATTTTAAAAGACTATTTCCTTAATTACACGAAAGTAGAAATCTTTAATTGTGCAAATTTCGATTTAGAACTCTAAGAAAAAGAATTTACGATCAAAACTGTAAAGCGCATATAACGGAAAGAAATGCCCAATTCGAAAGATTTTTGAAACATTAAAAAAAAAACGAAAAACAAATTTTGAAATGACAAATTATAAGCAAGAGGTCGCTGACGAACACTTGTCATTACTATGTGCTTATGAGCTCACTAAAGCCATCAACCTTAAACTTCCTTTCTGTCAGCAGATTTTCATCGTTGCTTCATCCCACATCCTTCCTCATCCTCACTTCCTCTGCTGTGAGAGAAAAGAAAGAAAAAGAAAAAAAAAAAACGAAGGATAAAAATCAGAGTGCCCTAGTGACGAGCCCAATTCGACGTGCCAGCTGGCAACGCATCTCTTTTCCACTACGATACTTCCGACGTTACGTAGTCGTTGCTATGGCAACGGCACGGGTTCCGTACGGCATGTCACTGAAGCAGCGCACGGCACTGTTCGGAAAGCTCGGGCTGTGTGTGTGTGTGAGAGAGAGTGAGCGAGCGGTGACGTCCAACCCTAGCAATACCGCCTTATGAAGAGTATCACTTGAATCTGCATGCCAGTGCAAGTCACCCCCGAACCCGAGAAGGGCAAAGTGATGTATGAACAAAAGGGGAGAAACAGCGTGGAGATTAGGAATTTTGGAGGTAAGCTTTCTCGCTTGTTTTCATATATAAAGTCGTGGCGGTCATTGGCTTTGTGGGCTGTTATTTCGGCTGCTGCACATCAATACGGGCTTCTGAGGAAATGTAGGAGATTTTGCCGATACCCTAACTAGCTAAGGGATGCATTGAGTTATGCGAAAACGGATGCTTATTTAACCGAGACTGAAGAAAGCATCTGTTGGTTCAGTAATTCAGTTTCGTTAGTTTTACGGCAACAAAAATTTATCTTTTAAAGATCAATATCCGATTGGCTCCGCTATTTCATTATTCTTTGTGCTTGCGGACATATTTGAACAACTGCAGTGCTTTTGCTAAGCAACCGAACTTCAATAGAACGAATATTTGATAAAGGTTTAAAATCTAAATTTAAGCGATGACTGAATGCGCACTTTGATATCAATATTGCTTCCTTTGTGTCTTCCGCATTCCTCTATGCAATATAAAACTCTGTACAAGATTGAACTAGAGCCCGTGATCTTTTTTCTTTTCTTTTTTTGAAAATAAAATGAAAATTTAATGACACTCTATTTTCAAAAAATAGGGAAAAGTTTATATAAATAAAATAAGATTATTCTATAATTAAATTGAGCTTGCATTATTCTAATTATATTGTCTTTTGCTTGGACAGATTCCCCTCCAGTTCCAACTCTTGCTGTTATTGTGGTTATCCACAGCAATCAGTTTCCAAATCCACTTTTTAAACATCACGCGAGCTTTGTTTCTTACACTAGCAAAATCAGATCATACTGAGAATCGCCAATACTTAAATGATCAGATCATATTGGCAAGTGCAGACACTTCTTTATCGCAAATGAATGAATTAATTACTCGAATCTACTTAATATTTTAATTAACATAATCAAATTAATTTTTCTACTTTTCATGCAGTCAAATTAAATTCTTTTGGTTAACGTTATCTAATTAACATCAACATCTCTAAAGAAAAGCCTAACATTACTCTCTATATGAAGCATAATGCTTTTATAATCCCTGCTATCTGATAAGGATATCAGATATAATATATAATATATATAATATATCTGATATAAGTGTAGGGTAAAAATTTATGAGTTAATTGCTCTCGGCCCGAGTGGGCGCAAGTTATAGATCGTTTTCTGATTTTTTGATATAGGATGGCCTTTGGTCTCCTATTGAAGATATTTACAGAAATTCGTTTCGTCACTTAAAAAAAATTAATTTGCTATTGCTATGTGAACCTATAAAATAAACTTTAAGGTGTCTTAGATCTTACTTTAAGAAATTCTTTAACTGATTGAAAAAAAACAAATGCAAATACTTTTCTGATATAAAAAATAATAAATTTTCAGTTATTTTATAATATTTTATTTAATTTTTAAAGAAAACAGCAAATTATTTTTTTTTTTTACATTACGTTATGAATTAAGCTTTTCTAATACTTTCAGTATTTTGTAATGCAATTTTGCTAAAATTTACATAATATTGTAGAACAAATAAAAATGGAATTGCAGAAATAGAAAAACAACTAATAATGCGACAAATACATTAAAATAATAAAGCATAACTTACTTTTATTGTTTTCATGTATTTACACTTTTCATGTAAATTGTCAAGTTCTGCAGATTATAGCTAGCACACGTATATATTTTTTTATCTATATCAACGTTATACAACACTGAAAGCAAACGAAATCTTAATTTTGTGATTTGTTATGAGAAGCTATAGAATAAACTTTCAGGTGTCTTTGAACTTACTTTAAGAAATTATTTAAATAACAGAAAAAAAAACAAAGGCAGATTCTTTTTAAATATAAAAACAAGTTTTAATTTATTTTATATTTATTTTATCTTTTTTTTACATTATGTTACGATGAAAATAAACCTTTTTAATAATTATTAATATTCTGTAATTAAATTACAGAATTTATACAGAATAAGTGTATGTTAAAATTATTATTATTATTATTATTATTATTATTATTATTATTATTATTATTATTATTTAAAAGATGAATCCGCCTTTTCAAATAAGCCTATTAGAGACAACAAGAACGATAATAATGGTAAATACTTTTGGTGAGAAAGATATACAGATACCTTTCAAAAAGCCTATAGACCGATTATATTAGTTACTAATAGAGGTGTTATTAGTAGTATTTAGTAATCTGTTTATTTATTTTTGGTGCAGTAATTAGTAAACTTCTACTGGAATTAAAATATACCTTCTGCACGAGCACACTTTTTAATAAAGCGAATATCTCGAAACTTTTTTTTTTGTTACCTTTATATTCAACCAAATTCTTTACTTATTTTATCATTTCTTGTTATCAATAAATCTTTATTCAAAAATATAAAAAATATGAGTCCTTTAAGTTATTTCTAAATTTTAATTAATATGTGGTTATAAGCCATTTAATTAAAATAAATATAAAATAAATGGAATATCCAACTCTTTTATTTGCGTACTGATTTACAAAGTTATAAATTTTTAGCACTTGTGCATTTTGTATAAATAAATAAATTTAAATTTTGTATAAATAAATAAATTTAAAGAGTTTTAAGGTTGCCAATACACTGATACCGAAGCGTTTTTTGATGTTCCTGCAGAAAGGATCTATCCAAAAACGAATAACATGAGTTGCCTTGAATCTATTACACAGGACAACATCCATATTATTTCAGATCGATGAAATACCCTTATGCTTCCCTCAAAAACCAGAAGTGTAAAAAAATATATATACTGTATATAAAATAAAACATGAGATGTTAGCTATGTTGGGCCCAGTTCAAGCGAAATAACACATGAACACAAACAAAAAAGCCGACGAGAAAAAAGAAATGGGAAGGCTTTTCTTCACAAAAGTGAAACGTGTTGTTAGAAATAAGTTAAAAATGCGCTGCTGAGAATACTTACTTTAATTATTGTAATACTTTGGATACCTTCACCAAAGCTATGAAGGAATGAGGGGTGATAGAGAATTATTCCTGAGTGCCAAATTTAAGTTAGATAGGGTTGTGATCTGATGACAGCTCATTAATCGTTTGCAGCTGATATCTGACATTTTGTTGGATAGCAATATACGGACTGCCAAAAGGACCATGATGAGTAGGTTCTGTGGGACCTGCTATTGCAACATAATTGAACCTCATGTAATTGTTCAGTATACGACCGTATACTATTGGCAATTTTGCTGTTTCATGCTGAATGCTTGGCATTTAAATCTCTTGCAATAATGGTGGAATGTTTGGTACTTGGAATGGCGTCTAGATCCGCTATCAGTTAAGTTTTACTCGATGAGTTGTATTTTGCATAGATTTGAAGTTTTCGTCACAAGATGACGAAGTTTACATTGTTGGTGTAAACTTCAATGCATTGTTACCTCTTGGTTTTTGGTTTGGGGATGGGTTATGGCATTATGTTTAAGGTAGTTTTTAATATAGATGGCAGTACCACACCTCTGGAATCGAGTCTGTCATTTCTATACATGGTGTATCCTAGTAATTTCGGATTGTTTGCTATCCTAAAATGCGTCTCACTGATTATAATTACACCAGGGTTGTATCTGATTGCGAATTCTTGCAGTTGAAGGATTTTGTTGATGAGACCTTTGGCATTCCAAGTGGCGATCAGAAGAGAGTTTGGTAGAATTTTGTTTCTATTCAATACTAAGTGCAGTTAGAATAGGGTGGGTCTCTTGCAGAAATCGTTTTGTGGAAATCAATGATCGGCTGGATTCACTAAAATCTTGTGACATGTAGCTAATGAAGCGGTTATGACCGCAGTGAGGTTGGGATTTATTTGTTCATGGCGTGTCGATTTCTTGGAACGTACCGCATCTGCGTAAGTTTTGTTAAGTGATAGCTTTCCTTCCTGATTGGTAGAGTTCATTTGAGTTGGAGGATGATCAGTTTGATTAACAAGGGTGGACAAATGGGAGAGGGGCTGTGCACTTCTTCCCCTCCATCGATTTTTTGGATAGAAATTACATCCTTTCTAATTGGTAGGATGAGGTACGCTTTCATTGGCGCATTTGCCAAGTTGGTTTGGCACAGGAGTTAGTTGGATGATTTTCACCACACTGGAGACATCTATGGTCGGCGCTACACAGCTTCTGGCCGTGCCCAAATTTTTGGCATCTATGGCATTGCTCGGATGATGTTCTCTTTCTAATGGGTTCAGTAGTAATTCTGATTCCGCAGATTGAAATTAATTCATAAATTTCTTTCTGAGTGTTGTTAATTTCCACTAACACAAGTGGCATTGGCTATTTTCCGTTCTGTTCATCTGGCTCACCTTCTGAGATTTTTTAAGTTTCCAGATGGAGTGATCCGCAGGGGTAATAGATGATCTCATTTCCCCATTGCTGATTTCTGTGACTTTTGAGAGCTTCTCTGACTGAGGTATTCAGTTTATTGAGGAGTTTTTTGTTTTGTATTGAGGGCCATGCGTGTTATGATATATTTTCTTTGCTTTATAATTCTCTCTAATTTTATTCATGATATCTTCTGGAAAACGATTATGCTTGAAGGCAGTCGTAGTTTTGGCGACTGCTGCTAGAGCTTTATTGATTTGATTTGTTAAGTTATTCACTGCTTCATCTATCTCTTCATTTTTGTGAATGATTGGTACTGGGCCGATGTGTTCTGGGAGAATTTTGGATAGCTTGTCCCATGCTATGAAGAAGTGCAGGGGGGGGGTTGATATTGGTTGCTGAGTTTAAGCAGGATGGGGTTGTGGTCTGACGATAGCTCGTTGATCGTGTCTAGTTGATAATGATATCTGATATTTCTGAAGATAGCGACGTCTAGTATATCTGATCTGCCATGAGGGCTATGATCACTGAGTCCCGCTACTGCGACTGAGTTATGTGTTATATAGTTGTTTAGTGTGGGACCGTTTCTGTTGATTGTGGTGATGAACCGTGCTGTGTGCTTGGCATTTAAGTTTCCTGCTATGATGGTGGAGTCTATGGAGCCGAGGATGGCGTCCAAGTCTGCCATCAGTAGGGGGTGGGGTTGCTTGGTGAGTTTAGGCTGTATATATTTTGAGTCTGCCAGCATTGTTGGTGTGCACTAGCCGGTTACCTCCAGATTGGTGGTTTTATGGGTTGGTTATGACATTGTGCTTTAGATAGGTTTTGATGTAGATTGTAACTTATTTGCCTCAGCCTCTGGTGTCGAGTCTGTCCTTCCGGTACAAGGAATATCCTTTTAGTTTTGGGTTATTTGCAGGTCGGAGGTGCGTTTCGTTGATTAATATTATGTCTGGATTGCGTCTGTGTGCGAACTCTTGTACCTCCACTATATTGTTGCCAAGATTTTGTTTTTTATTCATGATTGAGGGCGGTCAGAATGGAGTGGGTTCCTTGCAGGAATCTCTTCGGGGAAGATGGTGATGAGCTGGTTTCATTGAATTCAGTGAGCATAGTAGCTAGCAAGGTAATCAAGATTGCTGCTATGTTGGGGCTTGTTTGGTCGTTAATTTGGTCGCTGTATTCTTTGAGCTCACTGCTCCCGCATAGGTTTTGGTTGGGGATTGTGTTCTTTCCTGAGTTATCGGGATTGGATTTCTTTGCGCTGGTGGAGGATGATCACCATGGTTACGTAGAATAGCATTGTGTGTGTGTGGGGGGGGGTGGTTGGGTAGTTCTTACCGTCCCACGATTTTTCGGATGGAGGCTGCAACCTTTATAATTGGTGGGATGAGGCCCGCCTCAGTTGGCACATCTGGCAGGTGCGGTTCTTGGCTTGGTGCAGGTGATGGTTTTCACCGCCTTTTAGGCATTTGTATTCTTCTTTGCATAGCTTTTGGGCATGGCCAAATTTTTGGCATCTATGGCATTGCCCTGCTGAACAGAACATTGTTTTTGGGAGTGGTTCTATGGTAATCCTGAGACTGCAGATTATGGTTACTTCGTAAATCTGTTTTTGGATGTTGTTAATTTTGACCAGTGCTAGTGGCATTGGTTTTTTTGTCTGTTCTGTTCTGTATATCCTGCTTACGTTGATTGGGGCAGACCCTGGTTGATCAGGTCTGCAGAAATCTCATCAGATGTGATGTCCTCGGAGCACCACCTTCAAGTTTCTTTCGCTACTTAGAGCGAAGGTGTGATATTGTAGTTTAGAGTTGTTCATCATTTTTGTCATCTGTCTGTAATCAGTAACAGTGGTAGGTTGGATTTTTACCCCCTGATCTGTAATTTTCGCCCAGGAGCAGGAGATATTTTGTTCCCTGAGGATCAGTGAGACTGAGATCCACTTTTCTTTGTCTCGTAGAATTAAGGTGAGGTCCTTTTCTTTGTTGTTTGGGAGGTTTTGTGCAGATGAGTCCTCCTCCATGTGGTCATCTTCGGTCCTACGTCTTTTTCTGTAGTATTCCAGTCCATCTGCTGGAGCTCCTTAAGTGCGGAGACAGTTGTGTTTTCACCTTCTGCATCCTCCTATTTACCTTCAGGATCATTTGTTTGTGATTATAGGGTTAGGAAACCTGACCCCTCGGTCTCGAACTTCTTGAATAGGTCAAGCGCTTGATCTCTATTCAAGTGTTGTATTAAATCATTTAAGTTCTCCATAATAAGCGGGTACAGAATTCCACCCGCTGGAAAACCCGCAGTCGTCTGTTGCTGGCTGGGTAGGGTTACTCCTTGGAAAAGCTTATGAGTTGGTCTGATTCAGAAATGTTATCCACATATTTTAAAATAACAAAATTATTATTAGAAAAAACACCAATTTTGCACAAACAGTTATAATTACTTACACTTTATAATATAATCATTTGAAGTCAATCAATATTAGATAATTATCATTCACAATATCTGAAAATACGAAATTACCTGAACAGTCGCATAAATTGCCTCTCAGTTATCCTATTCCATTCACTGACATCAATCTTCTCCACACTAATCCATCCTAATCGGATTATGTCACTTTTCCAACAAGTATCACTAACAAAAGATGAAGAAATAATCCCACCACTCATCAAGAAGAAAACGGATTTTTAACATAACACATACATAACATTACTGATTCCAAGGTTGAAGCTAATGCTTTTTATACTCCCCGCTATGTGATAGGAATAGACTGAGGGAAGAAATTTATGAGTTGTTTGCTTGCCCTGAAAGGGCATGGAGATTATGCATCATTACTGGAAATTAATATGGCTTTTGGTCTTTTGTGTTTGGGTAGATCCGTTTTGTCGTTTGCTGAACCAACTCATTGGGGGTGTGTAGACGTTTTTAGGAAGAACTTTGTAACTTTCTCGTTCCACGCGATAATTAGCAGAGAGTCTGGAGTGAATTTAATTCGGTTCATCGATGAGTGCAGTGAGGATGGATTGAGTTTTGTGTGGCAATCTTTTTTGCTGAGATCAATGAAGAGTTGGATATGCTGAAATCTTGTAACATATTTGCCAGAGAGGCAGTGATGATAGATGTTAGATTTGAATGTACTGCTGGCTGTTATGCTCCTGTGTTGTCTTCTTTGAGCAGGTCACATCACCATATGTTCTTGACTGTTGATGAGAATTTAATCTCTTGGAAGTCTGGGCTAGGAAAAATGGATGTCAATTTAATGTTCCAAAGTGTAAGGTTATGCACTTTGGGGTGAAAAGAATAGCAGCAGTATATCGCATTGGTGGAACTGTACTCCAGGAGATTGATGAGGCCGGGGATTTGGGAGTGTTGGTGGATAGGGAATTGAAGTTCAGGGGGCACATTGCAAAAGTGACTAAAACAGCTCACCAAATCACTTGGCTTCTGAAAAATACTTTAACATGAAGAGACAAACAAGTTGTTGTTCCTCTGTATCGAGCCTCGATAAGACCCCATCTGCACTACTGTGCCCAGTTATGGGCACCAGGGTTTCTTCGTGATGGGGAGGAAGTGGAGAGGATCCAGAGACGAGTGACCAAGATGATAGCAGGTCTGTGGAATGAACCTTATGAGAATAGGTTGAAGATTTGTGGGTTGCAGAAATTGGTCGATAGGCGAAGGAGGGGTGATATGATTGAGACATTCAAATTACTGAAGGGTTTCTATAAGATTGATCCAGAAGATATTTTTGAAAATATGACTGGTGGCGGGAGGACTAGGGGCCATGACTGGAAGCTGGGCAAGAGCGCGGTTGACAAGGGTGTTAGAGCTAGGTTTTTTACTTGGAGAGTAGTGAATGAGTGGAATAAGCTTCCAGAGTTTGTTGTGGGTGCTATGACCGTGAATGAGTTCAAGGCAGGGTATGATAGATACTCTGTCAATGTCGAATAGTTGTTCTTGACATGATGTTAGGGCCTCCCTCGATGAGTCTGTCGACTCCTTGGAGTTGCCCGGAACAATAATAATAATAATAATAATAAGTCTCAGACTGTGATAGATGAGCATCTGTAACTCTATACTGAATAATGGAGGGCTAAGAAGTCAGAGCTTCTGGAAATCTCATTCTAGATAAAGGGGTAGATTGTTTGTTTGACTCCTGCAGTCTATTTTTGGGACGATGAGTTCGCAGGGTCAGGACCACTACAGTTAGCACACCTAGCCAGGGTGGCTCTCATCACATTTTAAGCAACTGCATCTACATAATTTCTGGCCAAACCTCTGGCACCTATGGCATTGCCCAGTTGAGGCCCATTTTCTCAGAGGTTCTGGGATAATCTGGAGCCCATAGACTGATTTTAACTCATAAATGCTTTTGTAAGCATTATGGATCTCCACCATGACTAGTGGCATCGGGCTCTTATCAACTCTAATCATTCGGCTGACCTTAATAGGTGGCAGATCCTGGTTGCAGGTGATCAGCAGTTATTTCATCTGTAGTTACATCCTCTGAAACACCTCGGAGGACTACTTTCAGATTCCTCCCCTGACCGAGAGAGAAGGTGTGGTATTTCGTACCACTGGAGTCTAATGCTTTTGTCAATTTTCTATAATCCATAACGGTGGCGGGCAGGATCTTATCACCATCGTCCACATTCTTTGCTGAAGTATATTGTATTTGAAGTTTAGTCATGGTGGACTTTAAAGATGTCCATCTTTGTTTCTCTCGGAGAACGATCAGAGGCACATTCTCTTAGAGGAGGCAAAGGAATCGGAGATGGGACCGTCTTCTTCCATTCCAATGTCTTTGGTGGCTCTGTATCTGTAGTTTGCGCTTCTTGCGCGCGGGGGTTTATCTGCTGTGGGAGGAGTGGAGACTACCAGTTCTAGTTTCGCCTCCATTTGCAGTGTCTTCGTCCTCATCAACATCTCCGGACGCAAATAATATAAATTGAGGAAGTAGGGGGCACTCGAGCTCAAACGTTTTTAGAAGCTTTTTCAAATAGCTGAGCGCCAGCTCTTTGTCAAGCGACTCTATGAAGGTGTCTGGATCAATCTCGCTCATGATGCTGATAGCCTGATTAGTCGTAAGTGAAATCCCGCTGGTTCGGGGACCTGCCAGCACCATCCTGTAGACTGGGAATATCTACTAGCAGCAATTTGTGAAGTAGAAATCAAAAGTGTTGTAGTGTTGGGTGGGGTGTTGCCCTGAACTTACTTGGCTCAGCTCGAATTATCTACCTCCCTAGAAACAAACAAACAAAAAACACCACTGGTCCTAGTGTCGGGAATTTTCGTGTAGAGGTGGAGACAGTAGGAATTCGGGTTGGGTTGGAGCCAGTGCAATGCAAGGTTCACGAAACACCTCCGATAGTATAATAAAACCTAAAAGAAAATAGTTATCATCGGAAAGAAGTGAACATGTCCTTCCTCAATCACAATTCTGAAACAATATTATCATGACTGATTCTCTCAATGGCCTTCCTAAAATTCATCGATTGACTATTTATGAGTAATCATTTTATTTCTTATATGGTGTATATAAATAAAAAAAAAATCAGCTAACGCCTTTTTATTCCCGTATATGGGAGTAGGCGAGGCCATTTAGCCCTATCTAACTTTTGGAGACTGAGTGGGCAGTTCAATCTCCACTGGTACCAATCAGAGATAGATGGCCCAAGGCTATCACTAATTAAGCGGTACACAGTGAAGAGAGACGGATCAAATGTGCCGCCATCTCGTAGTCCCTAAACCTAACACAATACATTTAATGTCTGAAATAATGTGGGTTCTACGGTCGATTTTCTTGAGTTTACGGGATGAAAAACCCGCTTGCCCGTGCCAGAGATCGGCTAACTCGAGAACCGGTCGAAAAAAAGCTTGGAAAAATTTCCTCTAGTCGCCGACTAGACTCGAAATCAAGTCTTCCTTCGTGCGGCCAAGCGCCGTGGTATGCAAACACCACATCCACTGAGCTACACAGGCTCCATGGTGTATATAATTAAATTGTAATTTATCTTCTAAAATGAAAATAAACAATCATTTAATAAATAATTCTTAAATCCTTAATAGTATTATATAATATTTTTAAGGAATTAAAAAAAAAAAAAACTCCTTGAGCACAAAAAAAAAGTATAGCATCTAAAAGCTAAATCCTTACTTCAAGGAAATATAATATTAGTTTCAAATCCCTGTTTTCTTTTCTTTTTTTAAAATGATATTTACTATTTCTTTGAGACCTTTCTTTTTTGAAAGGTTGCAAGTAAAAAACAGTGAAAGTTACTTTTATGATAGCTTTAAAATCTTTGCAAGAGCTCGTAAGTCTCTATATAATCACTTTGCCTGTCGAGAAGTGAATTCTTTATGATTTTCAAGGCTTAGAGTTTTCTAGCTTTACTTCAGCAAAGTATAGATAAAATAAAATATAGATGAAAGTACTGCTGAAAACTGCTGGCATAAAGTGCGTGTGACCTACAAATGGAAATAAAAAAATCACCATTAAAAATCCAGAATCTATCGTAAAATAGACCCCGAAAAAGGAAAACCGGAAATCTGTTATTTCTTACTTCCTTTTCAGCTCACGAAGAGTCAATATTTCAAAACAATATTCTTCGCATGTTTAAAATAACATGTTAGTAATATAGGAATTATACAAAATATTAAGAACATTGCTGTCTTTGTTCCAAGTAATCTGCCATCGCAGTTGTATGGATCTATCTTCGTTCGGACAAATCTCAGTTTTCTAGTTGTCTTTATCTTACTGTATGTGCTCCGATTGTTCAATAAGAAGAGATTGATCTACTTTGAAATATAGTTGCATTTCGCTTCCATCGGTCTTCGAAGCTGATTTACTTGTATATTCCTCTCGCTGCCTAGCAATTTTCAGCAATGATTTATGGCTGTCGATTGACTGATGGGAGTGTAGTTCACCAGAGAATGTTTCTTGCTATATCTTGCTTCAGGATATTACTCGAGACTCTATACCAGGTAGAACTTCAATGTTTTGCGTAACTATTTCTTTGCTTTGTACCAGACAGAAAGAGGACATTCTTTAGTATGTCTATCGTCTTTGGATCTGTCCAAGTTTTTTACTTTTAGAGATATACAGGGTAATCCATTTATCGCGTAGCCTATTTAAGCAATGTACGTGTATATTTGTCAGATAGGTATGGTAACAATGTTTATTATATGAAAAATTGTCTGGAGTGTAACGCAATATGTAAGTGATAAGTTGTTTAATTACTCAAACGAACAATCTTTCTTTTGGATCATTTTTCTGTGAAATATTTTCATAAGTGACAAGAGATGTTCGTGTTAATTTTCTAATGGAGTGGTAGCGAATAAGACGATAATATGTCATGTTGTATCAAAATGATCTTATATAAATATTATACATTTATCTTTGCAAAATTTTTCAGAAAATATTTTTGCTTTCCTGGAAGAACTAATCAAATCTCTGTTTTCTTTTCTTTTTCTTTTAAATTATATTTACTATTTCTTTGAGATCTTTCTTTTTTGAAAGATTGCAAGTAAAAGACGGTGAAAGTTACTTTTATGATGGCTTTGCATCATCATGAATCTTTGCAAGAACTCGTAAGTTTCTATAATCACTTTGCGTGTGTGTGTATTGTTTATAGTTCGATCAGAAAAGGTAGTAGTTGTGGGCCAAACTTTTATTTTTCTTCAGTTGTTTTCGCTGCCCGATCAGTGTCAGGGCTTAGAAATTATTCAAAATCTTTAGTATGATGACAACGAGCATCACTGCAGGTTAACAAAAGAAAAGATGCATCATTAATTACATGAGGACCTCCACCAAAACCTCAGCACGGCTAGATTTGCATGTGTGGGTGCAAATCAAGCCATACCAAAACTGAAGCTTCGTTTGGGGACAGAACTCAAAGTAATGACATGATAGCATCAAGTAGCCTACACAACCTGGTTTAATACTTTCGATTGTCGGACAAATCAAATTATTCAGACCAAGCCTCGCAATATATCTTTCGAAAACATTCCGTTCTTTTTTCAGCGAGGTCATATCTGCAGATACTGAAAAAAATATTGGGACAGTTCCTGTTACAGAATGAAACATATTAATATGTATACTCTTGTCTTAACGCGAGACCTATACTGTAGAGTCGATTGTATATTGTTAGGGGCATGTGAAGAATAACTTAAGAATATGATAGAATAACTTTTAAGAATAGAATATCTTAAAAATATATTCTGATGCCTTTTCATCCTTTAAAGGAGATCAGCGGCATTTCTTTTATCCCTAACATTTTGGAAATCGGTAAGCATTCCTGTCTCCGCTTTTCACTATCGCTGTAGTTGAGTGCACTCTCTGCGGCTTGCTAGGCGCAAGAAAAATCCCATGTACGGTGTCTCGCATACGATTTTTCTGATTTGAAATGTTATGATCCGCGTTCCTTTCTGGCAGAGACAAAACTGCTAGCCTATATTAAGGTTAGGTTAACTTTGATATCGGTGGGGGAAAAAAATAGAAAAAGTCCTTTCAGTTGGTAACTAGACTGAAATCACTATAACTCTCCCCCCTTGCTGATCTCGCATCATGAAAGGTTTCACGAGACTACATGAGCACATTCTATTGGCTGATTTAAAAAATATGCAGTTAATGTTATATAAAAATGTAAAAATATGTAATTTTATTAAGTGATTATTGACATTGTTTGAAAAGGTGTACTTGTTTAATATTATAAAACGTCATGAATGAAATTTTCAGAAATAATATATGATTTTAATAAATTGTCAAATCAGTAATGCATTTGAAGCATTTTGCTGTATGGATTACCCTTTAACTGGATACTTCTCTATTGCTTTAGTCAGACATCTGTAAATGTACATGAGTAGTAGATGGAAACACATATTCTGTTGTTTGTTAGGATAAATGTATTGGTTTTGCCAATACTCATGGTGTACACAATGAGGCAACCCCCCAGGCTGTAAGGCTGTAAGATGAGCTTACATAGAAAAAGGAAATGGTTTGTAAGCCTAGATGTAACAGTTACAAGCTAATTCCTTAACAGGTTTCACGAGAATTTTTTTTCTGAAAATAATTCCAGTTACACCACTTAAAATTTCTTGGAACATTGGCTTGGCATGGCGCTTTGATCAGATCCACAGTAATACGAGGGATGGGAGGAATTTTACATGTATCTTGTAAAATTCGCGTATTCGGTCTCATTCTGCAGTTGGTCACAATCCAACTAACGATTTTTGTCCCAGATTTGTTTTAAAATCCATTGCTTACTAGGTAAATATGGTCCTAATTATGGAGTAACAGAATTGCAAAACTGGCCACACGGAAGCAGCTTTTAGCATCTCATAAAAATCAGTGAAAACTCGACTGTTACTAAGGCAAAATGCAGTCCATAGGTCCCCTTGCTACTGAGCCGAGGCATTTAATGAAAACAGTTATAACTGTGATTATGTTTTCATTAAAAAAAAATTAAACTCTTTATTCAGCCTATTCATAAATACAACCATACTCCAATACTTTCATATGCATCGTCCGGCCACAAATAGTATTTGTGGCCGGACGATGCATATGCTAAATTAGGGTGCTGTCTGGCCAAGTTGTATGGACTCAAAGTTTCCAGGAGGGAAAAATTTGCTCCCTCCGTGTATGATATCGGCTAACTCATCTTCGATTGCAAGCCTACATAAAGATTCTCCTTGTCACGACGAGAATGGAAAGCAGATCCTTTTCAATCAAAGGGGTGCCTATGTTCCATCATTCTTCTAACTGCGCTATGGGTACATTATAAGTAATTTGATGGTGTCGGGAATCGAACCCTGGACTTTCACATGACAAGCGAACGCTTCGCTACGGAGCGAAGTGTTCGAAAACGAACAATTTCGTCGTAACGAAACGAAAAATTTTGATCATGATACTTCAGCAATGATTGTGATTGAATGTTGAAATTCTGGGAACAGTGACACAGCAGAGATATTTTGCCCACTCAGAAAGTGCTACTCCTCCAAGTATAAATATATAGTTGAAGAAGAGAGACATTAGCGTTTGTTATTAACTAATTCAACACGGAAGTTTTTCCTTAAATATATATATTTGAAAAAATCAGTGCTTATAAATGTATTTCTACATTATATTATTGATGACGTCATACCTGCCTAGTTGGCCTAGTGGTTAGCTCTCCAACCAACAGCTGTGGTTTTGAATCCCACCGTAGGCATGAATGTTTGCGATTGTCTTTAGGTTGGAGCAACATAAAATACTGTATACGTAGTGTGGCTATTAAATAACGAGACTGGTTGCAAAAATATTTTTTTTTTTATTACAACTGTACAACTTAATTGTCATCCCCTTCAACATACTCCCCTCCTCTATCTACACACCGTTGCATACGAATTTTCCATTGTTGGAAGCAGTGCTGCAAGTTATCAGGTGTTATCTACTTCAGTAGCGCTGCCGTTTTTTCCGGCTGACAGCGGAGCCGGACTTGCAGGAGAAGATCATCACATGTGATGAGACGTGGATTTTTCCAGTATGATCCAGAAACAAAGAGACAATCGATGCACTGGAAAACTCCCACGTCACCGACAATGAAAAAAGGAAGAGTGTGCAAGTCAAAACTGAAGGCAACGCTGATCGTTTTTTTTTTTTATTTATTTTATTTTTTTATAGCAATGGCGTGGTAATGATTGAATGGGTAGCAGAGAGTCAGACAGTTAACCAACATTATTACCTTGATGTTCTGGCCAAGCTGAGAGAACGAGTGAAGAAGAAGAAACCCGCTCTGTGGAAGAACAACACTTGGATTCTCCATCAGGACAACGCTCCAGCCCACAGTTACACTGTCTGTAAAGCAGTATCTGGCTGATAAGAAGATCCCAGTGTTGGACCATCCGCCTTACTCACCAGACTTAGCTCCATGCGACTTTTACCTTTTTCTAAAGTTGAAATGCGCATTGAAGGACATCCATTTTCAGTCAGTGGATGAGGTAAAGGAGAAAACGACAGCGCTACTGAAGCAGATAACACCTGATGACTTGCAGCACTGCTTCCAAAATGGAAAATTCGTATGCAACGGTGTGTAGATAGAGGAGGGGAGTATGTTGAAGGGGATGACGATTAAGTTGTACAATTGTAATAATAACCCACATATTTGCACCCAGTCTCGTTATTTAATAGCCACACCTCGTATGTTGCATGGAATATGCTGTTTTACTTCACAGTTGTCCGTTCTGCACATAAAAATGGAAGGTCGAGGAGTTTTTGCGCTTTTGTTTTCAATTTTAATTGAAAATATGAAATTCCAGCTTCGCGATACGAGGTTACAAATTGTTAACGATATACATTGCAATGAACTGGAATTAGTAATTATTTTTCATGTGCATTCCACTCACTAAATTGTAAACCTGTCGTACATTAGTGCAGTGAATAGATTAAAGATCAGATAATTCGCTTTTACCGATTCCAACAGTCCTGCAGTAAAGACATTTATACACACCCGCGCTACAGGATTATTCGAAACCATCGCTTGTGGGTGGGAGAACGGAAACGCTATTCTCTGAGCCAGCCAGGCTGGCAAACCTTCAATTATTGTATTTAGTAATTCTTCAATTGCGTATATAAACTTCTGACATCTGTCTATCAGTACCGTTAACAATGCAGATTGGCAATTATTATTATCATTATTATGAATCAGTTTTTCTACCAAGATTCTTTATAGAGTGTACATCCTAAAGAAAGCCAATGCAGCGGGACTGTAGCTGAATGGTAGAGCATTCGCTTTGCATGTGAAAGGGTTCGGTCCCCAGCACCTCCAGTGTTGTTTAGTTTTAGTTATTTAAAAATAAACACGAATAAAAATGTTTATATAATTATGTTTTCTGTTACAAAATAAATAAATAAAAATAAAATAAAAAACTTTTAGAGACGATAATTAAAAAAAAATATAAATCATTGATCAATTAAATACGAATAAATGAAAGACTAGTATAAGAACGATTCGAAGTAAAAAAAAGAAAAAGAAATGCTCATGCCATGACCGACTCTATTTTTCTTTCTAGTCTATTGAACAGAATCATGATATTTGATATCACTTAGTAATATACGAATAGATGAGAAAAACATCCGACCGAGATAACTGCACAAATTTCTAAGTAGCTTGACCTTTAGAGATTTCAAGTATTCAGCGAAGTCAAACTATATTTACCATATTGAAAGCTGTTGTCCATGTTAAAGTGTCTAACGCTGTATTGTGTCTTTTGGTCTTAATTAACGTTGATCTCAGAAGATGATAGACAGAGCTGTAAATGTAATGGTGAAAGATTAGAATCAGTAAAAATGATAGAACACATTTGTGATTAAACAGACATGAAGAGATGATGAAATGTCAAGGAAGACTGACCATTAATTTAATACACAGCATGGAACGTCGGAGAAATAATAAAGCCGTACTTACACGAGCAATATGTTACAATGACCAGAATGTTAATGAGAGTATTCAAATCATAAAAGATCGTTTGCTAAAGAAAATCTGACTTATGATCATAGTGAAAGATTACACAAGGATTCAGACAGAATTTTAAAATAAGATAAGCTATTAAAAGTCATTAATAACGCGATGAAAAATTAGTGTTTTTTTTTTCTTCTTTTTTCATACTAAGAAGTATGGATGATCGGTTCAAGTATTAGTATTATTGATTTATTTAAAGGTCACTTTAGTTTTTTTTTTAAAAAAAGTCGGACAGCATAATGGGAATACACGATTGCCTATGATTGGTGAATTAGTGGAATAACTGATTGATTTGGAAAACCGAATTACTTGTAAAAAAAAAAAAAAAATCTCTCTGAAAAAGATTAGAAAATTACCGGGTAGAATTTCTTAGGTGTTTTTGCTGGCGACCCAAGTTATCTCGTTTTGAATGAAGGTTTGCCCCTATGAAAAACCATGGTGTTCCTCTTCGTTTGCAATATATTATGAAACAAAACCAATGGTCATTGATCCACAAGAAATATAACATCAGTACACTAATAATAGGATTGATAATAGGATTGGCTGGTTTGTTTTCTAACGTACTATAGTCCGACGACAGCAGGGAGAGCTCTCGTTGGCAGACTACCAAGAAGAGTCAATTCATGTTGAAGGGGAGAAAGAAGTAAGGCGATGAACGAATTGGTCAACAACACGCGAAATTTCCCAACTGTTATACAAGCAAAATAGTTACCTCTTTAATAACTACAATGATCATAAAAGAGATGTTAATTTTCTGACGTGTAATAATAAATAACTCATCCCACAATTGATTACCCTATTATCGGAATGGATTCTCCTTCTGTTGACATGCGCAGAAGTGTCGAAGGGTCTCGTATCTGTGGGCGTACTCTATTAGAAAATCTTAATATTGGTATTCATCTGTTCCACTTGCCAATCTTAGTGATTTTGGTGAGAAAGATTTGGATTCAAATGCAGTTTAGGACGTCAAGAACCTAAATTTATAAAGTATTTTCAACTAATTGATTTTTTTCCTTGTACAAATTCCGTACACTGGTCTCATAGCCTGTCTAGCAGGTCTCGTGTAATTCAAAAAAACCAAATGGTTTTTACATAAAATTATTAGCGTACACTCTAACAAGGATTATTAACGCTGACCACGAATGACAGAAGCAATATAATGAGACGGTACTTCATCTCCACAAGTGGGAACTTGTTCAGATATATCACGGCACCCACATCACACCACTTCGATGTACCTTTACCGAAGAAACAAAGTTAGCCTTCCTATTTTTTTATTATTATAATTATTATTTTTTTTTAATAAGCCCGATGGTTTGCTATATCGGGATACTCTTTTCTTTTTAAGAGCGCTGCCTTTTTTTTTTTTTTTTTTTTTTTCCATTTCTTTCATTAGCCTAACGGAAATTTCTACAGCCCGCAAATAACAATTTATTACATTCTGATATTTACCCCTACACAAAAACCACTCCCCCCCCCACATACACTTAAAAGTAATCAACGGAGCCATAATTATGTTAAACGTTCTTTAAAATATTAATTAATGTTTAAAACCAAATTTAACTTTAAATTTGGAATAAGAGAATATAATAATAGTCAATTCCCCCCCCTTAAACTTGTGCCAATGTCATTCCCCTAATGACACCCATACTTCATGATAAACTCTTTATACGAAATTGATTTGTTTATTAAATTAATTGCAAATGAAGCCAGGAAAGAATGAAATAATATTCAAATTCTGCTTTTATTATAAAAAAAAATTCCTATTACTGGATGTTTTGATATTCAATGCAATGTATAGAGTTACATTAGTATGTTGAATATTAGTATAAAAAGTGGTTGAAATGATTATGATATTTGACATATGCTGAATTTTGTGACCTCAGTACCCTATCATTAAAGAAGTAATCTTAGTGATTAAACCCCTGAATTTTTTCTCCGGAAATTTGTTTCAATTGACTGTATTCAAGACCCAATACACATTACAACTCTCTCTATATTATCTATTACAAATAGCTGTATCAAGCATCCAGATTTATGTAATTCATCGAGCAGTACAAGTCATTAACAAATGGGCATTCAACTGACATTTGTAGACCCCGTTCTTTGGTTTTTGATCGAACCTCATAAGGGTAAAAAAATTAGGGAACAAGTTTCCAATGAAGATGAAGTATTTTTATCCTTGGAGCGTTAATTTTTTACCGAAGGTCCTCTGAACTGCTATGAGACCCATGCAGATGGGTTCGGCACTCTTTTGAGACCAGTATAATGCTACTGGTTGTAATGTACGCAAGGGTGGGAGTCACCTAATAATATTTTTAGGTGGGATTGTCACAAAGTTTCTCTACCTTTCCTTTATTTTCCGCCTCCATCTTCGAATGAAACGTCTACTGTTCAACGATGCAAAGGCAGTTTATCTAGTTTCCCGCCTGTGTTAATACTTTTTTATTTTAAAATTTTATCCAAAAGATAAACAGATGGCTTTATATATCAAAATTGCACTCCAAGATTTAAGTATTTCCAATTCATGAAAATTCTCTCCAAAGTTTGAACCGAGGAGTATTAATAAATGGTAGTAAAAATATTGAAATGCTAATTTTGCTTCTGGGTAAACTTATTGTGAAAGAATATTTAGTAAGCGGGATCGCTAAGTAGGAAACTGCAACTCTGAAAACTTTCACTAGAGTATCTTAAATACGTTTGGAGATACGATTATGAGAAAAACCACAAATTTGCATAAATTTCTAGTAAGTGTAAATATAGCAGTGCAGTGTTGATCTTTGACATAACTTTATTTTACGACTGCACTCTTTAATAATTCCCCATTTCAATGAGAATGTAATTGAAAGCTGCTAAACGAATAATATGGTGCAAAGTCTAAGTTAAAGAAATCTTTGTATACGTTCAACGGATGTTTGCAATCTCGACAAGACCAAAAAATAAAAAATAATAAAATAAAAATAAGTAGCATTCTGTTGTATTTACATTACAAAATCATTTGCAAAACTTCTTTGTATAATTTGATGCGGTTATGTAGATAGCGCTGAAATATCAGAGTTCAAGACACTGAAAACTTTCCGAAACTAATTTTAAGTCTTGGTTTTAAGACGATTTAAAAACAACTAGGTATTATGAATTTTTTAAGCGCACGACCTTTGCAGACGATAGAGTTAGCGTATCTTGACTGATAACGGTTCTCGAACAATCATATTTTATCCAATCAAACAGTTGTCTTATAACGAGAGTAGTTCTGTAAAGGTCATGGTTCAGAGCCATTGTTTCTTACTAAAAGGCAACTCGTGTACGCATTTTAAGCTACTGAATTTTGAATAAAAGAATTCTTATAATAAAATCTTGAATAAAATTCATACTAGGGTCGTGATTATATTTCAGAAGGGCATAATAGTACAGTTAAGAATACGGGAAGATAAAGAGAAAATTAAACATAAGAAAAAAAAAAAGCAATTTTTAAAGGAGTGTTTAGCAACAAAGGAACTATTTCCATTCAGCTTTACACGTGTAATAGAATCGCTATAGTTAGAAGATTATTTTATATTTTCATTTAATAAAATTTGACATTTGGATCCTTATGAAAATTTCGATGCCTATTTTGGTCCAAGGTGAATTCAGCGAAATTAAAACAGCTGAAGAAAGACTTATAGTTTTTTTTTTTTTTTTCACGTGATTTCATAGCAAAATCGAACTTTGACTTAGATAACTAGGGATTTTTCTCTAGGAAATAAATTCAGGATTTTACTCCTTGTAATCCAGAGAACTTGATCCGTAGTACACAATATGCCTGGCGTATTTTCAACGCCTTTCCTCTAAAAACACGGGAGTGGGAAAAATATCAATGGTGCAGGTGTAAAATACAACTACGAACATTTATAACTTTATTAATATTATTATTACTAGTAATATTCGAATTATGTCGATGACTTTGGATCACCTTTTGTTAAAATACGAATGCTCATATATTTCGTTCTTGACTACATCTACCATCACGTGTCAGCGGGAACTATCGAAATACCATGTCAAGTCATTCATAGTCAAGTAACTAAAAATAATTTATTAAATAGCATCCATGTTATTTTGTATTTTAGACATATTAATGATAATAAAGATTACGTGTAATAATACATGTCGGCCATTATAAATTTTATGACTAGTAATACATATTTGGATGAATTTGTCTTTTCTAATTGGTCATAATAATAACAAGAATAATATTTAAATGAATGAATATTGCTATAATTGAGGTTAATGATTAACATGATGAGTAATTTATTTTGCTATGATTTTAATTAATAACGTGTGAATTTTAACTAGATTGCTCTCTCTAATATATTTTTACCGTGAGATTAAATCAGTTCATAAAGCTCAAAAGTTAAATGAATACATTAACGAAATACCTTCGAAATGTTTGTGCATAAACTGGAATAATTTGATCTGTATCGCAATGAAATTGTAACGTTTTTAATATTATTTATCGTATCGTGAATTGGTGAACTGAGATACAGTTCAAGTTTAAGATTCCGTGTGGTATTTCAGCATGACAAATAGCTCGACATGAGTACTAAATTGTGCCAGCTGGCCACAAAGTATTCATTGAGATGTTTAAGAGATAAGTTCTGCTGTTCTTGATAATGAAATAGTAACTCCAGCAAACTAAAGGGCGTGAGCAACATTTGCCAAGGCACGTAAATGAGAAGTGTATTTTATCGCATGGTTTAATCAATGAATTGAGAATTTTTTGGCAGAATTTCTTGTCACGGAAGAGAATGACCGAGTAACTAGATTCCAGAGGAATGTCATGAGTGTAGACAGAAACGCAACGTAACATTACGTAACCGTTTTTGTCTTTGCTTTACGCATTTATATTTAAGAAAACTCATTCACATCCCCCCCTCCACCACAGGCACGCAATGTGAATATACATCGCAGAAACAATATTGGAACATAGCTGCTTCATCTGTATGGCCTTTTTTTTTTTTTTTACTTTCATCAGCAATAATACTTGGGGTACGAATCAGCGAAATTCTTTCTGCACTTTTTGATTTAAAACATCATCCTGGCAATCATTCAGCGCAACATCTGAAGCTTGATTGCTTTAGAAAGGAATGTTAGAACTTAAAAGAATTTCGAAATTATTATAAGTGTTAGACGCATAACGAATGATAAGATGAAAAATGAGATAGTTATGATGCAAACAGATGATAGCGTATCCGGGTTCAAGAACATCGATTCTATGTAGATCAAACTTATTTTTCAGAATATGAATAAAAGTAGCATTCGATCTTATAAAAAAGAAATGGTGTTTCATTTAAAAGAAGTTTAAAAATATTTACTTAAGATTTTCTGTTTTTTTTAAAAAATTAATTTATTTCTAAACTGATATAAGATAGTTTATAATAATATTTAAATTTATGCTTTGTTGCAATGTTAAACGAGTAGAATCATTCCCAAACAACTGCCACTACAATACTCGCTTTTAAAAGTAATTTTTTTGGTAATGTTAGAAGTGTGAGCATCACTTTTTTTTTACTAAACCGTTGTGACTTTTCCTTGACAGAAAACGTCATATATTTATTTCCAAATTCTACTGTTTATTCTCTCTGTTGTACTAAGTTTTAGTCTTCTCATCAATCGGCAATGGATTAGATCCTTTGATTGGCCTTTATCATTAATACATTTCTTGTATTTTATTGCCATATTTTGATCTTCTAGTTCTACTTCTACTATCACTTTAGTCCACAAGATAGACAAATTGAAATATCTCACTTAAAATCAAATGCTTGATTGGACGAGTGGACAATATTTCTTCTTCCCAACCTACACTGTTGGTTTGAATTCAAGCGGCATGAATGCTTGTGAGGTGCCTTTGGGTGTAAAATGATTTTCATCTCCCGATGTGAGACCACTATTCTGCTTATTCGAAGCCTGAAGATGTTTGATTAAAAAAGGTTTTCACGTTCGGTGTTCAGAGAAGGTTTTCTGATTTATGTAATCTTTACTTCGCTGACAGCACTAATATGTACCATAGACTCTCCGCTATTAGTGGGCGACATTGTTGATAAAAAAAAAAAAAAAAATCATGCATGCGAGAGATCGTGTTTATAGTTTTCCGTGGAATCTAGTAGACTCAAGTCAGCAGTGGAACTAAATGAAAAATATAATTGACTAAATCATGGCAGATAACAAATTTTTGGTCTTAATTCCTTCAGTGACTCAAATCTTTCATATCCCGAAGGACTTTAGTCACTGAATGAGTTCGTTTTGGCGGTATGTTTAGACAGGTAACACCATTTTTTTTTATTATGTTTTATGTTTGGCCCATACACAGAAGGTTGGTTGGTCAACCTATAGTACATTAGTACCGTGTATGGGTAGTGGGTTGGGAAAGGAGGAATTTGTCCTTGGGAAACACAGCAGGTGGGAGACTGTTCCACAGTGCAACAGTTGCTGGGATGAAGGAAGAGGAAAACAAATTTGTTCTGTTTGTTTCTAGGTGTACTGTGAAGGGATGTTGTGCAGCAGCTGCACGTGTTCCAATGAGCTTAGTACTGAGCGGGGGTTTAATTGATGTTATTTCGGATGAGCATTTCCCATGGAAATATTTGTAGAATATACTTACTACAGAGACCAAACGTCTGTGTGAAAGTAGGGGGGGGGGGAGAGTTGGTAAGGGATGGATCATTGATAAGTCTAATTGCTCTCCTCTGTATTGAGTCGAGCATTTCGAGAGAGCTTTTAGGGTCCCCACCATATGTGGGAGCAGTATTCAATAGTTGGGAGGATTTGTGACTTGTATAATGTTAATAGCTGTTCGCGAGTGAAGTAACGTCTTGAGCGAAAGAGAAATCCTAGTTTTTTTTTGAGGCTGAGAATGCAATGTTTGAGATATGTTTATGCCAGGAGAGGTTTAATGTGAGGGTGATTCCAAGAAGTGAGATCTCAAACTCTCTGGAAACTTGGGTATCATCAAAAGGGATACTGGGGAAAAATTGTTCTTTTTTATGGGAAATAGTACAGAACTGGGTTTTATTGCCGTTGAAATTTATGAGGTTATCCGAACCCCATTGTAGGATGTCTTGGAGATCGGAGTTGAGGGTGGTGGTGGTTGATGTTGAGGTGAGTTGTGTAGGGTAAGGCTTATCAAATGCAAGCGAGGAGTGTAGTGTGCTGTCGTCTGCAAAACTGTGTATTAGATTGGAGGTCAATTGCAGTAGGTCATTGATATAAAGCAGAAAGAAAGTTGGTGAGAGGACAGAACCTTGTGGGACCCCAGCATTATTGAGTGGTGAGAGGATAGGGAGCCGTCCACCATCACACACAGTGTGCGTCCGGACAGAAAACTGGCACCACCTACAGAAGTCCTGGGTCATAAAGCTTAGCTACTTACTGTATGTGTTTGTTATCGGGGGGGGGGGGAGTTACCATGGGCACTATTTTAGACAGCATACAACATATTCCGTATGCTCTAAAAGACATAATACACTAACTTAAAATAATTTTAAAACATCTTAAAAATATTTCTTAAATCATGTTAAAACTTACCTCTGTCATGAATATGTGTTGTAGAACATTTTACGAAACCTGACATCTTGGAGCATTGTCAGCTCATTACTTCCCTAACGGCAGTCGTGTAGTAAATTAGATTTTTTTTTAAATCTAATTTACTACAAGAAAATCTAACAAAAGAATTCAATTTTGTCAGCCATAATGTTACTAGAGAAATCCTATTATAAAAAGGCTTTAATAAAAGACAAAAGAAACAAATGACAACTATTATTTATTAAATAAAAATTCTTGGCTTTTTTTTGGCAGGGATGTCAACTGTATCTTCTAAACAACTGTCGACTTTCGCTCTAATTGAAGTTTTATTATTTTGTCATGAATAGTAGAATACAGTTTTATTCTATATTTTGCTATTATCATAATGGGCTTGAAAATAGGATTATCTATTATCCTGAACGCCATTAATCAAAGGTACAACGCAGTAATCCCTTGTGGGATGATTATCTAGATGGCGCTGTTAATGGATTAACATATGAGCTATAGTAAATGCAATTACCATAAAGTTAGATTAGCGAACTCCCATTTAGTTGTAGAAGAAACTCGAAAATGCAATTTATGACTAAATATCCGGTTATGGAGGTATTAGCTATTTGTTAATTTTCGAATGACGTGTGTTGACGTCATCAGGAAACTATGACATTTTATGTCGCTTGAGTGGAAAGATTGTGAGCCAGTTCTTGCAACCCAGTAAAGACACAAGACACTAGTTGTGTGTCATAAAATGGGACGTTTGCTAATGACTAAGTTGTTATTCAAGACTGAATTTTGTTGTTTTGTTTTGTTAACTTGCTAATTAAAAAAAAAATTGGTATGCGAATACATCACTGCTGTACAACTAATATTAACTGTTAAATATAGTTAGTGACGAGTGAAGCAACTTATGCATAATGGTTAAAGTTAAAATTAGTGAAGAGCGAAGCAACCAATCAGCAATTTTGTTTCTTTATTATATTCGATATACAGTATATGTAATGGCATTGATTATAGCGGGAATAAATGCAGTTCATAGGGGAGATAATTTAAATTGAAATGCTTGCATTGTTTCCGTCAAACGCGAAGGTTTCGAAACAACATTGATTTGAAACATTTGTTACTTTTTATTACATGTAAATTGAAGATATCGTTTAGTTTTTAAAAATAAATTATATCGTACATTATTATTTTAAATAGAATTGTCACTTTGTTATTTTGAGCAAAAAGACCACAGAAAAAGATCCCAAAAATGGAACTGACAGCACTCAAATGATTATGTTGACACACACACACAAAAGACCAATGATTCTGTACGCCTCCGGAAGACTATTATTAACATATCTTAGCAAGTATAAGATATATATTAAGAAATATAATGTATATAAAATTGGACATTATTAATTTATCATTCTTGCTATCAGAGAAAAACTGTCGTCGATTTAGACAAAATGTTTCACACACCATATATATATATATATATATATGGTGTGTGAAACATTTTGTATATATATATTCAATAATATATATATATTATTGAAATTTAATTTATGAAAATACATACAGCCTCCGCTGTGCAGAAAAATGGCGGCTCGCGTGTTAGTGTTAAAAAATCTGTAGTTTAGAACTCGCCATTTTAAGGTGAAATATTTGCTACCGATGCTGGTAGATCGATTTGATCTACGGGATATTTACTTTGGGCTCTAGGACCCATTTCTCAAACTTTATTCTAGTAGAGTTGTTGCCTTCTATCGGACATGACAAAACCTCTCAATGAAAGCATATTCGAAGAAGTTTACAGAGAATTCCTAAGATTAGGAAAACTATTGAGCGACAACTGGCCAGGGAAAGTAAAGCTGTTAGATACATTCTCCCCCCCCCCCCCCCCTACAGCAGTCACAGAAGATAGGATGGATGATTTTAATGAAGGAAGTATGTTGACTGAACCAGAATTAAGTCACTCTACGAATATAGAGGATGCTGCATCTCTGATTAATACTCCGCAGTTTTTGGAAACCAATACAGAATTCCAAACAGTCAAAAAGAAAAGGAAAATCTCTTCTACTGCAGATACACCCAAAATAGCGGAGATAAAACCAGATAATGTAATTAAAGAAAGGGTACCCCCAGTCATCCTAAGGGCCAAAGGAGCACTGGACGTCCGTTGCATCCACACTGAAATCTTCAGATATCACCTTCATTAAAGCCACAAACACAGAAGAAGGGATTCGCATACAACCTAAAACATCATCAGACCACAGAAAAATGACCAAACTTCTAGACAACAACAATTTGCCATACCACACTTTTGCACTCAACAGTGAGAAAAATTTAAAAGTAGCGTTAAGGGGAGTAACTGAAACATTACAAATAGAAGACCTCACTGCAGACCTCCAGCTTAAGGGATTTAGCCCAATTAAAGTCAGCCGAATGCGGAGAGCTGATAAAACACCCTATCCCCTAATTCTGGTGGAAATAAGTAAAGACCAAAAACATATATACAATCTCCAAACCATCTGTGATATAGTCATAAAAGTTGAGGCATTGAAACATAAATCAACTACAACCCAGTGCCATAGATGCCAGAAGAGTAGGCATGCACAACGATGCTGCAAGGCTGAATTTCGTTGCGTGAAATGTGGTGGCAAACATGCATCAAATGAATGCCATAAACCTCGTACACTTCCAGCAAAGCGTGCAAACTGGGGGGGGGGTCCACACCCTGCAAACTATAGGGACTGTATAGCATTTCCCCAAAACCAAATGATACAACTCAAAACCGATAAACCTCTTCAAGAACAAGCGTCCTCCCATCAAACCATAGTCTCCCCAACGGATGGAAGATCGTATGCTGAAGTTACAAGATCAACCTTCCAAAAAGATCCAAAACCAAGGCAGTCACAGCAAACCAACAAACCTATTCTACTGAACATAACAAGCCACTTAGGTGAAATGCTTGCTGAACTCCAACAAACCGACCCAACTCAAGAAGCCAAGGATATCATCTTAAGGCATACACAATCACTCTTTATGGAAATTCTTAATGGATAAGTCTAAAAGAAAACCGAAATCGTTACAAATTGTTTCATGGAACCCAAATGGTTTATCTATCAAATTACAGGAGCTGCAGGAGTTTGCAGCAGAAACCCAAGCAGGCATCATCCTCATAAATGAAACTCATCTTCGTCCAAGTGACAAAATCAGAATCAACGGCTATAGCACTTATCGTACAGACAGATGCTTTGCTAGAGGTGGAGGCACTGCCATCTTTGTGAAAAGAAACATAAAACATAATTCAATAGCAGAACCCCAAAAACAGAACACATGGAAACTACAGGAATAGAAATACATATGGAAAACACAAGCAACATTACGATATATGCAGCCTACAATCCCCCAAATAAAAAAACTCCTTGAATCTGACTTAGATGTGATTCTAAATACAGGCAGAGCAGTGATTATAGCCGGAGATTTTAATGCCAAACATTCAGTCTGGAACAGCAGAAACTCAAATATTAACGGAAGAATACTCAATTCGTACACCACTTCAAGAAATATAACAGTAATAGGACCCACTGAACCTACACATTACGGAGCTACCGGACGTCCTGATGTACTAGATATAGCTATATTAAAAAACATAACGCACAGCTATCAGATACAAGCAATCAACGACTTAAGTTCTGATCATAATCCCATCATATTACAACTAGGCACCATACAAGATTTAACAGAAAACACTACCACATTTATAAATTGGAAACAACTTCCCTCAGCTTTCCAGGAAAACCTTGGTCCAATACTGCATATAACATCTGCCGAAGATGTAGAAAAAGCAGTGAAGACTCTTGAAAAACAACTGCTCACAGCTATAACACAGGTAACAAATATAACCAAATGTACACTATCAAATAAACTTTCAGAGGACATAAAGCGTCTTATCCAAGAGAAAAACAGATTAAGAAGACAATATCAGAGAACAATGGACCCAGCGGATAAACAAGCAGTGAATAGAGCAACAAACCAGGTTCGATATGCCCTAAAGGACCACCGTAACCAACTCTGGAATAACAAAATTCTCCAATTAAACACAGAGGATCAATCAATATGGAAAATGATGAAATCACTCCGTTCAAAGCGTTTTACATTTCCTCCAATCCAAGGTGAATCTAATGTTGTCTACAACGACGAGGAAAAAGCTGAAGCATTTGCTGACAGTTTAGAAAAACAATGCAGCCCCAATTATATCAATACAGATATAAATTTCATAAGTAAAATTCACACCCAAGTGCGTAAAATAACTCAAAATTCCTCAACCCAATCCAATAACAAATCCGTGTCACCAACAGAAGTATATGAGATTTTAAGAAAACTAAATAACAAAAAGGCTCCGGGTCCAGATGGAATAACAAACAAGGCACTCAAGTTACTTCCTGCAAAGGGGTTATGCATCTGGTAGCCATCATTAATGCCATCCTCCGGCTAAATTATTTCCCACAGCGATGGAAAATTGCCGACGTTTTCCTAATTCCCAAACCTGGAAAAAATACGCAATTTCCTGAAAATTACAGACCAATCAGCCTTCTTTCATGCATAGGTAAGATAGCCGAACGTGCTATTCTCACACGGATTCAAGAGGCAACAGATATCAACCATGTAATTCAAGATGAACAATTCGGCTTTAGGAAATATCACTCCACAACGCTACAAATTTACAGAGTTATCGAACATATAACCCAAGGGTATGAATGGCACCAACACTCTGGCGCAGTTTTCTTAGACATCACTCAGGCATTTGATAGAGTGTGGCATCATGGACTAATTTTTAAACTACACGAAGTTGGTATTCCATTGCCACTAGTTCTACTTATCAAATCATATCTATATAATAGAAAATTTAAAATAAAACTCAACGGTATCAGATCCACAGAGAGGAGAATCATGGCCGGAGTCCCTCAAGGCTCTCTGCTATCCCCCTACTCTTCTCCATATACATGGCAGATCTCCCCAAACTGTCTCCAGCTATCACCGCTCTGTATGCCGACGACACAATCATTATAGCCAGATCCCTCCGTCCACACCTGACCACAATCAAACTGCACAGAGCAGTCAATGGAATGGTACACCAAGTGGCGTATCGCAATTAATCCAAACAAAAGCTCTGCAGTACTTTTCACCAGACGTAAAGCAGAACCGAATACAAGCATACAAATGTTTGGTAAAATCATCCCTTGGCGCAATTCTACCAAATATCTGGGAATTCATCTTGATAGACGTCTAAACTTCAAGTCACATATGGATAGTGTTGCCACTAAGGCAAGTCAGACTATAGCACAGCTATATCCACTTTTGAATAAGAACAGCTTCCTAAGCATAAACAACAAAACCCTCCTTTTCAAATCGGTAATCAGACCGCAACTAACTTACGCCTCTCCAACGTGGGGTCACACGACCAAAAGCAACATCAACAGACTTCAGATAATACAGAATAAATGCCTAAGAATGGCATTTAATGCCCCATGGTTCATCAGAAACATTCAGTTACATCAAGAAGCCAATCTTCCAGATATTAAGACCTACATGACAAGCATTGCAGAGAAATTATTCACAATCACGGATAATCACCCAAATCAGCTAGTTCGACAGGCAGCGGACTATAAGCCCTCAGATCGTTTCAAACATAAAAAACCGAAATCCTCCATCGCAGGAGAAAGCTGATACAGCCTCAATGCTCACAATGAGCCGGTAAATTACCCACAATCTAAAATCCAGATGAAGGGATAAAGAGTCAAGGACTCAGTCCATCAACCAATTAAGTTCAAAGTTCAAAGAAATTTAATTTATGGAAAGTTTTTTTTTTTTTTTGAAAGCGAAGCTCTAGATGCAGCCCATCGTATACTAACATAAACATTAACCTCATCTACAAAATTCATCAACAGGTTAGACGCACAACTCAGAACACATCACCCTCACCACTCCAACAGAAATAATCAACACCAAAGGATCTCAACAACAAAAAAGCTCCAGGTCCAGGTGGCATCGCCAACAAAATTATAAAGTTGCTTCCACGAAAGGCTGTAGTTCACCTAGTCATCATAACAAATGCAATATTAAAAATGCAGCACTTTCCCACAGCATGGAAACCGCCGATATCATACCCATAAAGAAGCCAGGCAATGATCTTCCCAGTTTTTCCCCAAAGTTACCGACCCATTAGTCTACTATCCAACCTAGGAAAAGTCACAGAAAAAGTAATCCTCTTAAGATTACATGAAACAACAGATAAACTAGGAATCATACCAAAATTAACAATTCCGATGAGCTTCCGAAGATAGCACAACACAGGCTCAGCAAAATCCACCGATTAGTAGAATACATTACAACAGGATATAATTGGAATCTGCACACCGGTGCATTATTCCTAGACGTCGCTAAGACCTTTGACAAGATCTGGCACCAATGCCTTCTATAAACTCATAAAAGCAAACATGATAATAAATCAAATAAGGTTAATAAAAGCATGCATCTGCGAAAGAACCATGCAGGTAAAAATCAACGGAACAGTCTCAACCAGACGCAAAAACCTAGCAAGAGTTCCATAGGGCTTCTTGCTGACTTCTCTACTATTCGTAATCTACATCGCAGACATCCCACAAAACCCGAGGACATTACAGCTCTATACGCAGACGATACGGCAATACTAGCAAGATCTCTCCTCCCCCACCTGGCAATCCGACGACTCCAGGACAGTATCACTATACGCACCCAAACCCACTAATCAGATAAGCTGCCAACTACAACAAATCCGAACGCTGCAAACACAAAAGAACCCAAGACAATCCTGCTCCCAGTTGAACACAGCTAACTCCACAGTCCCCAAAGAGCGAGCGTAATGCTCACAACCCCCTCTCTACCCCCTAAGTTTCCTTACACAGATAAAGGGGAATATGAAAAACATATCTGCTTACCCATCTAGACAGTAATGTTGTTGTTTTGGTTGAAATATTGTGTGAATTACAATAGTTTTATATTTATTATCTTGACATTTGATATTTTCGCGTAAAAGTTTTGAAAAAGATTTATATTGTCTGTAACCGAAGTAGAGTCAAGGGTCTTGTTTGCTTTTGTACTATGATAGACAATGCGTCTACTTATTCACATGTGTGTAACGCAATTTGCGTATACCGGCACATAAACTTTCAAAAGAGGTGGGCTATCTAAACCAGGGCTTCCCAAACTGTAGGCCGCGGCCGGCCCCTTTGGGGGCCGGAGGTTTTGTTGAGGGGGAGGGGACATGAAATAATGAAAACAAATTCAAAATATTTTAAGACTAAGTAGATTTTTTTTATCTTAAAAGAAATGCATTTAATTTTTATTATTTATTTATTTTTTGTTATTTTTTATATTTTAATGGAAAAAAATCACACATTGGTGTTGGTTCATAAATTTTGCTTCCTGCGTTTTTCTCGCTTAATGTATATCAGTAATTCCTATAAGTTTCATTTCAAAGCAGAAATCTAAGAATTGTAGTTTCAAATATTTCACCTGATACTGACTTTTTGTGTAGCAGCATTGAAACACATCACATTAAATTATTATTAAACTTCTTTTATGTTTTTAATTCTTTCTTTATTATTATTAATCGTTTAACGTTTCATGTGCTTGTACTGCAAACGTACAATAACAATATATCTATCTGTATAAAAATATGAGGTAATGTGCCATGTCAAATGTGTATGTAAGATGCTAAAAATGTAATATTTGCATTTGATTTTTGCAATATTCGCTGTATATGTTTTGTATTGCATATAAATACAATAAATATTATAATAATATATGTCTATATTACGATTTTGTTTCGAAGGGGGCTGAAATATTTTAATTTTTCCAAAGGGGGGCCCACCCAGAAGTTTGGGAAGCACTGATCTAAACAATAGAAATGGCTGTAATCAAGATAAGATCTTAGGTGAAACAGTGGCATTAAAAATGTAGCAAAAATAAACTCGCCACTTCGAAAACACAAATATTATACAACAGAAAAGTAATCCTTCTATGGGGAATGTAACCTGTCTGGCTAATATCGATTCTATGAAAGCTCAAACATACTTATATTAAAGAGTATGTGTGTTCAGGGGGAACCAAATTTGTTTTCAGTGTATTCCAAAACGCGATACACGGAGAACGAAGGATATCTGGCGAAGCAATAAATTTCTATGAAATATTGCAAACGTCTAAATAAAGACTGGGTAGTCTCGAATAAAGGCTGAACATACTAAGATTGAGCAATCCATCTTATTCTCTTTTTCTGAAGTAATGCGAGCTTTAAACCAGAAATGTACATAGGAGAGGGGGGGGGGAAGGAATGGGAATCAACTTTTTCTGATTGATGTTTGATGAATTATCTGCTTATTTTTAATTATTAAAAGTAAGTAAAAGTACAGGTTTAAAATTTAATATCAACGAAAAAATATCAAAATAGATTAAAAACAATAAAACCAGATGGTTTTAGGGGCATTCTACTCATAACTTTTAGTTCGCATTGGTTTTATTATTATTATTATTATTATTATTATTATTATTATTATTATTATTATTATTATTATTATTTTAAGAATAAAACACGCTCTAACGAAATAGCGCTATATGAGGAAATATTATCTCTGCTGGTATGTTTCACAAATAATGTTTTAGTACAATTATGTTCGAAAACATTCCAATCCCTCCCGTACACATATATTATAGATGCAAATTAAGCTCTTTCTTTATTAAACCGGTCAGAGTATTCTCAAGAGATATCCAACGTACGTCATCATATCACTAATGTGATATTACTTTTATTAAAATTAATAACCATATATTATGTCATTATTATCTATCTGCTTTCTACAGATGTCACTAAAACATTCATCACGTGCATAAGTTGATGCTTTCATGTAATTGGTTGTTTGCCATAATTTTTCTGTCTACTGCCAAACGATGAACTTAGATAATTATTGTTGGTTCCATTTGATATTTTGGGAAAACACTTGGCTGTTAAGTGATAATTTTTATATAATAGTTTTGAAAATGCATTAAATATTTGTTTACCGGCACTCTGTGGCCTTTTTTAATGTAACAATTTTCTTTTATGATGTCTGTCTATTTTGAGCCTTTATGTGCGTGAACGTTTCTTCCGTATGTTAAAAAGTTGGGCCCTATTATGTCATTTGGTTGCCATAATTAAGTTTGTTCGATTTCTGAAATAGGAAAAGAAGATGTTTTCATTGCCTAAGGAAGAGATAAACAACAGTAATAAACCACGCGCACACACACACACACACACTGAAATGGTAGATTTTTCCAGTAGATCCGATGTTCTTTAAATATTTTCTCTAACTCTTAACTCACAAGAAAAATTTTATACAATAAGAAATTTGTTAAAACGACAATGATAAATCGTAATTTTTTTGCAATGATTTTTTACACCTTTCTTAAGGGGAAGAGAAATACCAATCTCCCCTCCCCACCCCCTGAGCCCTTTCCCAACAAATCTGTCAAAGTCATTTACTTTACTTTTTTATGTTTAGCAAAGGTTTGCTGTAAGTTTTAAATATTTTTAGCGTTCAATTATTACTTTTAATTTTCTGTTTTCAAACAGAAAATTTTATTATTATATTATTGTATTATTCTGCTAATATTTATACGTTACAACGAAACATATTTCTACGCTTTTTTTTTTTTTACATGCATTTTGCTTTGAATTGATTTTCTCTTGTTCATCGTTTCACCCAACAACTAAGCTTTCGACTGAAAAGTATTTTTCTCACGTGACCACTCTGTTAGCACGCGATTCTCTGGCGAATCGATTTCTGAAGCTAAAAGAAAAATGTCTGCGTGTGTGTATGTGTGTGTGTGTTCTTAAGGCGTGTGCTAATCTTAGCCTGGATGCAACAAGTGAAATAGCTGCATATATTAATTTCAATGTAGAAGACCACATGGAAACAGCAGACGTGTTTTTTTTTTTATCAAAATGAGTATAAATATAAATATTACTCTAGAATTAACATACACCCACATTTAATTCTCATAAATTAAATTCAGCAGATGTAGAGTTATCCTTATTTCTATGATAAAACCCAATAAATGGTTTTTATCTGATCCTTTTGTCACATCGTAGTGGTACTGAATTTAGCAAGAGAGTACGGTAGATAATTCCCACCATTTTGTGTCCCTGATAATCTTATTGTCGGAAATAGCATTTTTAACCCCCCCCCCCCCAGTTTTGATATTATAGTGACTGGTTGATGAGTTTCTTAAAAAGCTGTGGATTGCATTCATCACTGGGTAAAATAGTATGAAGGAAAGGCAGTTATAAAGAACAGAGGCAGATGGAATGAAAGACTAGGAGAAGAGGTTAATTGATAAGTTATCGATTGAACTCTGTGTATAGATATCGAACATTAATTGCTGTTCTAATGTGATTACAGGAAAGTAGAGAAGTAGTGGCAACTTGGATGGAAGAGCAGCGCCCATGGAATACAGAATGCAAAAAAAAAAAAAAAAAAAAAAAGAGCATCTGTGAGAAAGCGATCTTAGGAAGAGTTTTGGTGTATCACCCCCAAATATGAAAACAGTATTCCAGTTATGGATGCCTTTGGAATTTTTATAAAATGTTCAGAGTTGTGCAATTACATGCAGTGTTGTAATGAATGCTATGAATGGTTACTTTTATGGTACTGTAGGTCACAAAGTTAGAGAGTCAAGCAGTCCATACACACACGAACTCATATACTGTGAGTCTTATGGATAGTCATGTGGAACACTTAGAATTCGTAATAAACTGGCTTAATAGCGTTTTAAAGATACTGCCTAAATGCTGTTGAAAAGAAGTGTCAGAACAGTAGTAAAATGGATTCCTCAAAACAATCCAAAGGTATCCTATTTCCAAGCCAACATGTTAAATTCATGTCAGCCTGCTTGAGGATATGCGGAATGTTACCTTAAATGAAATCAACGGTCAGCAAATCTCATGGATTGCTGACAGTGAGTCTCTATGACGAAACTTTAATTCCACCACATTTCTAAGATTCTTATTGTCAGATTGATCCGAAGATTGATCCGAAGACTGACAACGATAATCTTCGAAGGTGAAGTCATTATGATAAACCGTATCATATTCTTGTGACATGGCGCCTTTTCCTGTTGGGAATGACACTGTCATCTACAGGGTAAAGGATCAGCTTTAGTGTATGTAGCCTTGTGGATTTCATGCTGGTTATTGACTAGATGAACTTTTTATAGATTTTTCTTTGGCTGTTCCAGAGTCGATCTTTGTTACAGTCAAATTAGGTTATTCCTTCTGTGATTTCTTCAGGTAGAAATCACACTATTTCAGACATAAAATATACATTTTAAGATTTCGAGCAACCAGATGGCGGTACTTGTCAGTAAGATTAGTAACCCTGAAAGGCTTGATTTGTTGATAGTTCATTATCACTGATTATGGCCGAATGATGAAGTCCAGCTGCTCGCCGATCTTTATAAAGTTGGGGCTGAAGGAACCCCCTCCCTGATCCCATTAGGAATAAAAGGCACTACAGGAATGATCAACCTCAATGGGCTTGCTTAATTTGCAATTAGGTCCAGGTGGTCTGTACTATTAAGCCATTCTTTACTTGTATTAAGGACATAAATAAAACCAGGAAAACATGCCCCACACTTCACTGCTACAGCCTTGCAGTATATAGTGATATATGGCAAGCAAGTATGCTGCGGGTGTGGATTTATGTTGCTGTTGCATGCCTTTGTCTTTCTGTAACATATGACATAACAGAAACAGGGATTTATCACTGCTTGAACCCTTCTTCCTGTCCTCTTGTATTTAATGCAATGGTTCCTTTTCACGTGCCTGTGATTGTTTGTGTCTGAAAGATGCAGTAACCCTCGATGGTAATTGCTGTTATGTCTCATTTGGAAAAGTACATGCAGATAACCTCCCCCCCCCCATCTCTCTCTCTCTCTGTGTGTGTGGTTATTCCGTGTATTCATCTGACCCAATTGTAGTATAACTATTGAATTTATGTTCCTGTTCATCTTTCGTTTGCTTTTTCGCTTTGTTTACAACATGGCGGATGTTCAGTTGATGTTTTCTGTTTATCAGCTTCTTCTCGAGATATTCGAGATGAGAATGGCAGCTACCAGTTGTCATTGTGTTGTGTTCCTAATCCTAACTAGTATTATGTGTAAAATGCTTTGAGTTCTTGAGTTCTATGGCCGGTTTTTTTCCTCTTAATTAGTGAGGTTAAAAATCAAGTTAACCGTACAACAAAAAATGTACTCAGTTGGCTGCAAACATATTAGAAAAAGTTTTCTGTAATTGTTGGCTGCTAGAATCGAATCAACAACAATCTGCCCATATACCTTAATTAGACGCTATGCGACCCACGCAGCTATTTAGTTTATTATTTTTTTATAAATAGAAATATTTCCATATACAGTTCATATATGTCTTCAAAAACTCTTTGATCGATTTAAACATGAGTAGAGATATGCAAATGTAAGATCTGTTATATCTGGATACCTTTACCGACAAGAGGGATCATTCACTGTTAGATTAATGGAAATAAACTTCAGCTCGGGGAGATATTTCGGATTATACGAACTGTAATTTTTGATTATTATCGATTTTAAAAATACTTTATTGAAAATTAAGTAAGTATACTCATGTCTCTATACTGAGATTCTTACCATGCGCACTTGTCTCATGCGTTCCATTCACGTCTATCGCTTTGATATATCGCGACACATGATTGATCAGAACATCTAAAACGTCTCAGCGTCCTTATGGATCAGCTCCGTTTATGACCCATTTCGGAAAGCTTTGTCAGACAGCGGTGGCCTGTGGATCCCAAGTGTGCCGGGAACTCATTTCTCACCGATCTTTGAGTTTGATTTTCGTAAAATGGACGCCTCTGTGCGACGTCGAATTTTAAACAACTTCATTGAGTTTTCCATCTATTTTTAGACGCAAGCCTACTCTCTCTCTCTCTCTCTCTCTCTCTCTGCTCTCTAGAACTGAATTAAAACTAAGATTAGAAGAGAAAATATAAAGTCAGGAATGTTTTTTTTTTTTTTTTTTTGAAAGTGTGTATGTAGATTGTAATCTAAAAAATACCAAAAAAAAATGTATGCAGGGTATTAAAAGCCCTGATAAATCTTACAAGTTGAAAGTCCCTTATAATCCTAGATAGGAGTCGAACTCAGGTTTTTGCAGCCAAAGGTGATGATAGTCTTTTACTGAGCTACGGAGGCTCTCGCATTCTGGAGAAACGACTCTAAGTTCCTGCTATAGATTATGTATCGTTTATTTCACAAACATGAATGACTTTTGTGAGGAGCATTTTATAGTCACACTTAACAAGCTATCATATATTTAGATGATCAAATTTCTTGATATACTTTCCTTCAGCTTGATTTATAGCTCATAGACTGACGCTATCTACCATATCATCTATCAATTTTCAACTTCACTTGGAAATAATTGATCATTTATATTTGACTTGGAGAAGCGGTTAGGACACATTATCATCTTTTGTAACTCGACTTTCTAAAATCAATGGAGATAAACTATTATTTGCTTCAAATAAAATGTTAACTACTTTAAATAGAAGAACATCAGCGTTTGTTTGTTATTCAACCATAATTTGCGTATCTTCCTCTTAAAACAAATAATTTCTAATTTCAGAGAATTAGAAGTTCTCTGAAAACGATACATGATGTACGTATTTTGAACATACCAGTCATAGATGTATCTCAGGATAAGCATATCAAGCAGTCTGATAATCCCAGTATATACAGTTTGAGATTGAGATGTACAACCTGATATTCTTCATTTTTTCCATGCTTAGTAGTTTAGAAGGCATTTGTTGGCGGTAGAGGATGGGCATCGACAGAAAACCTCGAGGTGCACAAGTTCTTATTCAACAATCCTTTTTACTGAGATCTAGATCTAAAGAGCAAATGTTCTGATGAAGAATCTCTGAAATTAGATCCCACTTATAACCGAGTAACTATTAATAGTGGATAATCAGAAGACCAGAGGCAATCCTCTGTACACTTTATAATATTCGATATTTTCTTGACCAGTTCTCTCCCTCCAAGTATTCCGAAGTGGTCGCCTCTCCTTTCGATAACTCGATCATAATCCTCTTCATCATCGTAATCCCTCTCTACATAACAGGATTTCCTCAGCGACCCTCAAACGAAGGTTCTCTGGGATTACAACAGCGCCACGCGCAACTGCCACGCAGATTTGTACGCTTCTAGATTACTGCTTCTTCTCTCCCGGTTCAAACGTTTGCTCCGATCAAGTTAAAAAAATTATTCTTGCTGGGATGAAAGCCTTCGTTCCTCATTCCATTCCACTACTAAGATAGTCCAAGAAGTCTCATTTGTGCTTCCTCTCTCTCTCTCTCTCTCTCTCTCTCTCTCTCCCTCTCTCGTTCCTTCAGATGGCACCATTATAAAATCACCTAAAAACAAAGCTTACCCCGTCAATTCTGCTTTCAAATCCCCTGCTGTTATGTCCGAAATAGGTATATTTTCGATATACCTATTTCGGACATATACCCATTAGTTGAATAGCGAACTATTCGCTATTCAACTAATGGGTTGAATAGCGAATAGTTGAATAATAAGGGAGACATTCTATCTCCCGAATTAGAAGTCCTCCCTAAGATTAAAGAAAAGTTCTGCAATAGTCAACTTCTTATCACTCGAAGAAACACCAGTGTCTTCAGATGCGTTGCCCACGGCTAGGATTCTGACATGCAAAACCCATCGCTAGTCAGTAACCTAAATCACCCACTTCTGGACACGTGCCATGCAAAGGTTTGAAGAAACTGTTGTTGACCTTTACATTTCCAGAGCATTTCATCGGATATAGTACAGGCTTCTGGCTGTTATTTTTTTTCTCCCTGTTGTACCTCCTGATTCCTTGAAGTTACCTTTTCTTGCAGATTAAATAGCAACAACCCCACTGCTATTTATATTTATATCAACTTTACATCGGGAGAAAAAATTAATCTCCAACCTGAAGATATTCATTCCTACTTCGGGATTCGAACCCGCAGCATATTGATTGGAGAGCGATATGCTAACCATTCGGCCAACGAGGCTGGCCAAAACTAAAGATGACTTGTCTGATCTTTTACGGTAGCGATACGTTTCCTCAAATTTCAGTATTTCAGGTCTGCAAATCAGACAAACTGGCTTCAGGACACACCTATTTATATCTACGTAATATAGCTTCTTATAAATTGAAATATTTATCCATCAATCACTACCAGAATTCGATTTATAGGAAGCTATAGTACTTAGATGATAAACGTTTCTGATTCCAAATTCTTTGTTTTTATCTTAAAAGTGCTTCCCAGTTAGCTTATTCTCGAAGCACTAATAACTTAAGTGTTAAGAGTTATTCTTCAAAAATATGCAGTTTAGAGTCTGTTTTCTATCTGAAGTGTACTGAGAGAATTTTAATACACTGTATAACAGCATTTGTATTGTGGTACTTGGTGGTACTTCTATTGTTGCCTAGAAGGAAAAGTTACTATGGAAACATTAACTGGAATCAACAGCGTGGTTGAATCAGCTGTTTGCAATCGCGTGTCTCATGGAGATTTCACTAAGCTGTAGTGATCGATGCTTGAAGTGAGTGGAAATGAGTGCAGTACTTCGAACACAGACTGTCTTTAACACAGACGGTCAATGCCCAGAATCAGAAAATAGAAAAATCAGAAAACAGTGTAGGATTTTGACTCTTCATATGAGGAAAAACTCAGCTATAATTGTGGTAATAAAGAAATTACTAAACATCCCGTTATAATTATTTAACTATATACTGATGTATTATTAAATCAATAACAAACTTGGAAATATCGTCAGCAGCGCCATAATTTCTCATTCTTGGCAAAAAATAATAATTAATAAGAATAAAATAAAATAAATAAAAATCTATTAGGACAGGTAACAATAATTTCAACAACTTTTTCTCCTCTTACATTTCCCCATATCTTTCTTTCTTTTCCTGTTTCTTCTATAACTCAGGAATTATGGCACGTATGACATTATTATAAAATGGTGTATAAACCAAGTATGCCCCAGTGTGGCCTGTGGAAATTACGTTTGTTTCCATAGTCCTAGACTCCCTGAAGAAAGACCGTTATAGGTGCAATTCTAGTCGCCGATTAAAAAACTTTTATTAGACCTTTATTCTGATGGTTCCAGAGTTAGTCGGTCTTCGGCACGAGAAAATCGAATTTTCCTTCCGTATTTTACTCGGAATATTTTTAATTCCGCATAAAAAATGACCGTAAAACTCACGCTGTTACAGATAATGATGTAAGTGTTAGGGTTTAGGATCACAATATGGCGGGAATACTCTTTTGAACCCCAAATCTTGGTTCATTGATATCTTGCACTCACTATCAGAGAAGGTTGATGAACGAAGAAAGATGAAATGGCTACTTATCTTCAAAGGCTAAAGGAATCCAGCCAACTCGCTTTGGGGATAAAAGCTTTAGTAGTTTTATTTATTTTTATTTTATTATAAACCATATTATTATTGAAATAGTACTGGATTCTATTCCGTCTCTCTCGCTTCGTACCTGGAAGTGCTGGGTCGTTCTTCAATTATTTTTCGCTCGTTTACATTTCGATTTTGTTAGTTTAAGCATTTTGGCACTATTTTGTTTATTTTTCATTTTTTAGGAAAACGGTGTTGCGGTTGCCACTCCCGACATGGAGTCGATGATATTTTTTTTTCACACATTTTTTTTTTTTTTTTTTTTTTTACGATAACGGCGTTGTCGCTCTCGATGGATGAATAACTTATTATCAACTGCCAACATGGTTTATCAATGTCGGATCAAATCACTAAACAACTTCTTATTCCTAACTAAGGAGGAAAGCTAGACCATCTCCACAAACTCATGCAAATGGTCACATCTACACGTTAATTCCGAGTCCCGAGCATAGGGAAGAAAATTATAAATAGCCTTATTTCGAGACCAAAGATTTACTACTGAAGTTATCCCGGCTAATCACAGTTTTGTTCCTGTGTACAGAGTTAAACTAGTTTCTAAATGAGTGCTTTTAATAATTTGTCTGTATTTGTTTGTCGTGTTTTGAAGATCACGAGGTCTGAAATTCTCAAAGGGAAAAATATTTTATTTTTGGTAATGCAGTCGTAGATCTATCTATCGACTGCAGAATGAAGGTATATATTTAAAATGTTATTCTTGGCAGCGGATCGAAGAATGTCTACTAGATTAAGCTGCCATCTTTAGAAAATATTTACTTAAGGACGTTTTTCCTACCCCCCCCCCCCCGCGACCCTGTATACACAGCAGATTAGCAAAGAGATCGATCTGGAGAGACTGTGTTCAATTCGTAGAAACTTTAATATTATTTCTGTATCTTCCAATGAAAATAAATAATTGGCAATTCTTTTTACTGTTTTTTTTTTTGTCAAATTCATAGCATTCAACGGTCTTGAAGAAGACTTCGTTTGGAAATAATCACAAATCAACACTTTATTAATTTCATGTATACTTGCTGTGAAAATAATTCAAGAAATAGTTAATAAATAAAGAGTTAGTTTCGTATACACTGCTAGAATTAAACACAATTTGCCATTGGCTAAGATCTTCTTCATTGTTTCATTGGCCAAGAGCCAGAAACATATTTTAGTCAACTAGTTCTGAAATCTAATAGATTTATAGCACATTTCCTAGGCGTGCCTCTTTATTCGATGCAAAGAATTCCTGCGTTTTTTTTAAATTATAAATTAAAATTAGATTTTTGTTTTTCTTTAATAATTTTTATATTAATTAAATTAGCAAAAATTATAAATACACCATGTTGTCACTGTCAAACAGCAATACTTTAAAATTCATTCGTCAATATTCTGTAATTTATTGTTGAATTCTGGCGTTATGTCTGCCTTTTGATTTTAATTGCCTAATTGTAATAATTTTTTCTCCTTTTTGTGTCTCTTTTCTTCTGTGAAAGGTTGTAAATGTATAATACATTAGTACGAATGTTTTTTTATTTTTATTTCATTTTTTTTTTGATATTTCTTACACAATCCACAAAGCCTGTTCTAGAAAAATAGATATTTTTTCTGATATTCAAGTGACTCTTGAAAAATAGATATTTTCAAGAGTCACTTCAAGCCTTCAGTAAGCAAGACAGTAGTTACGAAGATAATAACAAACATTCGAACCAACAGGCTGGTTAGCTAATCAATTAACCAAGTAAAACTTAATTTCATATAAAACTATATAAGTAGTATAAACGTTTAGTTGTATTAAAAAGTATAAAATAGTCTAAAGAAGAATTTATTTGGTTACCTTTTAAGATAATAACACCAGACGAAAAATTCATCAGTGACGTGCAATTTCTTATATTAATTTATTCTAAATATAATCATCACAATAATGTTCTAAAATAAAAACTATAACAAATGTTATGTCTTCAATTGTAATGTTCAAATATTTAAAGAGACGGAGTAAACACGATAAGCACTACGAACACTCTACTACTGATGAAAACTGTTCCACTATAAACAACAGTGGAACTGCGTGACGGACAGTGCCGCATTACGCTAATAGTTCGCATCTCACAATGTCGTACATATGTTTGCGTGCGTAGCAATGACACTGTGGTAAACACAGTGCTGCTAGCGTCCTTCGCCCTCCTAAGTGCTACAAGATGGATTTTTATTATTTTTTATACAAAATAAAAAAAAATTGTATAGGATTGTTGATGATAAAATTAAATATTACAAGCAAATATAAATAAATTAATCAATATATTTATATACAGAGAAAAATTGGGGGTGCTGCAGTTCCGCAGAGCCTATGCACGAGCAGCCCCCTGCTCATAAGCATGACTGTCATAACTCAAAACCCTGAAATAGTAGTGGGGAGCGAGAAGTGGAATAAAGCTCACAAGAGACCCATCGAAAATTTGTTGCTATCGAGGGTATAAATCGTAGTTATTGTGTCTCCTCTTAAATCACTGGCGACATTGTTAATACAGAAAGGAAAATTTGTTCGATACGTATAAATTACTAGCGGTTTGTGACAGCTTTAGCATCAGTAAGGGAATACTAGCTTAAAATAGTTCGCTCAATGGCGATCATCTGCTCAAACAGTTATACTCGTATGTTGCGAAAATTTACAGGAAGAAAAAAATGCGCGCTTTCACGATAATGACAAAAGAGCAACTCGTCAAGAAAAACACGAGTACAATAAAAATTATTGATAACCATAGTATTCCTGTAGGTTTGATTCCAAATGCAATGCATGTATATTAAGACTATTGTGAAATAGTCGCTTCCATGGTAACCAATGATAAATATTTACTAATTTTCTTTTGCTTTAGATTAGTTCCACTCCTGGAATGAATTTCTTCGTTAGGTATCCTATACTGTTGATCAGCAATCAATGCTAACCTGGACGGGTGAGTGAAAATCGTATCCGCATTGCCTAACAGAGTATGGGTTTGAATTGCGAATGAGGTATATTTATCTAGTGACTGCAGGTGTAGCTAGGAAGTCTGTTTTGCTTAAGTAAAAATATGAGCCTATCGGAAGTATCAAGATGGAAAAATATTCTGAAGACTGTTGAACACCAAGAAATGGGAGGGGGAGGGGAGGAATACCGTAAAAATGAAGTAGAAACGATAAAAGTGACATGATAAAGATACTCTGGATGTATGAAATAATTATTTCATACATCTGGATGTATTAAAATTAAATCAACAGTAACAGAACTGTGGGAGAAATATTCAAGGGAAGAATGCAAGAGCACATATCAATATCTGAGGCGAGAAATCTGAAATTGCAACAGGAGTAGATGATATTCGGCAGGGGGGAAGAAGCTGCACTGCATAATTCAGAAGGCCCGGTCAGAGGGTCGAATTCCAGATGATTGGAGTAGAGCTCTCATAATCTTGTCTTGTCTTAAGCTTTTCACGAACCATTGAGGATCTCTAGCTGTGGAATTTACAACCGCAACCGTCTTCAGGATAAAGTGGTTGGCCCTATGCCTCCCGGTGTATCCTATGTCTGTAAATGCGTGTGTTCATGGGCCCGTTTGCCTGTTTTGGGGAAGAAAAATCCGAGTTTTCCGGTGAAAAAATTTCAGCTTCGTAGATTTGGACAGAGAAGATACAAAAGCCGTTCAAGATCCTAATTATGTACTGTATAGAGAGCAATATACAGTCAATACTTAAGTATTGACTGTATATAAGTTAGAATCAAAGGGATATAGAAAGATAGTTTGATGCAAAATCAGGTTATTTTGATGGATGTATGCTCTCTTCACTATTATTCAGCACTTATCTCATTTAGATCACATTATGAAAGAAAGTGACATTAAAGCTGATTTACAAACATTAACAAATTTGTTACGAAAATCAGCAACTAAAAAGACGAAGAATGTGAAAATAGGTACAAGCATTGAAAATATCATCTACATTCTGAATGGAAATCCACAGAAGTAAAACATGTGAACCAAATAAGTCCACCCTTTAGTTAATATGACGAATTCAATATGGAAATAGACAAAGTTGGTTTTGGTGGGAATCAAACGAAATAGTTTGCATGGAATTGGAGGGGACTAACCAAAACATTAAATTAGCAGTACATAATACACGTTTCAAGCCAGTTTTAACTTATGGATCTTGGTTTATTAAAAAAGCACTCGATGGAATAATAGAGACCGCCGATATGAGAGTTCTCAGAAAAATTAGGGGAGTGAACAGATGGCATCAATGATAAAAATCTTAAAAACGATAATATTAGAAAGGAGCTTGATTCTGTTAGCATTCAAGAATGTGGGAGAAGAAAAGGTTGCGAAACTGGGGTTCTATTGTAAGGTTGGGCTGTTTCAAATTATGGCTGAACCAACCAAGGTTATGAGGACAGAGCATTATGAATGTTACTTGCGTGTATGTTCTTCGTATAGGTTTGCCCGATTTTTTGAGGGAGGGGGAGCGGATGAGACATTCAACTTTACAAGAAGAAGATCCTGATGCTCTTGTGAAAGTCAAGCTGATTCGCATTCAAATGAAAAGTCCTGGTAAAGTTTCGTCCTCTCCTAGACGAACTGAGGTATTTAAACCCGAAGGTCATCTTTTATATATCTACTCAGCGATTGATGCAGGAAAAAGACCCAAAGGAAGAACAAGATTTCGGTGAATTGATAGTAATGTCTTAGAAGAAATAACAGCTTCTGCGCAAAAAAAATCAATACAAAATATGAATGAACAGAAATAATCATCCCCCAAAAAAAAACCTAACAAAAAATGAAATGAGCTTTATAAAGTAAATAGCAGTGAAATAAAGTAAAAAAAAAGAGAAGTACTTTGCAATAAATAAAGAAATAAAAAATTGCCAGTGCTTAATAGAAATAAAACTAAATACAGCCAGCTCAGAAATAATTGAAGCAGGAGAAAAAGAAAGGTATACGCAGATAATTTCCCTTCTTCACACTATTTGCATTACTGCCCGGAAAGAACAACTGATAGGAATTCAGTTCATGAAAAAAAATGCCTCGCAAGGGAGGTAAGGTAATAATAGCTCATCAAAATGACGGGTAACTCAATTATTTCACGCGCTAGCAAAGACAGCAATATTTTTAGTTTAATAAAAAAAAAAAGAGAGAGAAAGAAGGAGGACTAGTAATTAATTTGCACTCACCGGTAACGTCTTTTTTCTTTCTTTTATTTTTACTTTTTTTGTGACAGAATCCTCTGGAGGGTAGTTCACAGCAAGTTAGCCATTGATGCGTGTCAGTTGCGATTAATATCAAGTGTTTTTTCGCCTCATTTCAATTCAATTTCGTCTTGTTTAATTTTTATTTGCTTGAAACAGATCCAAGTTTCGATATTCTTGAATTTAACTTTGTATTCGTTTTAGTTTGGTTGAACTGTAAATATTTTAGGTTTCGAAACGTTTATTTGATCACAGAAAACCATCAATTTTTTTTCTTGCCAAGTTTTCTTTTATTTCTCGCATTCTGGATTTTGTATACAAAGCGTGAAAAGATCAGACTTCGGAATCCACACAAATAGACAGAATGAGCTTCTATTTTTATATCGTGTATTTTCGAAAGACATATTTTCTTCTCACCCCATCTTCCATCAACGTGTCCGACCAAATAGTCTGTTAAAATGCCTTGGTATTTCATTCTTATGCTGGTTTCTCTGTTTTACGCGAGCGAAGAACCCTTATACAGACTTTTCAACTGAAAGTCATTTTGGCCCAGCTCATATGAATGCTTTTTCCAGCAAAACAGACAAACCAGCTAAAAGAACACACGCAGTTTACAGTCATAATATAGTTTGCCCACCGTTTGTAGATCTCTCCTTGGCATTTTGCCAAGAATAGTCGATTCATGCTGAAGGGGAGAAAGAAGTGAAGGATGTACGAATTGATCACCAACATGCGAAATCACGTGCTTTCTTGTCTGTCGCTGTACTAGTACTAGCTTGATTTTTGTTGTCGCTTTTTTTGCATTATTTTTTTATTATTAATTTGTATGATGGATCCAGTACAGTCAACAAGTTATGTTGTTGAACGTTTCAGTAGCTCTTTCAAAAGAATATTGAATAATGTGCTGACATTCTGCGAAAAAGAATCGTCTCCTTGTTCCCCTTTCTCAAGCCATAAAACGTGCAAGTGCAATTGCGGGCGTATCGGGGTCGACTGTTAAAAGAATTCGTAGGAAATCAAAAGGTGATGGTAAGCCAAAATGTAAATCTCCTAATAAAAAGCGCCAGAGAAAGAAAACCATCGAAACCGTAGCTTTGAATGATTTTGATGTAGACGTTATAAGAACTATTCACGAACTTTACGTGGTCGAGAAAAGAGTGCCAACTGTTTTTCCGAAATTGATTACTGTGCTTAAAGAAAAATTAATTTTCCTTGGAAAAGAGAAACTTTAAGGAAAATACTTCATGAAATCGGATTTTGTTTTAAAAAGTCCCAGAATAAAAGGAAACTTATCGTGGAGCGAAGTGACATTGTTTTTATCTAGAACGCAGTATTTGAGAGCAATAAGACGTTTCAGGGAAGAGAAAAGACCGACTGTGTATCTAGATGAAATTTGGATTGATAGTAATTTAACTTATGGAAAATGTTGGCAGTCTAAAGAAGAATATGGAGTGCTACAAACCGGAAATGCCTCACGGCGCATAATAATTTTGTGTGCGGGTGGAGAGATGGGTTTTTTACCGAATTCAAACTTACTATACAAAGCCAATTACCATAGGCAAATGAATTCTACGATCTTCGAAAAGTGGGCAGAAGAAAAATTGATTCCAAACCTTCCTAAAACGCTGTTGTTATAATTGATAACGCTTCATATCACTCTATTCGATTAAACAAAGTTCCAAATTGGTCTGATAAGAAGCAAGTTCTTATGGATTAGCTCTCTGCAAATAACATTTCTCATTCCCCAGATATGCGAAAAATTGAATTGCTTAATTTGGTCAAAAGAAACTCGCCCACAACTAACTATTTAAATTCGACACGATGCTCAAAGAGCATGGATTTCCAGCTTTGAGGCTACCACCATATCATTGCGATATTAATGCTATTGAGTATGTTTGGGTAGAAGTGAAAAGTTTCACTCGCCATCGCAACGTAACTGGAGATATTGACATGTCGAAACTTTTTAAGCTTTCAGAACAGGCGATTGAAAATATTACAGTTCAAAACTGGGGGAAATATTGCTTTCATGTCACCTCATTGGAAAATATGTATTGGGACAGAGACGGAATTATCGAAGAATTATGCGAACCCTTGGTGATCAGTTTAAGTGAAAGTGATGGCGATTCGGACACCGATTCAGATGACTATGAAGATTAAAAGGATTTGATAATGGTATTTTTTTCCAACCATTTTTTGCATGGGTTTGTTAAAAGAGTCATAAATAATTAATCGGTTTAGGACATTCAAGTGTCTCAGTTCTCTCAACTGTAAGTTTAGAATATCTAAGTTCATTTGAAAAAATTTCTGTTTTTCTGTATAATTATTTTCATTTTATAGAAAACTTTCTTAAAAATAAACTTAGTTAAATTTTTGTTTTATGCTATACCTTTTTTAATTTTGTTAATACTCTACGTACATTTTTCCAACTGTTATACAAGCAAAATAGTTACTTTAAAAACTACAATGTTCGTAAAAGAAAAGCTAACATTTCCGACCTGTAATAATAAACAAACACATCCCAGAAGATAGATTGATTACCATATTATTGGAATGGATTCTCCTTTTTCTGACATGCGCAGAAGTGTCGAGGGACCTCTAATCGGTGGGCGAACTATATACCGGCTTTAATCTTCTAAAACAACAACTGTTTGACAGGAGGGAAAATCCAAGTTTACGGTAAGAGGGAACTCTTGAATCGCATATGAGATCGGCTAACTAATCTTCAGATGACTAGCTCTTATGTTCTGGCGTCCGACAAAGGATTCGAACTCATTTCTTTCCAATCAATTCTCGAATAAGATGACCAGCTATTCATCGGCCTTTTGAGATTGGCCCTTCCTGTTGCCCTTCGAGATTCTGAGAATTCTTGTATTCCCAATTAATGGATTCCATTGCTGAGCCCACTTAAGTTCTTTTGTACCCGCATTATGAAATTTTCCAGCAATGTAGTGCACTTCTGTGTCCATCCTTCTTGTTAGTGACCACTCTTTGTACCATTCAGAATGACGTTCATTACTGCTGCCTTTGAAATGAATGAAAACATTTCATTCTTCATGGAAGACTTCGTTTTTGAAGAAGCACAAGTTACAGGGAGGGATAGTTCCTATATATACATGGCAGTTGTGGATATACAATGATTTTTTACTCTTATTTGTGAAAAGAAATATTCCTGCATAACAGAGAATAATCTCATAAATATTCACCAAGTAGAACATTACGCAAAAATTATTATCAAAATAGGATTTGAAATAAATGTCAGTCTCTCAAATTGAATATGGTTTCAAGTAGGATTGTATAAAATTCAAAACAAAGAACTATTTGCGAACGGTTGATGATTAGTTGTCAATTTCTAACGCTGTAAAGTTTTTCGTTCATTTCTGAATCATTGTTCTCATCCCAAAATGCGTTTATACCGTCTCATAATAACTAGAGTGCTTAACAGCAAGTCGACGAGAAGAAATGAAAAAAAAAAAAGAGAATTGATTATGGCATAATAAAGGTATACAAGTTGAACACGTGTCAGGTCGTTTCAAAAATAAATAATCGAAGTCGAGGAGTACTATTAGTTGCTTTTTTTCGAAACTATATTCCCAGAGGAGACCCATTTCGTTTCTAGTAAGCTCATTAAAAAAAAATAAATAAATAAAAGCGCTAGAATACACAAAGCGCAAATAAAGGGGGGGGGGAAGAACAAGAAAAGACATTTAGAGTGACCCCACCGCCAAATGGGATTAGAAAAAGCTCGTATATTTTTGGCATTAGGTTACTTCACACCCTTTTTTAGCCTTATATTGAGTAATTCGTAGCTAATAAAACCAAACATTCCTGTAACATAGGATCCGATATACATATTCACAGTGCAATATGCTAAGATTCGTGAGATTCAAATCAGTTGAATATAACGGATTATATAATAGTTGTCTCACATTTTATTTAGTAAACGCAAGACCATCATGAATTGAAGATACGATGCAAAAAATATTATAATATAAATTCATTTCCCTATGCTATAATTGCTGTAAACAACAATTGATTTCCGTAATCGTTCTTATTTGGAAGTTTCCAGTTGCGAAGAAAAAGGTCCACGTTTATTCTCGAGACTTCAACAATAATTGAAAACTTTTGTACACGGATTATAATTAAATTTTTAAAAAAATGCAGCACCGAAAGTAGAATTATTCCTCTCACAATAATAATTAATTAAATGAATAATAAATTAACCAGACTAACAATTTTGTCCGACTATGCTATCCATGTCAGTGATACTTAGTTTAAGCTAAAGTAAATGTAAATTAATGTTGGTCACATGGATCGTGATATCATCAGGAGAAGCAGACACGAGAAATGAGAAATTAAAAAAAAAATAATAATAAAAAATTAAACAAAAACACTTGTTTACTGGATGCCGTTTACTTTTCGTTCGTTCTTTTTTTTTTTTTTTTTTTTTTTTTTTTTATCACGGGAACAATGAGTATTGAATTTCATTGAAAAATCCCATTACGAAATAATGATAAAAAAGAAAAAAAAAACATACCGGGGATATGAACACTAGCAGTTTTAAATCAGCCATATAAAGCTGGAAACATTTTCACAATGTTATTAACGCAGGGAAGATATCTCAAAAAACAATCCTATTATAACGAAACTTGAAGAAATCGCGTTATGATGAGAAAACATCCAAAAAGTAGCATCAATGCTGAATGTTTTTACACTACATCTTGCATTCGATTAATCTATCCTGATGTTTTTTTCCCTTGTCAGTTCCTTGATTCCACGGCAACACCCAGAGGCGTGAAACGTAATGAGCATGACTTGAATATCAGAAACTTTCCACGAACTACCTGGTTTCTAAATTTTAATGAAATATAGCCGCATTGGTAATTAATAGTTTTGTTTATTCTATGTCAGTTCGGGAAAGAACTGAATTTTGAGTATAAAAGATCTATATTCTTATTTGGCAAATAAGTGTATAACGAGCATTGCTAAAATAGCATTATTAAAATTTGATTTATTAACTTTGAGTATACTCAATATGTTCAATCGATTTAAAAACCATCCCATCTTATAGGATTCTTTAAATGGGAAGCTAAATTTACGTTAAAATGAGACGTGGCTAATAATTTAATTTAATTTTAAATTCCTAATTAATCAAAAGGTGTTCTTATATACAGTATATTAATATATAGTAACAAGGATCCTTACTGGCCCCGATATTGTTTGCAGTACTTGACAAATATCCCACAGAACCCCCATGACTCTATATGCAGACGACACGATAGTAATAGTGTAAACGGGGGGGGGGTCTATTTATTTATTATTTATATATCTCTTTAATTGGCTTATCTTATTTCTGCGTCCACTCTACATATATACTTTAATGCAATAATTATTATGTACTTCTAACTATTCTTCCTTAATCACTCTTTGGTATCTCTTTAATATCTCTTTATGGATCTCTTTACGCTATACTGCCTTCCGCACTTGCCTTCTTATTCTTTGAACACCAGAAAATTTATTTGAAAAAAAGCTGCGCCACTGATGTCCGTTTTATAGTAACAAGAAGTGTTAAATGCGCCCAGTAGTTTTCCCATTACATTCAAATTATCCCTGATTAATTAATATCTGCAGTCGTGGTCTACTATCTATCCTTTACTATCCCCTTTCCTAGGTTCCCACTAATAGGCTCTAATTTTTTTCGGAACAGTGCATCAAAGAATTAAATATCAGGCAACACTATTAACATTTAAACAACACATTTATTTACCATAAAACAATTTACACTATTATTGCAATAAGGAAAAAATTGCTTAGTTCAGCTCTACAAAAAACAATTAGCTTAAAATGCCCTTTCAATTCATGAAAATTTTGTCACTAAATTAACCACTCTCTTCCAAATACAAGTTACTACCCTAAGCATTGGTACCTATTAATAAACTGTTACTTCTTAACTGTTGTGCACATAAAAAGATACGCTCTTTCCTTCCGATACTAAGATAATTCTATAGGCAAAATGCATCATTGACAAACAGTTACTCTCTGACTGTTACACATATAAATTTCTATTAATTATTAAACATCTAGTTTTCAACCATTAACTCTGCTCAATTTCATCAGCCTCAACTTAACAGTCCACCATAAAAGTTCTCCTATAATTCAAAAAAATCGAAGAAATGGATCAACTCACTTTATGGCTGCTACCCACTGTGTACTTGGCTTCGAACTGAAGTCCTGATCCTTTTCTCCCGAATCAGTTTTTTTCTCCCCTTATACGCCGGTGTTAGATTTACTGATGCTTCTGGGACACTGTCCTCGCTACACTTGGGGTGAAGATTATCGGCTTGTGGAATGCTTGCATGCGCATTGGACAAACAGAGCAATTTCTCCCCGCTCGAAAAGCTTCCGGCGAAGATTCGTCATCAAATATCTGCTTTGCCTGGCGGATCGGCTCCCGTCATCTTTCTTTTAGATCACTGGCATAATTTCTCCTGAAGTCGCGTCCTCGATGACTTACATCTGACGGACAACCACTGGCGACTTCTCGATAATGACCTCTCGACAACCGATGAGGAATTCCTGAAACCGATACTCGATCTTCCGGCCAACACCTTTTATTCGCTTTCTTTTGTATCCCTGCACGAAGATATGGGACCCCGAACATTTCGGTGCTGTCCCTTATTCTTCCACTGATGCTGACCCTTTCTTTGTTCTTCTCGTGTACTCCTCTAATCCTATTTGTTTCGGGCAGCGGACATTCGTCTGAATTTTGTCAGTCCGTTTAACACTGACCTTGAGTATTTACAGGTGGACTTCACAAACAAATTTTATGTCTTTATAAGGAGCTAACATATATGGTTTTCTGGTGGCAAGGTATTGCCTTAATTCAACACATTCTAGAATTTTCGTTTTAGGGCAACAAGTATGGACAATTCCCATAGGGATTATTTGTATTAACAAACTATTTTAACTATACATAGACATACAGGTTACAATCTTACTGGGCTTGACTTCTGTAAAAATTTATGTAAGGCTTTCTGGCATTATTAAGTTACATCAAATTTTTACAATAGTCAGATCATTCCGTCCTCACTTTGTAACCAGGAAACTTCAAGATAGCATTTCAATACTAGAAAATGGTTCTCAGCCTGAGTAAACCCTCAAAAATGTGTAGCCATACTCTTCACCATTCACTGTTCACCAGCAAGGGGACATTGTTCTATTTGGTACCAAAATCCCATGGCAAACAGAAACCAAATATCTCGGGGTTACTACTAGACAAAAGATTGTGCTTCAGTAACTATATCAGGCATATCTGTGCGAAAGTATCCAAAACTATCGCTCAACTCTGTCCCTTGATTAAGCGTCGCAGCAAATTAAATACAAAAAACGAACTATTACTTACTTTACCAGATGGTGATTAGTCCTATAATTACCTATGCCTACCCAGCTTGGAGCCACACCTCCAAAGTTAATTAACATACTAAAATTACAACGAGTGCAAAACAAGTGCTTGCGGATGATACTAGATGCTCCATGGTTCATCAGGAAGAGATTCATCGTGATACCAGCACCCCATATATTTCCTCATTCCTTTGCTTTCTAGCAGTCAAGTTCTTTTCAAAAGGGGTACGCACCCTAATCAGCTGATACAACAAGCTGCAGCGAAAACGACCTCTATAAGCACAGAAGACCTAAAGCCATTCCACTATCCAATGATATCGTTTAATCAAACAGCCCGGACAGGGAGAGCTAAATGCTCATATATTATTCCTATGAAAGTTCGCTCAGATTCAGACAACGGGGATTATAAAAAGCGTTAAGTTTCACCCTTTGCAACAGTACCGTTATGCGTTGTGCCAAGTATGAGCAGATTAAAAATTGGTAGTATGGAATACATTTGACTTCATACTACCTCATACCTCATAGTTACTTCATACTTAAGTAATAAATACATATCGAAGTATCATTTATTGCTATTCTAACTTTTTCATAGATTTCTTCATCTCAAACATCAATCAGATCTTTCGCTTAGTAATTATGGTAATTTTCTTCATTCTTTGAAATTCATGAAAGGCTCTCATCGACAAGATACATTTTGGAAGTTTCTTTTCACTTGGGTAGAATATAATAAATTTAGTTTAATCCTTTATCCAAGTATAAGCAAACAAAGTTTGCGCCTGAAGTATCTTCAGGACTGAGGCAACTCGTGGTAAAGGTGGCCCAAGCTCTCATCACTCCTTGTCTTAGTATCTCCCATAATGTAAAGCACATCTCCTTGCGGACATGTATAATGCTATGTTGCATTAAGGGACCGGTTTCGACCTTTATTGAGGTCTCGTCAGTTCTCGTCACTTCCAACATCTTTTTCTAAATTCAGAGTAATTTAATAATAAAGTGAGACAACTTTTGGTAACTCGTATAAGTAAATATGACTTCTCCATTGCTTCCACCTTGGTATCATCACCTCTGGGTCTGGCTCCCACTGACAAGACCTCAATAAAGGTCGAAACCGGTCTAGGTAGTGGCCCTTCCCTTAATGCATAGCATTATATGTCCGCAAGGAGATGCGCTTTGCATTATGGAAGATACTGAGACAAGGAGTGATGAGAGCTTGGACCACCTTTACCACGAGTTGCCTCAGTCCTGAAGATACTTCAGGCGCAAACTTTGTTTGCATACACTTGGATAAAGGATTAAACTAAATTTATTATAGTCTAACCAAGTGGAAAATAACCTTCCAACATCTTTTCTAAATCCAGAGTCATTTAATAATAAGGTGGTACACCTTTTGGCAATTCGTATAAGTAAATATGACCTCTCCATTGCTTCTGCCTTAGTATCAGCACTTCTGGGTCTGGCTCTCACTGACGAGACCTCAATAAAGGTCGAAGCCGGTCTGGGTAGTGGTCCTTCCCTTAATGCATAGCATTATACATGTCCACAAGGAAATGTGCTTTGCATTATGGGAGATACTGAGACAAGGAGTGATGAGAGCTTGGGCCACCTTTACTACGAGTTGCCTGAGTCCTGAAGCTACTTCGGGCGCAAACTTTGTTTGCTTACACTTGGATAAAGGATTAAACTAAATTTATTATGAGAAGATACATTTATTTTATATATTTTTTAATTTTTGGCATGTCTGGTGACTTTTTCCCCCCCAAACTTTTTCACTGCTCGATGAACTGCTACAAAATGCGGATATCGTAAGTAGGTTTAGAATGACTTTTAAATGATTTTTTATTTTCAATTTTTATATGATAGTGACCAGAAAGGTGAATACAGTATATTTCTTTAAAAAACAAACAAAAACAAATAAAAGAAATCATAATAAATCAATTGTTATTTTATAGCTACATTGATAAACAAAGTTTATCAATGTTGCCTCAGAAATTAGCGCATTCAGTTCTGTTATCGCTTTTGTTTAAGCGTTTCTGATGGTTGGTTCTCAAAGATCAAGCAAAAATCCTCTGAGGGCAAAAACCATCTTAATCCATGGAATCATGTTTGAAACATTAATTGCAATCATAACCATTGAAGAAAAGAATTAAAAAAAAAGGACTCGAAATTCGCATTGAGGAACGCGAAAGAAAGTTTCTATTTCGAAACAACTACTAGGAAAGTCAAAACAACTCGTGAGATGCGCATGTGCTGATTTCTGGACAGAGTTCGTGTCTTTTAAGTAACAACGAAAACAACGAATACTTAACATTTGTGGGTGTGTTTTAATTTTCATTGCTTTCAAAGTTTTTAAAGTTTCTAAGGCAAATATTTTTGTCTACTTAGTATAAAATAATGGTAGATATTAATTATTCCTCACTTTATAACTAAGATGAAAAGCCAAACGGCTATTTTATTCCTCACTTTGCTATTTTTCATTGCCGAGGCAAAGCTTTTATCTCTCCATTGTTCAAAAATGTAAAAATGTAACTGAAAACCTTTAAAAAACCTTGAAAACTCGCGATTTTATTCCACCAAAATAAAAACTGGTTGGAAAATGAAGTCATTTCGTAGATATAATAAGGCAGACTCACAATATGGTCCTAGTTGTCTAGTATAATATTAAGTCAGAGTAACGAAAGTCACACTTGAAAGACTGTTTCTTTTTAGCTTTTATATAAACGTTTTAAGGGACAAGCCTGTCTTTTTTTTATGAATAAAATACCAATTTAAATAAAATGAATTATAACAGCCGATTCTTCTTGTGCCTCAGTAGGAATATAGTCCGACCACATAAGCGAGAGTTTTGGATGGCAGACTGCCAAGAAGAGTCAATTCATGTTGAAGGGGAGAAAGAAATAAGGTGATGAACGAATTGGTCAACAACACGCGAAATCACGTGCTTTATACGTAAAATTTTCCAACTGTTATATAAGCAAAATAGTTACCACTTTAAAAACTACAACGATCATAAAAGAGAAGTTAATTTTCCGATGTATAATAATAAACAACTCATCCCCCAATACGGATGGATTATCCTATTATCGGAATGGATTCTCCTTCTGTTGACATGCGCAGAAGTATCGAAGGGTCTTGTATCTGTGGGCGTACTATAAATTGCATAAGGAATAATCGGAAATTGATTAAGTGCTTGATTTAAGAAATTTTAAACGTCGCTAGCTGTAATACCAGTTGTTTATTTCACAATTACGATATATTTTGTTTTTTAAATGGCGTGCGGTATGGACAGATAGCATTCTAGGATTAAAATAACCAAACAAATAAACCAAAGGCATGTGTAAGCCATATTGTCAACTGATAAGTACTAAAAACTGAAATTAAAACAAACTTGCTTATTTTTATAATCATAGGTTAGCTTTTTCCAAGAAATATAATCCTTTCTGAGTCTAAATCCTCTCCTCCCTAAAATGCTACTTTACGCTTACAGGAATTCTTATTTCTTGAAAAATCCAACCTGTGTGTCGAAATATAAATAACTAGTTTTATAATCACATTTATTTATTTTATTTATAATTATAATTATAATTATTATTATTATTATATGACTGTCATCCAAAAAAGGCTGTAAACCTATAGTATATTAGCACTATGGATAGGGTAACGATTTTTCTTTTATTAAATTTATATATATTTTTGGTATTTTTATTTATTTCTTATTCCAAGAAACCCTGCCACAGACACCAAACATCGAACTGTTTCAAGCCATTTTAGCCCTCCAATAAGCGAGGTGGCATTGGTCTCGCACTGGATGATGAATTTCATTGTTTGGGGGTGAGATTATCAATAGGATATGCCACAAGTAAGGCTCTAAATAGAAGGTACGCTTACTTGCCGCCATTTTGGATCTAGGGTCGCCCACAATCGCATTCGTTCGAGCTCTTGATTTTTTCGACTTTATTTCGAATTTATAGCGAAATGAAATATATATATATATATATATATATATATATATATATATATATATATATATATATATATATATATATATATATATATATATTAGGATAACCAAGTTATTTTATAAACTTGGTTATTTTAACTCCTAATCCCAAGTATGCAAAGCAAACAATTAAGTTTGCGCCTGAAACAAAGTTCAAGTCTAAAGATGGTACAACACCAGGGCAACTCATTGTAAAGCTCTGATCACTATTCTTAGTATTTTCCCATAATGTAAAGCGCATCGTACTAGAAGATGTATACTGCAATGCATTATGGGTGGGGTCACTACCTAGACCGGTTTCAACCTTTTTTTTCAACTTTACAATGAGTTGCTCTAATGTTTTACCATCTTTAGTCTTGAACTTTGTTTCAGGAGCAAACTTAATTGTTTGCATACTTGGGATTAGGAGTTAAAATAACCAAGCTTATAAAATTACTTGATTATCCTAATATACGATATCCCTAAGTTAAAAAATTTATTACATCTACATCTTCTCCAGAGATTTTTATTAAAAATAAAAACACCTTGTTGCAACTTCTATAGGTAAAGTTGATAAGGCTCCGTATTACTATAACCTTGGTATTTAGAATGGGGATTGATTGATTCAATCCAATATCCTTGGAGGATAATGGATGGTAATGCAGTCAATGAAGTTCTAACTGAGGCTCGGGCATTGCTGTTACCCTCCTGTCTTGATCAGAGCTTTAATTGCTCAATAACACCTTATCCCTACCCCGTCCTCTACAGATAACGGGGAAGATGAAAAGCATTCTTGCTTCGCCCCTTTAAGCCAGTCCTTATAAGGAACCTTGGTATATTTAGGGTCTAGCTACTCACTGAGAAGACCTCAAAAAAGGTTGAAACCGGTCTGGGAAGTGACCCCACTTTATTTTCATGTTATTTTAGATTAAAATAAGCTTACGAAGCTTAATTTGTTTTAGATTAAAAAGAAGTAAGGTTAATACGCCAAGGGCTGAAGGCTCAAGGTGTCAATTTCAATTACTTGTTTTGAATAGGTGTCTTCATTTAAGACAAGTAAGTGAAATTGTAAACACGTTCATGCTAGCAATTTACTAACTATACTTTTTTTTTCAAGTCAGTGAGCATCAGACACTTAGGTTTGATATTATTTTTTGTGAAAGCAGTAAAAAATGAATATTTTAGGTTAGTGTACGTTTCCACAAGGGATAGCGATAATTATACGAGTATTTTCCAATTACAGTACTAGTAGAAATGCTATCGTCATCATGAAAGATGACGTGAATTACACAAGAATTCTAAAAATTTCATTTTCTAAATTAACGTAGCACAATAACCAGTACGGCAGAGAACATAATGAAATTTTTGGTAGTTTCATAAGTTTTCCCTCGTATGCTTTTCTCTTTTCAGCATCATTAACGACAGGTTTCGCTCGGATCTTTCTTATTCTCCCTATCTTCTGTAGGATGATTTATAATCAATAGCTAACGGACCTTCTTATTTCCATTTGTACCGGCACAACCCTGTAACTGGGGTTTTTATTGAGTTCTTTCGAAACTTAGCGTCAACAAGGCAACATCTGTGTTATAAAAAGGATATAAGTAGAGAGAGAGGAAACAATACCGACTGTTAATACCACTGATGTCAGGCACAGTAAGTACTTTTATAAATTATGCAAGCCACTTAACCTGCAGCCATTATTAGAGCTAACAGAAGATTAAGTTGCACTTGGCTTATTCATAGCAAAGAAATAATATGTAAATTAATCATTTATAAGACATATGAAGCTAATGGAGGAATAAATTACTTTTCCTTTTATTCGGTACTAGGGCAGTTGATCAACTTCTGTTATAATAAAAGTTTAGACTTTTACTGAGTAGATCTGTTTCAGGCAAAGGATAAAGATTTTCTCCAGAACTTACTACCTACTTTACAAGACTTGTACGTGACTTGCGCCCAGTTTATATAAAGTAACTGTTCGAATAGTTGGCATGGCTGTCATTGCCAATTTTTGTACTGCAACTGTACTCTGTTCTGTTCACGATCGATGCAGTCCACAGTATTTTATAATGTGATAAAAATAATTAAATACAATGTTATAAAAATATTAAAACATTCGATGGTCACGTGATTATTTATTTATTTATTATTTTTATAAAACAAAGAATCAAGTGGATAACTAAAATTCCACCTTTAGCCAATCACAGATAGCTGGCTCTCAAGACTTTCAGTGATTTTAAGTGCCATCCGGGGAATAGAGTACGCAAACGACTGCCATTTCTCATTCATTTATAATTTTTATTTATATAATTATTAATGTATTCAATTAATTACTTTTAGCTGGCGAGAAAAGTCCATTTGCAGATACCTATCAAGGTATATTGAAACAATCAGTTTATTAAAAAAAAACAGGTGTTTTGGGATCAAATTTTAAAATAATCTGCATAAACACTACTGAATTATTTTTTATTTGTTAATATAATATAGATTTGTGTGTGTGTGTGTGTGTGTGTGTGTGTGTGTGTGTGTGTGTGTGTGTGTGTGTGTGTGTGTGTGTGTGTGTGTGTGTGTGTGTGTTTAGCACTATTTCATAATAATCTTATCTCACCGAATAGCAGATACGAAACAGACAGGTCAATTAACGAGTTAATGTAACGTCACAACTTATTAGAGCTAAGTAAGACGTTATTTATCTTGTTTTGTATGTTTTGATTGAAATAGAATCCCTCCCTAGTCAATGGACCGTGCTAACAAAAAAAAAAAAAAAAAAAAAAAGAGAACAATGAAGCGATCTCTCCAGAAAGTAAATGGATGTGTTTAACTAGTCTCGCTTGTCGTCGTTGCTGGTAAGGAAAAGTAAAGAGACTACCGCTGGTGTTAATGCACATCTCGAGAGAACCTCTGTGGGAGTCAACAAGGGCGTCATGGATACGGTAGACGAATGCTTCGCACCGCTTCATTTGAAAAGTCATATTAGTGAGGGAGATAAAACAAACAGAACACTGCGGATAGACGGCGCTGATCAATGCAGAAGTGAGTAGAACAGAAGCAGTTAGAAAGAAAAACGAACGGAATTTTTTTTTATCTTTCATTTATTTGTTATAATACTAGTAGTTGAAATGCCTATGCGGCCAGTTTTAAAATAAAGAATATATATATATATATATATATATATATATATATATATATATATATATATATATATATATATATATATATATATATATATATATATATATATATATATATATATATATATATATATATAACGAATACGATACAGTATTTGCTTTTTTTTTATCAACTACTACTTAAATAAATATTAGCATAAGACAAATGCTGTTGAGCAAGTATCGTCTGCTTTATACTATAGCAACCGAACCTACGATAAAGATCAAAATCGCAGTTTTTAATTTTATTTTGCAATGCTATAAATTTTTCCAAGATATACAATTTTAAATCTTCTCTGATAACGTAAAAAAAAAAAAATAGGTTGACAAACATGCTCCAGTATTTATTACTTCAAGATTTTAGAACTCGCCTACTTCCTCTTTAAATGAATTCTCAATTTCGGGACCGTTGTTATAATAGTTTACGTCTGCCAGTTTTCATTACTCAATTTAATTCAGAAGTAGTTTTTTTTTTTTTTTTTAATCTACAAAACTAACAGATCGAATTATGAGAAAAACACTGTTCACAATACATTACATTGTATTGTACTGTTCACAATATAATGTAAGATATGAAATTAGTTGTGTTTCAAGTAAATGTAATTACTATAACTAATTTATTTTATTTATTTATTCCTATGGAGTTCCCCTTTTCTTCCCCATCCCTTTTTTTTTGGGGGGGGGGATTGAGCAGTCCTAATGAGAGATTAGGTATATATATTTTATGACTGTAAATCCGTGTGTGTTCACGGGTCTGGTTTGTCTGTTCTGAGGGACGAAACACTGGAGTTTCCGGATGTAAAAACCCGCTTCGTATGAGACCGGCTAACTCACCTTTATTCGAAAGAGACCAGATAAAGGTTCCTCACGTCTTAGACAGGAATCGAACCCTGGTCTTTCCATTCAAAAAGGAATAGTAGACTAACTGAGCTACGGAGGCTCGCTGATGTGTATATGGCTACTTGATAAAGAGATAAATTTTGTCTGTAACGAATTAAAAAAAAATACTGAACTTCTTGGTTACTGAGGAGGTGAAACCTGTAATATGTTTATGCCAACAAGTATATATCAAGTTATATCAAGGAGAGTAATATCAACACACACACACACACACACATGGTCTCGTAGCCTTAGTTGTTTTAGCAGTAACTGCAAACAACAACAACAGCTTATGAAATTTAATGCCAGAGAACAAACTAAGTTTTCGTGTTCTGTGATACTAAGTTAATGATCAAACCTGAAATGTTCCGTAGGTTGTTGAAACCAGAGCGTGTTGTTTCTCGTTTTATAGAAGTGCTTTGTAATTCGAAACGATGGCGTCTCTCTCTCTCTCTTTAACCCAGACCCAGTTTCAAATGGGTCTATGAGTTTCTGACCATAATTAAGTTGGTCTTATAGTTTAGGTAGGCTCCCAGGAAGTTTAATGCAAGACAGCTGTCGACCACATTAAATATCGTAATGTATGTTTGCGTAGGCCGTGCATGCCTCATTATGAATGGACACTATGGCTAACTCAATTCGTTTGACCGTGCTTGATAGTGGGAACTCATTAATGTCATGCATGAAAATGTTAAAGAGCTTGGAAGATAATCCGCGTGGGATTCCACACTAATTCCCTGCTTGTTCGCATGCTTGTGATCTGTTTTCGGTTTTGTCAGCAATGTTTAAATCATTAATACAGGTTACTTATTTCCGTATGGCTTTTCTAGTAGTCCATGTGTACATTTTTTACCCCTCTTATTCCTTCCCTCCTCTTTCATCAAGGATTTTTCTACACTTAACCGGTACCGTATCGAAGATAAAGTGGTTAGCCCTACGCCGCCCGGAGTGTCCTATGTCTGTAGATGCGTGTGTTCACAGGATTGCCTGTTCTGGGAGACGAAAAACCCGAGTTTCCGGTGGAAAAAAACAAAACAAAAACAAAACTACCTCCGTATGAGACCAGCTAACTCACCTTCAGTCAAAAGAGACCAGATAAAGGTTCCTTATGTCACTGACTGGAATCGAACCTACGTCTTTCCGACCAAAGGCTTCATCTATACCGGCTAAGATATGGAGGCACCCTTGTGTAAATGATTTTGATAAAAGTGTGAACAACTATCGCAGTTTTTTAATTTTTTTTTTAAATTAAAGTCGTTGATGAGATCGTTCCCCTTTTCTTTAATAATAATGACAATAATAAAATAAAATTGCTAATTTTATAATGAAATCGAATCGAAGACATTAATGAATAGATTCATAAACGTGTACGTATTTCTTGTATATTTTTAAATTTGAAACTACATATGAGTGATTGGCATAGAATCAAAACCACAGTTTAGCAATTGTAGTAGGATTATCATTTAATTTTTATATTTATATACACAAATAATTATACGAATAATTTAAGTAGGTTATCTTATCTGTAATTTATTTATTTATTTCTGCTTATGGCTACATGAAACTGGCAAGTGAAAAGTACAATCACAATTTCCAGAAACAAATGATGAAAATCTTAACATATAAAAGTTTCTAAGTCTTTCCTTTTTTTTTTCTAAATAAAGCAAAAGTAACGTGTCATAATCAAGCCAGGGACAATTACCATCCTGCTGCAACCAGTATGACAAGGTTGCATGTTCTCACAACATTCACAACATAAAAGTGGCTGTATCCGAGGTTTAATTAGAGAGCAGTTGTGTCTTGTGTGAGAAAACTTGATCCATTAGAGGAGGCCCATTTCACATTGTATCATCATCTTCTAACATGAGGAGGGTTCTGCGGATACTATGACGAGGACTATGAGAGTGACTATGAGAATAATATCTTCGTGGTGAGACGGGCCCGTGATCTTCTGTTTCCTCCATAACCACCGCCACCACCATACCAACTACAGGTCAATGTCCAGGCTGGAAAGCCAATTCAAGGCCTCATCCGTCACCTTGTGGATGTCCTGCAGGCCACCACCGTGAAATTGGCGCCTTGGGCAGTCGTACACAATATGAGTAATCGTCTGCTACGAGAGAACAATCACAATAAGCGTGATTTGACGGCCCCCCATTTATGTACAAGGTAGCCACATCTGTCCAGACTAGTTCTGATCCTGATCAAAACCAGGCTGCGGAGCACAGGATCTTCTACCAGGAAGCCGTTTGTTGGGAGATTGTTGGACCAGTATTCTCTCCATATGTCAGATATTGATGGCAGCGTACCCGAAGAGAGTTCGTCCATGGACCAGAGAGGCTTTCTAGATTTGAGGCGAAGACTAGGTGGGTTTATGAGAGTCTGGTGTAGGGGCAGGAGTGGGTTGCTCAATTAAATGCTTTATTAAATTCCTTAATCGAGGTTTGTCTTCTCCGTATGTGTGGCGGAGCAATGTTAGATAGAACAGGCAGCCAGGAGAGAGGGGTGCTTCTCACTGTCCCACTAATTATGCGCGTGGTAGAGTTTTAGCTGGGTGTCTATAATGTTAGTGTGTGTGTACTTGTTTCCCAGACAAGAGCACAATATTTTGCTGCAGAGAATGCGAGGGCTAGTGCAGACGACCATAGGACTTCTGCACCACAACCCCAGGTTGTTCCAGCAAGCCTTGAAATGATATTATTTCTGGTTTTAATTTTATTGGAGAGGTTGATGATGTGCCTTTTATAGGTTAGGAGTCTGTCCAGGCTCACTCCAAGGTATTTTGGGTGAGGCTCGTGTTCTACCATTTTTCCACAGAAAGAAAGGTTGAGTTGTCGATTCGTCTTATCTTTAATAAAAATGGTATATTATCTAATTTTAAATGAACTAATTCTATTTGCTAACTTAATCATGTTAAATGCGAAATTGAAATAATAAATAACTTTGCTGCAGTATATGCACTAGAAGCATTTTGGAATTGAGAAATATTTTTAAGCGAGCCATTTGATTTATTTTCAATTGCCAATCTTGGTGAATCTAAGGACGCGAAATCATTTATTGAGAACTGAGGATCAGAACATTGTTTTGATGTAGAAGCTTTCGTATTTCGTCTGCCATTCTCTATGTGACAGCAATCGATTTCGTATTGTTTTATGGTTAGTACAGTCGTGGAAGTACTTTAGTCAGTAATCGGAAAGCAAGCTATGAGAAATAGAAATATGTGATTCCTTTTGAACTGTTTCTACTTTTAGAATTATTTAGAAGCTTATTTATTACCTTGAAGATGCGAAGACTTGCAACAAAGGAAATGAAATGCAAAACCAGTGAATGGATAGTCGATTTTATCATATTAGGTGTGATATACACTTTTTTAACTTTTCATTAGATAAACAATGTCTTGAGAAATTCAGACTAGAAGTTTACCTTCTTAATAGCTTCACAAATGACACATTTTCAACTCCAGGAAGAATTTTTCGTATTCGAAGAAAAATGTTCCTGCTGGTATTTTAAATAGCGCAAGCTATTCAACGAATTGATTTTTCGTTGTTTACAGAATTCTAGGAAACATTTATAGGAACTGAGTGGCATCAGACCTTCAAATATGGATGAACACCACATCAACGAATTTTTACATACTAACATACAAAACTATAACAACAAATATACATAAAAATATAACGGAAAAACTCACGTAGAAAAATTATTTAATGGTATAATTTTCGCCCGTGTGTCACAGGCATCTTCAGTACAATTAGGCACAAAAATTAAACATTAACTGACAATTCCAAAAAGCGCCACCTAAGTAGCTGGTGTAAGATAACTGAAAAGGTCAATAACTTTCCTAAAAAAAAAAAAAAAAAAAAAAAAAAAAAAAAAAAAAAAAATTAATACAATAAAAAGTTAGGAAAGATTAGCTGATTTGTAAAGTACTATCTCCCATAAAGGGGACAGACGTAAGCCGTCGGATCTGTTTAAGTTAGGAGAATGAAGTAGAGTTTCACATGCTTCTTTATAAAGGCGTTCCATGAGAAACTGACTTTTGTGAAGAACTCTTGTCTTTTTCCAATGAACTCTGTGTCTAGTGAAGATGGCATGTTCTGCAAGTCCAGACTTTTCAGGTTTAAAGTATTCAATATAAGATTGGTGTTCTTCTAGCCGAATGGAGGCAGATCTTCCCGTTTGTCCGAAATAACATAATCCACAAGAGCACGGAATCTGGTAGACACCTGGATGATTAAGATGTGGAAGCTTGTCCTTTGGAGAAGCGAGAAAGGTGGAGATTTTTCTAAAAGGTCGAAAGGCAACAAAAATATTCAGTGGTTTTAAAATTTTTGCTATACGTTCACTGATGCCTTGTATATGTTTAATTTTTGTGCCTAATTGTACTGAAGATGCCTGTGACACACGGGCGAAAATTATACCATTAAATAATTTTTCTACGTGAGTTTTTCCGTTATATTTTTATGTATAGTTATGTCTACTCACGGTTTACCTCTTTTAAAACTTATAACAACAAATGTTCAATTACACATTGAGTGAAAGAAAAAGACAATCACCTTGCTTAGAACAAAACAATAACAACCAGAAGACGATTACTGACAGTATTAGGCAATATTTTGTGTGCAAATGTATTTAATTAACAAAACATTATGAAACTCTATACTCAGTATAAGAGACTGATATATTCTGTTAACTGCATGCTGTCATCAGCATTTGTGAATTGTAAGGGGGAGAGATCACCCGAGTTTTTGCAGGTAAGAAGAAAATTTCTTCTTACCTGCATTGGAGGCGCCAATAAAAAAAGGAAAATCCTTCCGGACACAAACAAAATCAGGCACAGAACTATCATAAACTATCTTACCCAGATATTCATTTGTTTATTTTACTACTAGAATTTGTGGAGTCAGTTGGTATTTATATTTAATTATGTTGGGAATTCATTAATGTGAAGAAGTGAAAAAATAACATTAAACAGGAAATTAGTCATCGATATGATAAATTTATTAGCTTTCCATGATAGATTTAGTTTTATTCGGAAGTGGATGGAGTATTATTCAGTATTGGACAGTGTCACAGATAGTAACTTGTTCTGGGATTTTTCGTCTTGTCTTTCTTGTCAAGTCAATCTTTAATATCCAGTAGGTTTGCGATCTTTTGTGGTTTGGGGTTTTGAACAGTATAGTGCATAAATATGATTAAAATACCATATTACACTATGTTACAGGCAACCCAATGCTACTCTCAATATAATTGCGGAATTTTTAAATAACCATGCAAAAACTTAAAAATAAGAACGTGCACAAATAAAAATAATTCAAATTAAAATTGTTCCTTAGTTTCAACGCGTAACGTCAAGTTAATCAAATGACACGCAAAATATCTTGAAATCATTTTTTTATGTGAATCCATCCAGGAATGGTTTTAAATCTGTCATGCATTAGTACGGTAGGCGGATTAAGGATTAGATAATCCGTTAATCCTGGTCTTGAAGATTTTCAAGCCACTTTAGACCTCCAATAAGCAGGCTGATGGTCGCACATCGAATGACGAAATTCATCTCCCGCCTAGAGACACACGGTAGGATTCGAACAAGACTGCAATGTGGAATCATCCAGGATAACTCCACAAACTTTTTTTTTTTTTTGGCTTTTTCGACTATTTCTGTATTCCCTTTACAGATATTCCATACTCTAATATGTAGCCTCCTACAATTTCGATCTCTACACATAAAACAAGAGTTTCATCTTGATCTTGGACAAGGATTGATGCTTTGGCCTTTCAGGCATTGCTGTTCGCATGTCTCAACTGAGCTCAGAGAATGAGAGTGATCAGCGGGTTAATGCTTTAATCTTAATACGCCGATGTTTGCAACAACTAAGCAGAATTAATCGCGTCGTCCCCACTCTCTTGTCAGTAAGTTGTTGAATCGAGAGCGTCAACGCCGTTTTCGTAAAATATCAACTTGTGGAGAATATGACTAATGAAAAAATAGACAATCAAAAGGTGGTAAGTATGACTTATAACAGATTGTTAGGGCTATGAACGAAGAAAAAGTGCACGAAAAAATAACACAGAATTAAATGTCATTGAATGGATCTTTGGAGTAGTCTTAAGAACGAGTTGATTGCAAACAACTAGGGTAGATCCTTAAGTAAACCCATAAATTATGCCAATTCTACTAAAACTTTACTTGTTTCGAATTTCTTAACAATAGTGCATTTCATTTGGAATGTGTTTCAGACTAAAAATGAATCAAAGCCTGACAAAACTTCCCAGCAGCGCTGTTACAAGAAAAAACATTCAGTGATATTTTTTTTCTTCCTTAGTTACATCAGGGATGTGGGACCAACTGTATTTCTATGCTGCACTTAGTTGTATTCAGCGCCATCTTGTAACGGTTGTTGACAAAAGTCTAGGGATGAAGCCCGGGAGATAGTTCTATTCTTATCTCGACACATCCACACACTATTTCGACGCTAAGAAATTCTTTGTGATTCCCCGAACATCAAATTGGCATTCTAATGGAAATTCTAAAACGACTCCTTTGTCGCACTGAGCTAAGGAAAGGATGCTTGGTGTCATAGAAACGACTCTTTAATACTTTAGTTTCTTTTCTAGTAATGATCGGCGCTTAAAATATGCAATTTATTCCTGAGAGAATTTTTTTTTTTTATTCGCCAAGTAAATTTTGCATTTCCTTTCAGGTGGCATTAGGAAAAGCGCGAACACATAGCACTGGAATGACATTTAATTTTGAACTTCAGAGAGCTCTGCATTAAAAAAAAAAAATGAAAAAATATAGCACATTCGTAAAATGTTAGTAAACAGCAGCTACCTTTATTTTGCAAAGTTTGCACTAGCACCAATTTTTTTTGCATGTGTGTATTGCGCAAACACATTTGAAAAAAAAAATAGCTGTCTGTAAAAAAAAAAAAAATAATGACTTGAGAATTGGGCAAATCGTCAAGTTCGAAAAACAGCCAACAGAATAGAAGACTGTTTTGTTGGTTGTATTCTGGAAACACGTGATTTTCTTTCTGTCATAAATCACCTACAAAAGAAAGATTTTAAGGATTCAAAATTGTGATAGCCACGAAGTCTGAGAATCAAAAATGTGCATCTATAAAATATCATATTTCATGCATTGAATCTTCGGTTTTGTTAAACAAGAATACCGCTGTAAATCGCATAATCTAGATCAAGGGGTTGGATCCGAGGGAATTGGCAGCCTCTTTGTTTATCTGTTTTCAAAAGCAAAGAACTAGTTTCAGAAAAATCGGACCTCCAACCATATGAAACCGATTAAACTCACCTTCACTTCGAAAAAAAGTCAATATAAAGATTCCTATTCCTCGCGTAAAGAATTGAATCCAGGTGTTTTCTAGTGAAAATTTGTTCTTGAAACGTGAGCAATGATTCTCTTAATGGATTTTATTTTACTCCTTTCTTATTCAGATACATAGAAGTCGTTCGAAAATTCGACTTGGCTCAACTAGGCTCAAATCACCTTTCGGCTGAAACAATTCTTTAGAGGACCAAGTCGATGGAATTTATTAAATATAGCTAGCTCGTTATATATTCGAAGAATAAAAAAAAATTCTTAGACTGATTTTTTTTCTTAATCATGTGAGGAAACTAGTCCTCCTTCGCAGTAACACCTTCCGTCACTCGATTCCTCTAGATGAGCATCGCAGTCAATGGTGAAATTAGATTATTGTAAGCTTAACATTCGAGTGAGCCTCTCTCATATCAACAAACTGTCACGTGATATGACGTAGGCCGTTGCCAGTAATCACTTGGATACTGATGCGAAATATATTACAATCACTAACAGGATGGGTGTGTGTGTGTGTGTGTGTGTGTGTGACTGGCGACTTCTGAAGTTGATTTGTCTTGGTCAGTCGTGGCCATGGCCTTGCAACTTCCATATGAAGAATTTATCATGATTTAATTCAACAATCATGATAACTGATGGATGAATTGTCGTATTCCAGCACGCACACACACACACACACACACACACACACACACACACACACACACACACACACAAAGGTAAGTTTTTAATGGTTCTCATATCTCATATTAAAAGGAAGGCATTTCAAGATTGAATGTTACTATAGCAACCTAGAATATCAGGCGTACACAGTTAATGGACTGTATACGCCTGATATTAGTTGCCTGCTCTAATGGACACTCTTTAGAGCAGGCAACTACGTACATTTGGTATCAAACACAAATTACTATTCAAATGTACTGCACATGTACCGTAGATACAGGCTGTTCAAAATGTATCTTTGGATGCTGCTATATCGATTAAAAAAATGGTTTTCATGGTTCGTATCTAAAGCTTTCAAATGAGTACAACGCAACCTGATGACTACCTGATAAGAAATGTTAGAAGAGCTCGCTAGAAAGACAATGCGACAAAGAAAGAGAGACAAAGCACTTACAAAGAATTAACGGCGATGGCATTATGTCTTTTCTCATTTATCTCTGGTGTCTGTCGGCTGAGTGGGTTCTTACACAGTTCCCCCTCCCTACATTTGCAAAAACTCGAAATGAGCATGACTAACCAGTTCAAGTGAAAATGAATTGAATTCTTGTAGGAATTCGAATGAACATTCGAATTCCTACAAGAATAATTTTTTAGGTTATTGAATTCGATTGTGAGAATTAACTACGAGATAGCTTAGGCCACAGAATTAAAGAAAAACGAGTCCACGACATCGAATGCATGTTTTACTTGTATAACACATCTCCCTATGTAGTGTTTTGTAATGTGATTGCAAAGGTAGGTCTTTGTTTTTAAAATTATTTTAAATTTTATTTTTTTGTTATATATTATATTGTTATATATTAAATTGTTTTTAAAAAAATTAAAACCAATATGTCTTATTCAATGAAGTGGATTATCACCAATACTCTTCAATATATATATATGGAAAAAATTTCAAGAGAGTGGAGGAAGAACGAAATCAAAGGAATTAAAATAGGAAATAAAGAATTAATCAGGCTTTTGTATGCTGACGATCAAGTTATTTTTGATGAAAATGAAGACCAATTACAGGAAAATCTACACGTATTGAACAAAACAATAGAACAATATGACATAAAAATCTCAATATATTAAACAAATCAATAGCATTTCAAGGCAAATAAATTAAAAGATGCAAATTAGTCATCCACAACAAAGTAACAGAACAAGTGAACAAATTTAAATATCTAGGAAATTAAGTAAGCCCAATGGAGAAATCGACTTGCATATAAAAAATAAAAATTCCTAGCAGTTATTGAAACTTTGAACAGACACTTCAATAAACAGATGTCTAGAACAACCCAAATAAAACTATATAAAATAATAGCCAAACCAATTCTGAAACATGGACTTAGTGGACTTAGTGAGAACGAGATAAAAGACAAGAGGAAGCTGCAGAAATGAAGTTCCTAAGATCACTTGCGGGTTATAAAAGAATAGACAAGATAAGAAATAAGAAAACAATTATCCATAATTCATAACAGAATACACCACAGAAAGAATGAATGAGGAGAGATGGCCAAATATTGCCTGAAAATATAAACCAAAGGGACACCGATCAAGAGGAGGACCCAGGAAATTTTTAAACCATTGAAAACGTTACAGGCAAACAATTGCCTAACACGCGAAACCAAGAAGAAGAAGATTTATTTTTTACATAATCCTGAAATCCTGAAGCAAAAACTTTTCAAGGCACTTCAGGCCTCCATTAAGTGGGACTCTGGTCTCACGAGGAGGGGGGGCGATATTCATATCCTGCCTCTGAAGAGTACACTGCAATCAGGAAGCCGCGGGTTCAAATCTTCCTTTAGGGTGGAACTTGAACCTACAGCTTCTTGGTTGTAATGTGCGCTGACTATTAAGCCATCCAGGCCGGAAAATATTAAGAAATATACGAAAGTAAAGTAGAGACTTCAAACTACCTTTATTATTATTATTATTATTTCACTGACATGTTTCTTTTTGGCGCAGGCTATTATAAAATGGATACAGCATATTTGTAAGCGTGCCTCATAAAAATACAAAGATAATCCTACTGTGTTGAGTTAATTTTTTTATGCCCCATATATCCAAACCTGTTAAGATGTAACAATTCTTCATACTTTGTAGACACAAGCTTGCAGTTTAAGTATTAAACCCAATCTTTTAGAGTGTTTTTCTTTTTACGTTCAATGTAAATATTTTTACGACTCTTTCAGCGATCTGTAAGGTGATCGTAAAGAAAATTTTCACGTTATGCTAAAAGGTGTTTTCATAAAAGGGTATACTATAAGAGTAAAATCCAGAATGTACAAACAGAGAGGATTTTTTTATTTTATTTTTAAGTTGGTGATTCAGTGAGACGTAATGTCAACAAATCGGGCGACTTCCTCCTATTTTCAGCTGTATACTTCTGTATATACTTCTGTTTACGAAATCGTCAATCGCGTGGGTTCTTTGATGACTTTCTTTCCTTTTAACTTTTGACTTATTAGATAGATGTGCATGAAAATAGAGAGTTCTACCACGTAATTCTTAGCTGCAAGCGAGAAGAGAGATAAAGAAATATAAAGACGCTTTCACTAAAGTTGGCACTAAATATAGATGTTATGGCCTGTCTCACTGTCTCACTGATGTTATGATCTTCTACTCACTGAAGAAAGTCCTTGGGGATTGCTTCGTCAATGAAAGTCGACGAGCCGATAAGGAAGAGGAGTTAAAAACAACAACGACACTATAACAAGTCTCTCTCTACGGGCGCGAAACGTGTAAATTTGACCTACCAGTATTTTTTTTTTTTTCATTTTACTGCATATTATAATCTTGTCTTACTTTGGTAAACAATTACTGAGAAAGCTTTTAATAAACGATTCACTTAAAAAATGAAAAATAAAAACAACAGGATCATGGTAGGAAAACGATGCCTCTTCTTAATATGTTTTTTTATTTTAATGTAAGCTCAACAATGAAAGGATGAAAATCTACATCATAAGCGACTTCCGGTTTCCAATAGATGGCGGTATCACGCCGGGTGAAGAAAATCATCTACCACCTAAAAACCTTTCAAGATTTTCGTGCTACAGTGGGATTCAAATCAAACCTGAGTTAAGATTAATGCAGTTAGCGTTAATCTTCCTCGTATTTCATTTATTTTAACCCCATCGAAAAATTTGACATTCAAAGCTCTTTATAAATTGAAAAAAAAAAACTTCTACAAAGTAAGGTTCAAAGTAAAGTAATGTTCGGAGAATATCTTCCTAGTGTGTGTGTGTGTGTGTGTGTGTGTGTGTGTGTGTGTGTGTGTGTGTGTGTGTGTGTGGTCAAAATTTGCAGAACGAGTATAGAGGAGGTGTGCAGGACATTTGTCATGGTGAATTTCTAATCTCAGAATTCTCGATCTGTGATGATACACAAGCGCAGTTGATTAGTCTCTCATTTCTTACTAAATTACACTTCATTTTTGTCATTTGATTGGTTTTCATAAAACTTCGCAATTTCCGCTGATGTTCGTGCACTTTTAAAGCATTGAAACCACTATGTAAATTCTTATATTGCGTCATAACTACACATACGGGCCACCGAATTAGAAACTTTTATTGTTACATATAGGCATGCGACTCCCAATTCCGATCCTCTTCAATTCCCTGCGCATGATTCGGTGAGATATGGGCCTGGAACAGCCTTCATTAAATTTCGGACAATTTCTGCATGCGGGAAGTTCTATTTGTTCGTACAAGCCTTTTGAGATGACAGCGATCTTGTTCGGACAGTCTTAGGACCACAGTTACGCTTCTTAGACAAGCAATGCTGGTTATTTTTCCACTGATTAAACATCAGGGATATCTCACCATTAGAGAAACCAGTTTGCTCTGTTGTTTTCATAATCACGGCTCCAGACAGACTGGCACCTGTAACAAATCCTCTATCAATTCCGAAAGATCATTTGTTGTTCCCATTGTGATCAACATTACTGACGATTAAATTCAGTGACCGGTGAATTATCGTGTATTTCAATCACCGTGTTGTCAGTTTTGCACAAAACGTTCCCAGTTTTTACAAATTATCACGAAATGTAAGGAATAATAACCGCCAAAGTTTTTACGCTGATAAGAAATAGTTCAAGCAGTAATAATGGACGACCATAATATGTTACATTATGCTAATTCTCATGTTACAGCTCCGGACCAAAAGATTAGAATAATCAAAAAAACGTGTTCAATGATTTGCAATTCTAATTTATTGCATAAAAAAATAATTTTACCAAACATGAATTAGCATAATCTAAATCTACGTATTTTGTCGATTATATAGCCATGCAAAAATATAAAAATGTAATAAATTATAAGAAATCTGTTATTTGAAAACATTGAAAAAATTAGAATAATTTTTAACGTGGATCAAAATATTAGAATATTCCAAATTTTTGAGATTGCTTTTGAAGAGAGCATAGAAATAGCATATATTTCAGTAGCTGTGGGACTGATTAGTGTGTGAGGTAGAGTTTGCACGTGGATTTCAGTTAATCATTTGCTAAACATGGGTCGAACAAGTGATATATCGGAAGCTAAGACGTTTCGTACTGAGACGTATTCCAATATCCGGAGTTTTCAAAATAATCGCCGCAATAGGGGCCAAAAGGTAATAACTACATCAAGAGATGAGAGGAGATTGAAGAATATCATGAAGAAAACCGCTTCCGAACTGTAAAATATTTTCACAGGAAATGGAAAGAAATAGGTGTGAATGTGTCTAAATCTAAGACGTTGAGGTGACTTCACAAATTAGATTTTAAATCACGTGTGCCTATGACGAAGCAGCTTATGACTTTCATAAGGCAGATAAAGTGCGATGGTGTAAGCAAAGACTGTTGTGGAGTCAAGAGGATGGAAAAAATTACTTTTTAGCGATGAAAGTATGTTTTTGTATGTTCCATGGTCATCAAGGGGTACCGTGACAGAGGTTGAAAATATCACCGAACGTTTCAACCGCATTGAGAAAAAACTTTCATTGGTAACACGTAAGCCAGTTTAGAGTTTCAGCTTTGTTCTTACTCACGCAACTATGACCATATCGCGAATCTCTCTGGTGTCGCTATTAACTATACAATGTTCAGCTTTAATATGTCTGCACAGTTCCACGTGCCTAGATACATCTTTAGATGATTCTTCTTCCACAACGTCGGCTGTTCTGGACGTTAATGTTTTTCACTGGCTGCACTGTCAACGGCGCACCATAATTGGATCCTTTTTGGAAATGAATGAGAACACCGTAGTTTGAACAGATAATCCCATTTCACGTGATGGGTTTAAATGGATGCAGCCTCATTGATGAATATCTAAACTCCTCTTTTATCCCAAACAACGTCCGTTGCTAAAGCAACCGAAGTTAGTTGTAATTGAGAAAGAGAAAATTTTAGTGTTAAATTACAGAAGGGCATTAGCAAATGATAGAGAGACTGCAAAAGTGATCGTATGATTATAGAACGAACTGGTTAATTTCTGAGGTCGCCAGGGATGACAGACACGCAAATGGACAACTCTTGTATGAAAATTAGTACATTAAATCGAATTATCTTGCAGGGAAAGGCCTCTCATTTTCCATTTATTTCACTGGTAAAGGTTAAACACAACTCATAGACGCGCTTTGGGAGATGATCTACTTAGGAAACTGCAACGATGCTTTAATCCCTACCTTGCAAATTCAATCACTCGGAAAATTACCGAAATACATTAGTGATCGTAAACGAAACTATATCTAAGGCGAAAGTAAGCCGTAACTAATAGCTCATGGTATTAAGTCCTATGCAAAGAGCAAAGTTGCAAACAAAGAATATTATATAAACAAGATGTAACAAAATCTGTCCGCATAGGGAAAATTAAGGACTGTAATAGAAAATATAAGACATGCGCTGTCTCACATATTGCAGATTTACGCTTATATCTACTGTGCATGAGTTCAAAATCAAATCCGACGAAATAGGATGGTTAATCTTATTCCTGCGGTATCATATGTCTATATTGCGTGTGTTCTTCTGGCCGGTTCGCCTGTTTTGATGGACGAAAATCCACACTACCGCGTTTGAGACTGACTAACTCAGACTTTTTGTATCTTTCAGAAAAGCGAATATTTATATATATATAATAAAAGTAGAAAAAAATCCTTAGCCCACCCACAGCCCTATAGATTTATAACCTTCCATGTGTGTGTGAATTCACATAAAAAAGAACTAATCTTGGAAATTCGTTTTTTTTTATGTGCGTCATCCGCATGTATTCTTAGAACAGTTTATCTGTCTGCGGAGAAGGGAAAAGTGAATTTAACATTGCTTGAAAAAGCATATAGAAAATTCTCATCGTGATGAGATTTAAACTCACGTCTTTGTTCGTCACTTGTTTCCAATCATGGCAACGAACATCCGATAAATCAAGATGAAGGTGAACAATCAGATATTTATTAGCTAGATATATTCACCGTGAGCACGGTTTGTCAAATTTGTTGCATTAAATACAATTAATAAACTCCAGAATACTTGTAATATTTTCCAAGCACAGAGTACTTTTAAAAGCGAAAGGGAAATGCCCAAAAAGTATAGTTTTTCCTTTCGACCAAAAACCTAATAGTGTTTTTTGTTTCTTATCGTTTAAAGTTCCTCTGATAATTTTCTCACAATAGGATCAAAATCATCAAAAAGAAATGTTGCAAGCTGAATCATCGAAAAAAATTTCGACCAGTTATTATTTTTTTAGTTATTTATTTTTATATTGGTCTCATACACAAGAGATCGAGGAACCTATAAAACATCATTAGCGTATTTGGGATGCAGGTGAGGGCCGAGATAGAAGTTTATTGACCTTTTTTTTATTGGGAATACTTCTTACCGAAGGCTCTTCCAAGGAGACGGAGGTATATGGAATAAAAGAGGAAAAGTTACCACATGTTGCAGCCAACCTCCTGCTTCCAAAATACTTGGCTCACTTTTTTATATTTTTATGAAATCATATCTACTCATCCACTTTCACTCAGAGAGTAAGTGTATTTAAAAAGACGTAGATAGAAAGATTTCAGATAGAAAGATAGCTATATAAATATCTATTTTTTTCTTCTTCTAAAATCTTATAATCAAAGATCAGGGATGGGAGAACGTAAGTAGAATCCCCGAGTTTGACAAACAGATAATGCTGTATCGGAAAATTGAGATTTTTAGAAGGTGCTACTTTTCGATGTTTTGAAATCAATCTTAGACTCAACTGACTCGCCACTTTCATAGCAATACTCATTACTATGAGTATAAGTGATGTTTTAGGAATACTGATTTGAGTTCCACATAGCATGTCGCAATTTGTCCTCTAAAATCTGCCTTTCATATTCATAAGAACGACATTTAATACACTTACTATACCTATTTTAACTGACAATTTCTTGTTTATTTAAATAAAAGAACCAATAGGCTTCACTTCGGCGATGTAACATTATTTAAATTAAGGTAATATTAAATCCTACATTATTTCAAAGCCGAATAAGAAACTCAAAGATTGGAATCAAAGAGTTTCATGCCGAATATAGTAAAGTATAAAAGTTTCGGCGGATTGTAGCGTAAGCTAAAGCACGTAGTTCAACACTAGGGCAACTCGTTGCAAAGTATACCATAATATATAACATCATACATCTCCTAGGAGATGTGTTTTACATTATGGGTAATAGTAAGATTAGTGATCAGAATTTTACTCACCTTTGCAACGAGTTGCCCTAGTGTTGAACTACGTGCTTTAGCTTACGCTACAATCCGCCGAAACTTTTATAGTTTACTATATTCGGCATGAAACTCTTTGATTCCGATCTTTGAGTTTCTTATTCGGCTTTGAAATAATGTGGGATTTAATATCCCCTTAAGTTAAATAAAAATCTTGTTTACTGATTTTTATTCAAAGCTGTTTTGTGCTTTATTAGTTTTTTTCTCGAGTTATTCTTCACCCACCTCCCCATTTTCTTTCAAGGGTGTTTCGCAAAGTGCATAAATGCCTGTTATAGACCGTTTTCTCCTCCGACTGTCTGCTCTGCTCATTTGTATGCATATAACAACTTTGATCTAGCTCTATTGATTTTATTAAAATCTGACATTTGTCGCGACATCTTAATTTGAGTTTCAGTCGAAGTAGTAATTCTAGAATAACGATACAATATAATATCAGCTCCGAATAGCATGGAGTTTAATGAAGTTTGGTATTTTAAATGCTTACAAATAAAAAGTTTGTGGTATTGTCAATTTTGGTTTTGAACGAACCATTTCAATGGCAAACTAGCAATAGTTCACGAGTCAAAAGCAGTTCCTGGGCTCAGTTGCTGCGATAATGAAAGACGTTACTATCCAATAATGCTACTGCGAAATACACTTCTTTTTGTGAATTCGATTGATTCAAATGGCAGTTTGGTTTAACTAAACAGCAATTGTTTTGTCACTATAGTAACGAAAATAAACACAGAGTTGGCCTCTGAAGAGTGTTGAGTAAATTGCGATGCATCAGATCTGTTTTGATTCTTCGCATGAATATATATAAATTGTATTTGCATTTCTTTCTTTCTTTTTATTTCTTCCTTCGGTACAACTTTTGCAAGACATCTGTCTCTCTTTGCGTGCTTCTCATTATCAGACCTTGGTATATTTCGTGTGTGCTTTGTATTTAAGGACACTTTTTTCCTACTTACTCATTCAGTCGAATGTCGAATATCTCTTTTTCGATGAATAATTAACAACTGGCTGGAAAAGGAAGGTACGAGTCTTCTGTTTTCCATTTCTTGTTAAGTCCTGCATTTAGTTTGTCTTTTATGGTGTTAGTTCTTCTGTTATCTCAACTGACACGGAAATTAACGCCTGTACTTTGATGCCCACCTTTACAATTCAGCGTCAATATCGCTGGTTGAGGAGGGGGGGAGTGGTGGAGAAGGATAGAAGGCACTGAAAGAAGTCAATAGTCGTTACGTCACAGAGCAATAGAAATCTTTAGAATTAAGAGGAACAATTAGTGAAAGAAGTAACAGAGCAGGTGTGCAGGAAGAAGTCTTCGTTAACAGGCAAAGTCATTTTCCCACAGGAACACCAGCAAGTAAATTAAATTGGGGAGAAAGGGGAGGAGAAGAGTCGATTTCAATGCTCATATTTTACTAATGAAGGCGTGCTAGCTACAATCCTGTTTATAAATAACGAATGACCTTAACAACACAAATAAGAATCAACGCTTCGTGCTACCATCTGTTGATGGAATGCGCTACTAAGAATTCTCTTCTGAAATAGACCAAACTTATTAATATTAAGAGACCGACTTATTGATTTCGGTGTATAATAAAGCTATATTGTGCAACATTAAATAGGTAATTAGCAGGAGAAGTTGCGCTATGATACCATCTAACTGTAATTGGCTCCAAGGTCATGTTTGCAATGAACCTACAATGTCGACACTGAGACAGATGGGGAGGGGGGGGGGATCTATTTGCCTCATGGATTATCAATAGTATAGAGTGGCGACATCTGGAGTCAAAGAACGTCACTAAATAATATAATTGATTTCCAATTCTGCATCTAGAATTTAGCCTATCTACGTTGTATATGCAACCCATTCAATATCATTATTTAAATTTTCAAAATTTATTTAATCATTTATATTTTTTTTTTTTTACTGTTGGTTCCATAAAATAATTCCAATATAGTTTCAGGTAATTCGATTCAGTGGCACAAAAGTAATTATTTTAGATGCTGGCATCACAAAAGGCTCCATATCAATAATTTGAACCATCCAGAATGTTTTTTATTTTATTGATTCCATTAGAAGTTTGTAGAAAGCTGGTTTTCTTTTATTGACATACGAAGCCGTCTTGCTTAAGGACCAAAGCAATCTACCCACCATAGTAACATTGTATACTTGTCTCTACACTTGCGTTGTCAATAGAATCGCGTGTTGTCGCAGAGTTTTTATTTTTATTTTTATTTTTACTATTGTTATTTTATTTAGAGGTACATTTATCTTTTGAAAGCATTGGTCATCACTGTACACCTCCCTGTGGGAAGGACACAAGCCACAAATGAACAGTGGCAGTATGACAATGCAGTATACTGAATTATTCCAGCGAGGCAGATACTGTAACTTTTTTTTATGCGAATTCCACACTATACATATAATTCCTATAGTAAGTTATTAGTGTGGGCGAGTTAAAAGTTAGGACCAGATAATCCGTGAAATATTTCAGAAATATAACATCCAACACAAGAAAGCCATGCTTATAACATCGATGCATTTCTAATCGTGGTAATATTGTAAAAATGAAATAAATATCGTCGTAACGAGTCTTTGGAATCATTATATATATATATATATATATATATATATATATATATATATATATATATATATATATATATATATATATATATATATATATATATATATATATATATAATTGTCATTTCTTGGTGTAAAACACAGTAATCAATTCGAATATAATTTATTAATTTTCACTTGTTCTTTTGTAATCATTGGGATGCATTCTACCTGTTGCAATGCATAGCTCAAGGAGTGCAACCATCACCAATATACACCTATTTAAAATCTATTTTCTTTGTTTTCTTTTCTTACATGTAACGTATTAAAATGTTATTCGTGGCTGTATCTTCAAAAGTTTGTCGAGGTCATATTTATTTATTTATTAGGTGCTATGTTAAGTTAATATAGTTTTCAGGAAACAACAGCACGGAACTTAGTCAATCGCATAAAGAGGCCAAGTGGCTGATCACAAATAAAAGATCACGTGATGTGTCAGGAAACATTATCGGGATTTTATTAACATACACATACACGGAACTGTTAGACATTGCATACAAAATATGCCAACAGAAGTAAAATACAAAATTAGCACATTAAAAAGAAGTGCATACGTAAATATGAACTTTTGTATACTCAGTCCTTGAGACAGACAGGTTAGTTAGGTTTTGGCACGCATGCAAATCGTGTTCCCTCGCTATCCTGACAGCTAATGTGTACCTGATGTTAGTGTGTTTACACGAAGCTCCTTTGCACGGGAGGGAGAAGGAAATCCCAGTTATCGGGAGAACGTAAAATAAAATAAAATAATAAAATAAAAAGCTACCACCTTGGTATGAAAAGAGCGAACTTATCTGCAGTCATAAAGTCCGTATAAAAGTTCCACTGCTAATGCGCCGAAATAAAGCCCAGACCTTTTCAACCCAAGGGTATTGTTAACGATTGAGTTAATGAGTTCTACACAAAAACGATTTTTGTGTAGAACTCATCAAACTTGGTTGAGTTCGTGAGAATGGCTGGCTAACGCTTTAACCTTAACACGTGAAAATTTTAATCATACCTGCGACATACTAATTGTGTTCAAAACACATTAGACAACGCAATAAATTTTATCCAACATTATAATTCGTGGAACAGTCACAACAACTGGCATTTAAAAAATAATAAACGTCTTCTTAATGGGCCCACGCTTTGATTCCAAAGACTCATTACGACGATATTTATTTCCATCATCATCATCATGAAATTTAGGACATGTACCCTCAAAGGGTGTACAGGACATTATGATAGTACTACATGAAAAACTTAAATCATCATCATCATCACTAACTTCCTATCTTCAATTTTCCTCCAAATCAGTCCGTTACCTGTCATGACTTCAACATTATCAGATCTTATATTTCTATCGTCTAAGGCACTTTTTACTGTATCCACCTATATCGTGGTCTTCCTCTGGGTCTTTTTCCTGCCAGCCTGGCAGAGAACACTTGTTTCGCTAATCTTTCCTCTCCCATTCTGCTTAAGTGACCATACCATCTGAAATTAGCTTTGCTAACATACTCCTCGATGCTGACAATGTCAAGTTCTTCCCTAATATCATCATTTTTAATGTGGTGCTTCCAGTGATGCCATCTCTCCATGCTTCTAATTTTTCTCAGGCCTTTCATATCCGAAGTCTCTAGTCTTTGGTCAAGTGTTTTATTTCTACCCCAGCTCTCAGATCCATAAGTTAAAATTGGCTTGAACACTGTCTTGTATACAGCTAATTTAGTGTTTTGACTAATGTCTTTCTTATTCCATATGAATTTGTTCAGTTGACTTCCTACCATACCAGTTTTGTTGATTCTGTTGCCTATTTCTATATTTAATTTACCATCTTCAGTAAAAATCGTGCCTAAGTAGCTGAAATGTTTCACCTGTTCCACAGGTTCTCCATTCACAACACAGTTGACATTTTCAATGATTCTGCCTATTTTCATTGTCTTTGTCTTTTTATTGCTGACCTTCATACCATATCTATTACATATAAATAAATCTACTTGTAGTAGATTTATTTAGAAGTATAACATAATCTGCTTAAAGCCAAGAGCTGACATCAACATCTCCAATTTTGATATCAGGTTTGATGCCACTTTCCTTCATGTGATCCATATAGATAATGACTAACGGAGGGGATAATGTACATCCCTGTCTGACACCAGATTTAACAATAAAACCGTCTTCCTATACTCCTTTCAATTTGACTTACAACTCAAATAAACACTAAGTATTGCTTGATATAATGCCCCATTGATACCTACAACTGTAGACGTTTGAATAACGTTTCTCTTGGCACCTTGTCATATGCCTTTTCCAGATCTACAAAACCTAAAGAGAGATCTTTATTTATTTCCACTGATTTATTTCCTCTTTACAATATTTCTGTAATATTTCACCGCGATTAGAAATACGTCGATGTATAAGCATTGCTTTCTTGTACTGGATGTTATACTGACAGTAATACTCAATGCAAATTAATAAAGTCACGCATACTGATTAGTCGCTTAATGCGACGATAGCAACAAATGCAAAGTAGTCCAGTAGCAGTCTGTATTTTTCAGTTGGGACTAATCTGCTGGCTTTCAGTCATATTTTTAGCCCGTTTACATTTTCGCAAATGTTAAGTTGCTTTTCACCCAAACGGAATTGACACTTTCGACTGAACAGCTATCTCGATCGTCAGCATTGGCGTCATGACTCGCAGACAGAATACAAGGTACTTTATTAAATAGTATTACGGCGAGAATTTCATTCCTGGTAAACGGAAGTAAATTAATAGACAATAAGATGGCCAGTGCCGGATTTAATTTGTTGTAGTCCATAGGAAGAATTTTGTAGTTTTTTTTTTTTTAATTCACAACATAACAATTATAAGTTATTTAGATATCCTATTCCATTTTAGCATTTAGAATTAGCATTTGCAGGTGTTACCATTCCAGAGCCATATTTACCCATGGTTAAATATGGCTCTGGAATAGTGGCATGATGGAGCAATGTTGTGTTTCGTTAATACAGCCGTTCTTTATAACAAGTACAAATGCATTGATTTATTGCACAAGAAAACCGGATTATTCCATAATTCCATATTGCGATGCCACAAAATACGTCATCATACAAATCAACAGAATTATGCAGAATTTATCAGGTCATCACAAGGGCAGTCCGTATATTTCTCATTTAAATAAACAAAAAATATGAAAAATAAAATAAAATAAAAATTTTCTCAGCAAGTCATAGGCTAATGGGATTGATCTATGTTGCTATATTTTTATCGCAAGTACATGACATGTGCTTGCTGGATCACGAATCCTCTGATGAAATTCATGAAAAACAACACCTTTTAACTAATTCATGATGTGCAACAACAGTCGTCCGCTCTGCCTTCTGGCAATACACAGTATACGGCCACAACGCAAATAATTAAGTTTACATTCGCTTGTCCTGGTACATTCTTCCATGCATTAAAAATAAACATTTAATGAAAGTATCCGCTGAAAGCGCGTGCCTGCAGAAAAAGCAAACACAGCAGTGTTAGCGTGACAGTTGCTTCTTGATGAAATCAAACGTGATGATGAAATGTCCTTTTGTATGTTATTCATATGACGAATAAACAAACGCGTACTAATTTTACCTGTATGCTAGGCTTCCTGGTGCAATCCAAGAAATACCTATATGAACAATTCTAAAAGTATCCTTCCGCTAAGGACAAATATATTGAACAACTATAGCAGTTTTCACACAAAAATTGCTGTAGTTATTGGATAGTAATTGTGATTAATGTACAAAATTGTCAAGTGTCTGATGAAAACCGATAACGTATATCCCTAAGATGGAATGCATCTGCGATATTTTGCTCTATGAGCCGTCATATATAATCTCCAATTACTACGGTAGCCTTCTGTTTATAGAAAGCCCGATTAAAATCAGCATATCTAATAATGCTGAAACAATAATTTACACAACTAGTAGAATTACTATAAATTTATATTAGCTAAACCAAATAACGATAAAACGACTCATAGTTGCTCGATGGACGCCACGTGGCTTTGAGGCAACGCGCATGCGCAAGCAGTCGATAGAAGGCAGAGATGTAGTACCACTTTGTGCTTGACAGTTGCCGTCACGTATACATGCAGAGTGACATCATGAAAGCTAGGAATTTTCCAAGTGAATAATACGCAACTCTGTAAGGATTTTGAGTAGTTCACAAAAGGGAGAGGGAGAGAGAGCGATGTATGCTAAAGGTAAGGTCATCAACCCTTGTAATACCTTTAATGTTTGAATCTGGATTAAATTTGGCAGTATTTCATGAAGCCACTTTCACTCTTTGCATTTTAAATAAATAATGTTTACATATATTTTATTTCCTAATACAGAAAGTTGTGAACATCATGAGGTAGGAGTATATTTCATTATTAATATCGTATACTTACAATATGAATAGACAAACGAAACGAAAGTAAAAAGGAAATGATTCCGCTTACTTTTTACTCTCAGGCGTTTTAAAACTCCTTTTTTATGCATTTAAAAATATTATTTTTATTTATTTTGGTTGTAAATGCACCGATATGGAATGGATATATTTTTTAAAAAAATGCTTCTTTCGAAAGCAAATAAGTAGCAGAAAATTTTCGAATGAAAATATGTAGCAGAAAATTATTAAATGCAAAAATTATCATCAAACAAATAATACCATTTTGGATATATTCACCGCTTTTTATATCTTAAGTAAATTCTGTACATATTTTAAAACATGCAACATTAAATTTCGCTAAAATAAATAGCAACCTTGACTTACATAACTGATGTCTTTCATATTCGTCTGCTCTTACTTTCAATGCGCCACCTACAATAAATGCTCTTTAATTAGTTTCAAAATAAGTGGATAAAAGAAAATGATATTAATATTAATTACTATATCTTAATTACATGCATAAATACTAGTACTACTATTTCAATTCGTGTATGAATACTTTTACAATAAATCCTAGATAAAATATGTACTTGAAGGAGATTAATACTTCTTTCGAAAGCAAATAATTCATTATTTAATTATATCCTTCTTTTGTTAGCGCGAGTACAGTAGAATTTAATGTTTTATTTAATGAACTTAAAATAATCATAATTTAATACAATTCAGTTATTAGAGAGAAATGGTTAATACTGATATTAAGGAGTTCATTTATGTTGTATATACTTGTATTTTCTATTTTATTAATGCATTTCGCGCTCGCAAACTAGATATAAATTATCTAGTCTGACTAGTTTTCAATAATGTTTCAAACATTTTATTAAACACAGTGAAATGTAGAATCGAATTAAATTGGTTTTTTACTATTTATTTATATTTTAATCTACCCAATACATCAGAGGCTACAAAACCTGTACACAACAGGAGCGTACGTGTGTGTGTGTGTGTGTGTGTGTGGACAAGTTGTTGTTGTTATTATTGTTTAGAATTACAACCGAAACGACAAAGACTATGATGCCAGTATATTATCTCTGTTAGCTATATCTGGCGGATATGTCTGTTTTGTGGTTTTAAAAAATTTCGATGAAAAGGCTCCCACCTCTGTATGAGATTAGCTAACTGCTGATCTTATGTAGAGACGAAGGCGTCGTGTCCTAGATGAGATTCGAACCCAGGTCCTGTCTGGACAAGTAGTCAAGGAGAACGAAGGAATCTAACAAGTTTCCTGAAAAGTTGGGGTTCGTATTCATTGGTAAAAATAGTATGGAGAAGGCTGCTTCTATTCCAAAGAACGGAGGCAGATGGAATAAAAGAAGAAAAGTTTCGATATGTTCTGAGTTGAACTGTGTACGGATGCTTACTAATGGCTGCTGAAAAGCGAAGAATGGTAACGGTCAGTTCGGTGGAGCAACGCCCATGCAAATACCTATGAAGAAGCACAATGAAGAGAAGAGCAACTATGAGAAAATGATTGGATGGAGTCTCTGAGAGAGGGGGGGGGAGATCACCTATTAGGAGGACTGCCCATTTCTTTATACATCAAGAATTTTTAGGAAATTTTAGGTCAGATCCCAAACGTGTGAACAAAATTCTAATCTTGGTCGGATTTCGGATTTATAAAGCGCTAGAATTTGAGAGGGAGAATAATAACAGAAATTTTTTTGAGGCCGAAGTGGCTATGGATGTGATATGTTTACACCAGGATAACTTAGAAGCGAGCGTTCAGCCCAAGAAAAGAACTGATCTGATTTTAGAAATCGGAACATTATCATAATTAAGAAAAATTGAAGTAGGGTCATTCTTCCGGGTAATAACATAGGATTGCATATTTACAGAACTGAAATTCAACCGATTATCTTAATCCCATTTCAGAATAATGAGGAAGTCAGTGTTTAGGACACTGGTTATGAGAGAGATATTAAAGTTCTCTCATTTGGGTACTACAAGGTTTCTCGAATGAAGAAGATGAATGAAGGATGTTGTCATCAGCAAAACTACGGATAGAATTTGAAATTAGAGAGGTTGGATCATTGATGTATAGAGGGAAAAGCATGGACCAGAGTACAGAACACCGAGGTACTCCAGCATTAATAAAGAAATCTAATGAGAGGAACTATCTACCATGATCCTCAGTGAACAAACCGAGAGGAAGCTGGCAATCTGGTCACAAAGAGGAGGAGGAAGACCTTGAAATGTTAGCTTGATATTTCCAAGGCGTTTGATCACTTGCAGTAAAAAGATCTAGAAGGCCATAAGGTTAGCTAGGAGATCAGACGTGGAACAAGAATAGCAGAATATATATATTGGTAATTACTAATCACTAATTGATGGATCTCTGGGTAGTAAAAGATGCTATGGTTGATTATTTTCTCCATCACTTTCGAGAGTATTGAGCAATGAGATGATAGTTTGATTTTTCAGGGACAGTTTGGATAAACACTTGCTTGTTTACATACATTCGGCAATGGAAAGGAAATTCATAATGCATTAAGAGTAATAATAGACAGAAGAATTTAAGTAAATAAATCTGCATACGAAGTCTTATACATTATGAAAAGGCATTGGATAATATACAATCGACTAAGCATTTAGAAATAATGAAAACAAAAAGGAAGGAACTGACTGGAGAGAGATAATATAATAAATCAATTATATGCCAACTAGAAACTAAAAATAAGAATACAGAAAGATTGTGCACTATCACTGTTATTTTTTAATCAGTAAGTAGAAAATGCATTATATTTATTTTCTTCTAAATTTAGTATAAAAAGAAGGAATCTATAATGTTAATGTTGATAGAGTATAGATACACTCATGAGCTAAACGTTATGAGCCCCTAACCTGTTTCTGGCCAACCAGACTGCACAGTTCGCCAGAAACAGGCCAGAGGTGGTGGTGGCGGTATCTCCGTAAGTAGGATTGCTCTCGCAGACATCACTGGCTTATCTTTTCCCCATTGAACATACCACAGCAGCTAATTCTTACCTTGGAATTGTTTAGGAACAGGTATTTCCCTTATATGGCGACAATGTGGCCTTGATCAATCTGGACTCTTCCTACAACGCCAAGTGTTACAAGGCTCGCATTGCCCAAACATGATTCAAAGAGCATGTCCAAGCATCTCGTATGATCCTCTAGACCAGCGTTTCTCAACCTTTCTAAGCCCAAGAACCAGTAAAATGCCTAAAACAATTCTATGGATCACTAAGTTACAGAGACGTAGCTGGGGGAGGGGGGGTGCGATCCGCCCGGGCGACACTTTTTTTGGCGTTTAAGAAATCTTGCCATACTGTCTATAAAACAGCAACTGAGTGATGAAATAGACTTCGAATGCCATCGACGATTTTGCGAACAGAAAAGAAAGAAAAATAACATTTTAGAATGTTGGAATTAAAGTTTTACTTCAAAAATAAACAGTGTTTATAATGTATTTCCCTATACATCGTTTTGACTTTTTGTAATTTTTTTAAAAACCTATGTAGGAATTACCAACATTTCGGAAAAACTGTGTCATTTATAACATAATAAATCTAAAAGCATGTTTTGAATACATATGGAAACAATTTTGGAATTGAACGATTAAAAATGTGTCATCATTGAACAAAGTTTTAATTTTTATTAAACAATAAATAATATGATATAATTATGTTACCACTTACTTTAAATGAGATGGTTGAGCTTCCCGGCCCTTGTAGAGTTGCTGAATATCTGTCTCAATCTTGGTCAACTTCAGTCAAAGATCGCCATATGCACTAAGACGATTTCTGTATTTTGTTTTCATTTGAAGGAGCGATGAAAATCCTTTATCAAAAAGATAGGTTATAGAAAACTGCATGACGATTTTTAATGCTTCTTCAGATAATTCGGGAAATTCACTTCTCACTGAAGGCGAGATACAAAATCGAGCCAAACCAAGATCACGCAATTGCATTTTAAGTCCACTGTCAGTTGAAAGCTCAATTAATTGTTATTTTTTCGATAACGAAAGGTCGTTCTCGTGACTGCAAACCTGAAATGGATCGCGAACTCACAGAAATTTCTTATAAAAGTTATTCGGAAAATATGTTTCAAAATTCCGTTTCAGATTTTTGAGCTGGTCACAAACCCTTTCCAGAAACTCGGAATAAACAAACATATCATTTTAAACTAAAAAAGATTCCACTGTTGGAATCTTTTTTAGTTTCAACCAGTTTTTTCTCGAATGCCTTTATTTAGTCGTAGACATCAAAAACAGTTAAAGAATTTCTCCAAAGGAAGAGATTTAGTTCATTTAATTTCAAAAAAATGTCTGAAAGGTAGGACAGTGTTGATAACCATGCTTCGTCAACAAGGAGTGATGCAAAATCAGAATTACGTTCATGTACAACAAACAATAAAACTTCTTGCCTTAATTGAAATGACCTTGTTAGTACTTTGAACCTGGAAAGCCAGCGAATTTCAGAATGAAGCAAAAGTTGTATATATTCACTACCCATTTCATCGCAGAGTACTGAAAATAACCTGTTATTTAACAGTCGAGCTTTAATCTAATTAGCTAGTTTTACAGCGTTGTATAGCACAGTTTTAAATTCTGGTGGCATTCCTTTGGAGGCTAACGCTTTCCTACGTATGAAACAATATACCCGATTCATGTCCGGAGCTACTTCCTTGACCATAGAAACAACCCTACTATGCCTGCTTGTAAGGGCGCGAGCTCCATCCGAACAGAAGCCTATACATTTTCCCCACTGGATCCCTTTGTGTATTATGTACTTATTGAGAGTGTGAAATATTTCTTCTCCAGTTGTTCAGGATAGCAAAGTTCTAGAAAACAGAATATCATCATGAATGTTGTTATCATGCGCATATCTTATGTAGTATATTAACTGCTCATCATTTGTAACATCAGTAGTCTCGTCTATTTGCAACGCATAATAAGGGCTCTTCTTAACTCGTTCGATTAATTGAGATTCCACGTCACCTGCCATATCATTAATTCTGCAACCGACAGTGTCATTTGAAAGAGGAATCAAATCTTTCAGTAACTTGTTGCCAAACATAGTTTTTGCCACATCTTTTATATCTGGAAGTAGAAAATTTTACCCGATAGAATGAGGTTTCCCTGATAGGATGCTTCTAGTACCTTGCTATTAATGGAACCCATGACCGAAATTACATCTTTCCGATGATTTAATGTCCCTAAACATCACTGAAAAAATTAAATTGACTTATTTTTCACATCACAATGTTTAGTTTCTAAATGTTTGAGTTTCGCAGGTTTCATGCACTCGTTCGACAACACTTCATAACACAAAACACGCTGAGGTTTCTGTTCACTTTCATCGCCACACCAAGTAAACCCGAATTCCAAATATGAACTGTTATATTTCCTACTGTATTTTTTCTTTGAACTGCTTGTTTCTTCTACTTTAATAGTATCAGATTTACTCGCCGTTACAACACGTGTATCACAATTAGGGTTAGCATCACCTGTTTCATTTGCCCTTCTTTTTAAAGTCCAAGTTCTAAGCCACTTTTCCATTATTACAAAGCGTTTCCGAAAATATATATAAATACTGGAGTTAACTCACGACACACTTTGTTCAAGTATCACTTAGCATTTTTGAAGGTATACTGAGCCTTGGTTGAAGGAGGGAAACCTTCAATAATAAAAATCAGTTGGTTGAAATGTGGCTAACACATGTTCACTTCAAATCTGACAAAACAGCAAGGGAAGGCGGAAGCAATAAAACTATATTGTTGTTCACTTTACCCATTTTTTTTTTATTATTCTTCATTTTGGTGCTACAAATTTAGCGGCAGAATGACGAATCATAAAAGAGGGGTGAATTGAACAACAATATTGTTTTATTGCTTCCGCCTTTGAACATTCTGACGCTATTTGTTGTTTTTTTAAGTCTCCATTTCATTTCAATAATTTTTACTTCCTTATTCAATTTTAATTTGTTTTGTTTGGATAATTAAAATATATATTTATTTGATTAATTTAAGTCTTCCTACGGACCACCTGTCCCATCGTCGTGGACCACAGGTTGAGAAACACTGCTCTAGACGCACCATTCTCCTGATTTGAATCCCATCGAATAAATTATGGGATCATGTGGAATGCAGCATCCGCCGGTCGATGCCACTACTTCGCTCGGTCGCTGATCTCCGAAAACCTATTCTCTCTAGTTAGTCCAGAATATCTCACGACATCTTCCGTGGTCTAGTGGAATAATCAACGCCAAGATGGGTGCAAGTAGTTATCTCGGCCAAAGAAGCCCCAACACGCTACTGGTTGGCATAATGTTTTGGTTGAAGAGTATACGAGAGTGGTCTGAAAAGTTCTCGGCCTGACAATGAAAAAACGAATTTATAATTTCAAAATTATTTTTATTTTTCCACATAATCTACTCCCTTAAGACTAATACATTTATTCCAGGGATGCTCTAGCGCCATTATCCCGTCCCTGTAGTGGTACGGTTTTTTCTAGGGGAAGGGGGGGGGTATAGGGCAGTATAGTCCTCTTAGTATAGCTGAGGATGAACCGGATTTAAAATAGATAATATACAGGATTGATGAGATATCGCATTAGTATGAACAACTGAATATAAAAACAAAAACAACTAAAATAGCAATCACAGGATCTAGACATTGAATAACTGAAATCGTCAGTGCATCTCAGCGGAAAGTCGGTTAAAAAATGGAGAATTCCTAAACGGAAACGGAAAGAAATATATTTAAGAAAATGAGGTAGTTTATTGCAAACCAAATAAATGAAAAAGAGTCATAAAAATATAGAATAAAAGCCAAAAGGTTATTTTTCTGGCAACCTTAATAATAATGAAGGGGATACAAATCCTTTGATGTTTATCTACCAGTAAGCGAAACTCTAAGAACTAGGACTAAGATCTATGAGTTTCATACCAAAAAAACTATCGGCAAATCCAAGTGTACGTAACTACTTGGTAGTACAACACCAAGGCAACTCGTATCAAAGGTGGAGAAAGCTCCCTCACTATCCTTGATATTTTCTCATAATGTAAAAACACAGCCTCTAGGGGATGTAATACTGTAATTACATTATGAGGAGAGGTCACTACCTAGACCGGTTTCAACCTTTTTTGAGGTCTCATCAGTGAGTAGGTAGACCTGGAAGAATATAGTATATTCTTCCAGGTCTACCTACTATTATATTATATACTATATATTATATTATATTATATTATATACTATAATTCGTATAGTGAAGGTATGTAAGTTCTTTTCACTTAAACCTTGTTATCTTCCAGGTCTACCTACTCACTGATGAGACCTCAAAAAAGGTTGAAACAGGTCTGGGTAGTGACCTCTCCTCATGATGTAATTACAGTATTACATCCCCTAGGGGCTGTATTTTTACATTATGAGAAAATATCAAGGATAGTGAGGGAGCTTGCTCCACCTTTGATACGAGTTGCCTTGGTGTTGTACTACCAAGTAGTTACTTTTGGATTTGCCGATAGTTTTTCGGTATGAAACTCATAGATTTTAGTCCTAGTTCTTAGTTCGCTTACTAGCAGATAAACATCAAAGGATTTGTATCCCCTTCATTATGAGTCATAAAAATGTTTCTGTGGAGTGTATTCTTATAATTGCTGGATCGCCATAAGCATAGCAGAAGAATGAAAACGAATTATTACAAGAAGTCAATCTGACAGGATAAACGTGAAATATTATTTGAAATGAAAGAGAACTGAGTGTTGATGATGACAATTGCAGGAGGGAAGAGGAAATTCTTGGAAGACGTATGGAGCCATAAAAATTACTATGAATATATTAAAGGAATAGATATTAGGTAAAAGAAGAGGGTCATCAAGACACACTTTATTTGAGGATGCTTCGTTTAATTGGAAGTAGTTATGAGAAATCAAAGAGAAAATCAATCCTAAGATAGAGAGAGAAATATAGCAGTAACTTCATAGTGGAAAGAAGTGTCCGTTAGAATGATATTAGAATCATACAGTTAAGTAATTCATATAATATTTTTACCTTTGAACTAGGGAAGGAAACTTCATGTGATTGGTCTTCAACGTTTGGACAAGTTTAAAATTGAATAAACATAATTATAATTTTATGCAAAGTACAAAGGAAGCTTATGTTATTCTTCTTTTACTTTACATTAGATTATTCCTTATGTACAGATTTATTTGGTGGACCTCGAAGATGTCAACATACAGATATAGTAATGGAAGCAAATTTACTATAAAAATATTTGTGCAGTACATTTTTGTCGCATGCATTCAGGATTTTTACACCCCTCCCCCTCTTCTATCAGTGGCTTCCCTAAAATTCTTGTTGCTACACTGGGTTTTCCCCGAAAAAAAAAAAAACTGCCAAAAAATCGAAATTCAAGGTTGAATATTTGTAGCTGATTAATGTTCACGTATTAGTCAGCAGCTAAGCAAAATTGATTAACTAAACACAAAGTTCTGACACTCTCAGGGTCCTGGCACAATCACTGAATTCCTATCTCTGTTCCAAATTTGCAGTGTTACTCACGAGTTTATTTTGGATGGACTGCGTATATTTAAAACTTTAAATTTCATTTTTAACACAATTGTTTTGAAGTTTTGTGATGAAAAGGATCCCGAATCCAACTAGAAAAATATTCGTTTAATTAGTACGTTTCTTATAGTATTTTTATTACCGTTTTAAAAGCGCTTAAAATTCCAGTGGAATACAGTATTATTTTTTAAGGTTTCGATCATATTTTAATCATATCACTGAATATACTTTTTTAATTGCCTAAAACAATATTTAATTTGAATTTTATGTTCGATTCCTTATTACTTATTATAATTTTCTCCCACAAAAGCATGTAAGAAGCATTTAGCTTTCGTAGCACATTCTTTGGCATAATTATGTCGTCATATTTACGAAACGTTTTGATCATTGTGAATATTTGATTCCTGTTATTATTGAAATGACAAACTTCCCTGAAGGATTATCAACCTTCGTTAAACAACTCATCCCACTTCACCTCTCATTTCGAAGTTGAGTGGCAAGCATTTCAGTGAAGAGCGAAAATATTTTATCTCATACAAGATATCGTTGGAAACAAATTCCTTTGCATTCCTCGTCTGCACAAAAGAGATTTGGTTGTCATCTTCTTAATTTACTTCAAAGTAGTGAGAGACTTTTTTTGTTTGTTTTTGCACAGGAAAAACTAAAAAAATGCTGAGGAAGTAAGTCGCGCTGAATTATACTGATCAAATGAATTTCCGTGCAGCAAGAGAAGTAGGTGCTATCAAGATTGTCAAAGATGTCACGTGCTCGACACCAAAGAGCTACTAAATACAGAAGAGCTTTTAAAGTGAGCGAAACGCGAGTTCGCAATCAACTTTACGACGACGACGAATTAACAAGGCATCAGTATGTCACTAGAGCTCAAACAGAAAGCAAATGATCTACTTAAAAAATAATTCAAGCTACAAAAAACTTTTCTTTACTTTATAAAGCTTTTTTTTTTCCAAATTATATAAATAGTTTTGGCAATTCTCCCACCCACCTCTCTTCAGTTCTCCTCTCAGAGCAGAACTGACCACCTAAAAATCATAATTTAATCACACAAAGGTAAGCTCTGATGTAACTTCGCTGCATCTAAGTGAAAAGTAGTAAACTTGTGTTTGTATCAGCTCATGTAGTATAAAGAAATCATAAACGAATTTATCTTAAAAACAACGTAATATTTGCAACACTGTTCTTTCACAACTGTCCAGGCGCTTCTATAAAAAGTGTATAAAGTATACGCACATCCGCCTAAAGTATGCGTTTATTTAAAGAAATTGGCAAAGAGGACCACGATAAGCGATGATATTATGGGTCATCGGGATGAAGTGGTTTCTCTATCAAAGAGCCACGTGTGAAAGTGCACCGGAAACGATTTGGCATAGCGGCTGCGAAGCGGTGAATGGTGTGGTGTCTCGGATACTGTCGTCGTGACTAAGGTTCGTAAAATCCTGTAATGCCGAACACATCATTCCAGTTCAGTTAATAAATATTGAGTTGGATTGAAACATTAGTGATTGGACAAATTATAACGAACTCTGTTGTAATTTAATATTACATCCTGGAGACCAAAGGAGAACGTGAGTACATTATTTCTGTTAACTGCGTATATTTCAATGTCGCAGATTTCCGGTCTTTGGATCGCTTTAATAGAATCATTTAGTCACAAGTTGTATGCGCAAGTGAAGTTGGTAAATGTTTTTCCTAAAGTTAGATCAAGGAAGAATATTTTTCATAGAAAACACTCCGATGTTATTGTTGGTGATTCAATAGCATGTATTATGGACACAATGTATGAGATTTTCTCCCCTTTTTTATATATCAACCCACACAGAGGGTTTTTTTTTTCAAGGGGACCTTTACATCCATAAGTTTGGGAAGCACTGCACAACATGCCAGTCGAGGTTCAGCAATGGGAAAGAGATCAAGTTTGAATGTCTGTAAGTGGTGCTGGTGGTGGACGGGATGTTAATATTGAGAGTCTGGATGTTTGTAAAATCCACATGGAAATTTTTTTGAGTATATTGCGTTGTTTTTTGCTATTTTTTGAAATTATATATATGTTTGTATTTTTAATGGAAATTTTATTTTAATCTCAGTGACTCTATAATTTGCTAAACTAACTTTCATGGTGGAAGTTTTGGGAAAGTCTACAGAGCGGGGGCATTTATCAAGAGTGAAGGACTTGTAGACACGATTTCATAAAGAAAGTGCCCATATTTCGAGCATTCCTCTGACCCCCCCGCCCCTGCAAGTTGTTATACTCGGTCTCCATCCAGGCACAGCCTGGAAGGCCAACAGCGGCACGATTATTTCATCTGATCTAAGAGGATTTCCGGCATTTCCATGCCTGTTTTTCAATGTGTCTATTTTCACTCTCACTTCTCTTATTAACATCCATCTCATCTCGTCTTCCTTTCCCTCTTTTACCTTGTGGTGTCGAGGGTTTATTAATCATGGGAAGCCCCCCCCCCTACCGAAGCGTCATCAACAAGTTTGTTTCCGTGTACGATCTAGCAGTCCTCCTTCTGAAACTGCTTCACTGCTGTGCTTTCGAATGGAAGAGGCCCTTGCTCCCTTAGTTGAATAACTGGGGTGTTCAGAGCGTGCTCAACAAGACGAAAAATGCATTTGCCACTTTGCGCTTCCAAGCAGAGTAGTTCACCGGGTGATGAAAGTACCCCACCTGCCAGCTAAAGTCTGGATAGTATTTCCTTCAAGTAGGGATGATATGCTTTTAAGACGGCATTGCTCGCCTTGCCAGAGTCCCCATTTGGTTACAGACTATACCACGCAAGGCGGGCGCTGAATTGGCTGCGAGAAGTTATGTATTGAGCGTCACCATAAATGTAACGCGATTTGAGTAAATGAGTAAACTCTCATTCCGTTCCTCTAGTTCTTGTGAAGCAGAGTTTTCTTTTCTGATCAGTGTATTATATATCTGCATGGTGTTCGATTTCCGTAGCCTGTTTTTTTTTTCCTTAATTCCTAAATTACGTCAACAGTTTTTATCCTGTAGAAAGTGGTGAAAAGATATAACAAATATGCATAATTTAAACCCATAGTGAGGTTTAGTGCATCATACCATCCTTGTTCTTCAATCGTTTTAATACTGCTTGACATTATTTAAAACTGCCTATATATTTTTAAAAAAATATCTTAAAATGATGTTTAAAGAATACTAGAAGAACGATAGAACTGCCTGCATGTAAGATACTATGCAACTAGTGTGTATTTCTACTAGGGTTATGTAATATAAATCATAAACGTACTCTATGCTTTCTTTTAAATTCCCCAAGGTAAGATACCTACCAGTGATATAAATGCAAGTGCACGAGGATAGGGCACCGAACTGTCCCCATCTCGTGATCTTAATCCAAATTGGCATTGTTATTCTAAACTCGTGTGAATGCAATGGTTTTTTTAGTTGCGGGGTTAAAAATCGAATTTTTTTGAGCGAGCTAAACCTTCAGCTGCTTCAAAGATCGACTAAGTCAATCGGTTTGCTGTAATATAACGTACAAGGTTTTTATTCTTTATTCTGCAAATATTACGTCATAGATGTTACCACGCAGCCACCTTGGTAGTTATGCATATAGAGTATGCTCTGGATTATCCTGGTTCGGATTATTTTTGCATGATTATTCTTTAATTAACTGAGTACAGTATATAATTCATAAAATTACGCACTTTGGTTCATAATAGGGGGGGGGAGAGTTCATAATAGCACTTTGGTTCATAATACATCCTTGTGTGACGATTCTCCATCGCAGAGTAAGCACACTCAGAGAACGAGTGGTGTGTGTGTGTGTGTGTGTGTGTGTGTGTGTGAAAAGCACGTTTTTTTAGCTCGATAATTTAATGATGTACTTCTGTGCTCACTTGCACTTTTTTCCAACTTCGTACAAAATTTCATGTTGCAACTTCCGTTCAAAATAGCAGTCACTCCTGTTTTATGGCAACTCTGTAGAATACGCGCTGCTTTTCACTCTGGATAAGAATCAGCTAGAAGCCTGCTAATGCAGTTCTAATGCTCAGCACACATTCTATTAAATTTCGACTCAGTTTTAATACTGAGTCGCAATCTAATACAACAGGGGTCGGCAACCGGAGGCCCGCATGCGGCCCAAACGTGCATTTTTGGCGGCCCATAAAAGGCTGACCATACTTACATTCCGTATGTTGAATTATTTAAATAATACATTTTATAATATGAATAATAAATTAAAAACAATTTTATACCTATACTGTACTTCGTGATATCGCCGTGTAACTTAGCGCGAGTCAACCGTGTCAGTCATCACGAGTAGGGATAACAAAGGCAACTTCATCCGACGACAACCGAGATTTTGGCGCACTTTTGCAGTCGCGTTTCCTGGTCCGTATTTTAATATAATTCAATAACATTAACTATTATTTTCAGAGGATATATATTTGTTAAAAATAATTTCAAAAATGGGTTCAAGAAAACGTAAAATTGCTGACGAAGGAAGAAGGTTTAATAATGAATGGAACAGCAAGTACTTCTTTATTGAAAATTGGGATAAGCCCCTTTGTCTTTTTTTTTTTTTTTGTCATAAAAGTGTTGCTGTTATGAAAAAATATAATATCAGACATCATTACTAGAATATCGTACTTTATCTTGTAATCTTGTAATTTAAATATTTCTGTGGTTTTTAAGATTGATATAATAAAAATTGATAACTTACATATTTTTTTGTAAGTTTTCAGTCTCTTAATTAAACGCTTGCTGCCCGATTATTAAATATAGAAGTTGAATGTGGCCCGCGAGTCTGAAAAGGTTGTCGACCCCTGTAATAGAACATGGCTCTTAAAGTAACACTCCTATTTGAGTCATATAAATTGAATAATAAAACCAGTCGCGTTAATTTATTAACCGCTGTTATTACAATATTTAATTAATATTGTATGAACTGTACGGATTATTGATTAATAAACAAAGTCGCTGAAGCAGTAAAATCATAAAATCTTCCCCATTTGCTAATTGCTTTGAAAACATTTTAGCATCCAAATTAATTGATATCAAACTATAAATTTGTATATTTTACTTACTTTTGATGTTAAAAATAAGTATTAAATCGCCTTTGCTTCAAAAGATAAAGATAGAATTTTTAATGCTTTTCGAAAGAGTTTTTGAAGGGTTCCCTTGATATTTAATATTAAAGTCAAATGAAAGAGTGTTTCGAAGTCATGTGAATGATGTGAAACTTAATACAAATAAACACAAAAATAAAATTCACATTTTAGTTTCGTGTTTATGTGACCATATCTTGTGAACAAGATATCTTAATTAATTTAATTTGAAACCTCAAGGAAAAGAGCAATCACTATCTGGCATATTTTCTGATGTAAAAAAAAAAAGGTATGAAGTGAAATCAATATTGTTGCATGAACATTAACGAACAAAGCTTAGAGCACGTTAACTTTGACAAAATGGCCTGGAATACTTTCATCTCACTAGGTGATGGCTGTCATATAGTGAAATGCTAACAAACTTATTTTTAAGTTTGTTAGCATTTTAACTGCTCCAAACTAAATTTTCTCCAAGGTTCGCATGGTGAGCAAATGAAATCTGGCTGTTTGACATTTGAAGAGGTTCCGACATAGATCCAGAAGAGGAATGAATCAAAAAGTAATGAAAACTGTTTCCGCGCAGGGAAGTTTATGTCAGACTTAATCTGGGCCTTAAAAAACTTCATAACTATTACTGGTTTCGTATAAAAAATATATGGCAACACTTACATCTGCGAGTCTATGTTCATCTTCAAACCTATAACACTTATGTTACATATTTCTACATCAGGTTTAAGAACTGATATGCGCACATTAACTGAGATATCAATATTAGAAATAATTAATAATAGATATAATTATCCAATAACGTTATTTTAGGCCATTTAACTTTTCAGATATTAGTAAATAGCCTGATTTCCATTTCTCATTATCTTCGAGGTTAAGTGTATTTCGACTATACAAGATACGATGTTCCTAATCCTAACTAGTATTAATTTGCATATATTCGTGTGTGTTCTGCATACACGAGTGTATAATGTAGAGTTACTTGAGAGAAAAAAAAAACTATTTGACTGCACTAGAAATCGAAATGCAGTGGATCATTCACAGTTCCAAGTCGTATTACTATGTGTGTGTGTGCAGGTGACTTTTCAATACATTTTGCTATTAAATATATTCTTGAAATACTAATTTAATAATTCAATCACCGATACAAGAAAACCAGCTCATTAATTGGCCTTAGGCCTATCATTTTTTTAGGCTGCAGGAATTATTTGAAGGGAAAATTTTCGTATAATACTCTTCAAGAAATTTAGGATCTGCTTGCGACGACTCTACTTCACATTGCGTACTGAAAGAAGCAATAAAAACGGATGTGACGTCTAGATATATCATTTTTTTAAAGTATTACTAATTTCTTAAATGAGCGCTTACTGAAAATAAATTAATCTACCAACTTCATTGTACTCTTCATCTTCTCTTATAAGGTTCAAAGTTTGATTAAAATTTTGTTTCATTGTTTAGCCGATACGTCTGATGTCGGAATCGGAGTATGTGGATGGTTGCTGACAGTACTTTCGGCAGTAGTTGCTATTGCCACTTTTCCATTATCAGTATTCTTCTGCATTAAAGTAAGTAATCGCCGATACCTTTTTTTCCCCCTCAATTATGATTTCCTTTTCTTAGAATAAGTCACAGAATGAGATTATTTCTTGTTTTTTTTTTCTACTATTGTCAAGAACATTTCGCAACCATTATTAACTCGAATCTTCTGATGAATATAAAAACCTTGGACGCCGTTACCAGAATGGATCCTAACACGAAAGTATTTCGAAAGGATTTTTTTTTCCCCCTTCTATTCTCTTGAGTAAATAGGATCCATTCGTCGCACGCAAACTTTATTCATTTTCCTAAAGAAAACATTGGTTCACGAAATTGAACTGGTAATTCTTAGGATATCTATCCGTGACAAGAGTGACATATCTCGAGGGTTGACAATTGTCATGGTAACTGCACGAACAAGGTAGTGAAAATAGCAGATCTTGACGTAGTAGAGAAATCTTAGCAACAAAGATGCTAACATTTCGTAATCATGCCAAGTTTTGAAACAAGAAGTCGTGTATTTGTAAGTACGAATTTTCGACGACAGTCGCGAATAAGTTCAATTCATTGTTTTTATGGTTTAGTTATTTTCTGATGGATGGCTTTAAGAATAAGCAGATTATAAACAAAAGTCTTATTGATGTCAAGTTTTTCATAGATTTTAGGCTTATGCAAAGTATGAGCAAGTAACGAACAGAAAAGTCGGTGATGAGCATAAAGACATTCATGACGTTGTTTCGTTTGACTAACATTAGTCAAATTTATTTCCTTACTGAAATTTCTAGATCTGTTTTTCATTTGGCTGAACTCACACTTTCTCAGAATATTGTTATTCTTGTTTTACTGTGCTAAAACATTCATCAGGTTACAAAACAAAACGGAAGACAATGGGGGATGTTTTTTGGTCCCTGCTTAGCATTAATTGCTAATCGCTAAGTGCCTGTATCTGTTAGACATGCGCTTTATCTTCCTTTCCCTCAAAAGTTAATAATGAACAGAAAATGAAGATTCGTTTTGCAATCTGATGTCATTTGCGTCATCTGGCTAAGTGTGTTGATGCAAAATGCTTATCTGACGTGTTTGTATCGGAATCTCAAGCACTGTAAAAATGAGCACAACCGGAAATGAAGAGTCCTAAGACTAATCAGTTTCAACTTGTATCTCTTCACACAGAACTCTTTTTAACCGCTTCAAGTTGAAGACGAACAGACAGGATCCTTCTAATGACGTCAAAGACCTTTAGATTCTCTATGCATTAACTAATTGATGCGCGGATAAGTTGCCTGGAGCCCAGTTGATATTATTATGCTTTATAATAGAATAAGAAGAATAAATATTAAAAAAAATATTAAACAACATTAGATTTTTAATTCTAATCAAAACAATTATTCTCTTAATATCATAAACATTGTTTTTAATCGGTATATCATTTAAAATCAGCTCATTTCGAAGATGAAAGAGAAAATTTTAATTAAAACAAACATGTTAGAAGCTGTTAAATATACAGGGTGTTCGGGATAAATTTGACATATTTATAATTAATTATATTTTTCCGTAAGTTACATGTATTAATACACACTTCTCTTCATTTAAAAGTTTGGACCCTTCCTCATTTATATACAAGATGTCAGAAAGGATGGATAGCTGGAACCCACCTGAATCATGGAAGAGAATAACTTGTATCATGATGATTCGTGCCCGCCATCAAAATAAGGATATTACGACTGCTGCCTAATGCTCCCTGAATACAGTAAAAACAATCAGGCATGAACTAGAGACTTGCAATGGTGACTACGAGGATGTAGCAAGAAGAAAGATCCCTAGCAGACGATCTGATTGCGTTCGTACAGCAGAATTCCTCGCAAATCTGCAGGAACAGGTGTTGAAGAACCCTGGCATTGGAATTCGGGCTTTGTTCGTGGAGTTGCTAACTGTAGTCAAGCCCTGGATAACAAGGGTAGCCAATGGTAGGCCGTATGTATGGCAGCAGGATTCGGCCCCTTGCCACACCTCTGGGAAAAGTCAAAAATGGTTGTCTGAAAATTTCTACGACTTCACCAGTCCAAATGTTTGGCCCCCAAACTCCCCAGACCTTAACCCCATGGATTATTTTGTATGGGGCGCAGTTGAAAAAGACACCAATCGCACTTCCAGTAATACAAAAGCCCAGTTAATGGATAAAATTAAAACAGTTTTTGCGGCCCTTCCCAGGGAGACTGTAGCATCAGCTTGTTCGAGGTTCCGAAGCAGAATTGAAGCTGTGATCGATGCTAATGGTGGTTATTTTGAGTAAATCTTGTTGATAGTATTGTAATTAACTCTGCCTGTAATGTTTTTTTGTCAATTCATTAAATTTAATAGATACAAAGAAGATTTTCTTTTTCCTTACGAAACTGTCAAATTTATCCCGAACACCCTGTATATCATTACTATAAGCAAGAATTTTTTACTCTTTTTCTTTTTTTTTTTTTTTACAAAAACAAAAACAAAAAAAGTTATTTTTTCGGATAACTTCCCGTCCAGGGATTTTAACTAAAATCCACACAATTATTTCTAGCACTATTATGAACGTGCATACAAAATATCATGAAAATCAGAGCAAAGAGGCGGCTGCTATCGACACACACACATAAAATGTATCCGGTTTCGACAGATAATTTGCGCTCGCTCTCATCAATAACTCTGCTATATTCGGTCTATTTATTCCGTCGCTGTTGATTGTGAACTAACGTGTAGAGTTCAAGAATATATTCGCTACTGCTCTACGTGTAATTTCAATACCATTTGATACATTGTCCAAGCCTTATCATGAACGTGCATTTACTAGTTGGATGTTCTGTCAAATAGCATCGTGTCAAAGGTGAAATGTAATAAATTTCTATAATATGATGATGGCAAATATATTATGCAGTTGTATTCCTTCTAATCCATTCAGGTAGAATGCATTTATAATCTACTAATCTATTGAGAACTAGCATAGTATAACATCATATTATTCCACGAAGAGGATTTCTAAACCCGCCATTTTTTATTGTTTAGGTAGTCCAAGAATATGAAAGAGCAGTCATATTCCGTCTCGGACGTTTACTCCACGGAGGATCTAAAGGACCTGGTGAGTAGACCTTTTTTCAACATTAACCACCTTTTACAGAGTTCATCTTTCCTTCACTGCATTGTATTGAATTACTGAAGGCCATCAATGTTAGTTGCGCAATTTATGGTAAATAATTATTATCATTATGCCTGTTACACTTAAGCTTATTTCGAAAATGGATGTCATTCTGCTATTATTACAGCATTACTTTAAGGATCCATAAATTACTCCTTGGAAAGCAGAGGGAGTTGCCGATTTGTGACAGAGTGTGAGAGTAAGAGGAGATCTAAGAATATGTTACACAACTGAAGTTTTTCACTCGTTTTTTTTTTTTTTTTATAAAAAAAAGTTACTTTTTTCTTATGTAATCCATGAACACTTGAATCTGCAGGAAACAGTAAACGAAGGCTACGAAATGGTATTAAGTTTTTCTACTATTATTTTTTTAAATACAAAAATATAGATTCATTGTTTTAGCGTCATGGCCTTATCAAACACCATTAAAACTGAAATAACAGTTTAAAAAAATGAATACAAGATGCAGTCGTAAAATAAATACTGAACAGAAGCATGTAGGATGTACTCGTATTTCCCTTCACAATCAGGCCATCAGAAATCTTTTCGACGCCCTATTATTTAATTGGAGAATTAGTTGGCACCTTGACGGGAACTAAGAGTTTGAAAGCAAAACTGAGACTCCTTAGCTCAATGAGTATAGATAAAGTCCTTTGGTCGGAAAAACCTGGGTTGGATTCCAGTCTATGAAACGCGAGGAATCTTTATCAGGTTTTTTTCGACTAAGGATGAGTTAGCTGGTCTCGTACTAAGGTGGAAGGTTTTTCTCCGTGAAACTCGGGTTTTTCATCCCTCAAAACAAGCAAACCAACTAGTGACCACACATATCTCAGACATAGAATGCAGAATGATGTTCGTTTGTGCTGACCTCTGACTAAGAAGTAGTAACTTATATCCAATACCTCATCTCGGATCCAAATGCCAATACTTTACTGGTATCGGGATACTCCCATTCGTTAACAACAAAACGAAGCTTTGGTTTCACTTACAGAAATCCACCAGTCAGAAAATTCATTATTTCCAGAAACCAATAATCGCGTTAGTGTTCAGGCCCTGATCGAACTCACGACAACTTTAGTCTATTATTCTGGGGACCCTTTTTCTTTTTCGCTGACAAAGAGAGCTAATTAGTGTACTATTTCTTTTACTTGCAGTAGGGATAAAATAGCAAAAGAAAAAAATAATCTATAGTCTTTTTGACGCAGTTAGCGGATAAATTAATGGTATAGCTTAGGCTGTAATGGAGAATTCTAGGAGTCGATTAATATTTTACACTAACCGGTTTCTACGAAGATTGAATGATTTCTGCTTATTTTGAAAATGCCTCGGTTTGGTAGCTTTTGTTTTTTACTTCCAGGAATTTTCTTCATCCTGCCTTGCATCGAGAACTACACCAAAGTCGACCTGCGAACTCTGACATTCGATGTGCCACCTCAGGAGGTAAGCGAAGAATTAAAAAAAAAATACGTGGATTTTTAACGAATTTCCTATCGCTGTGCCAGAGTGTTAACCAGAATGTTTTCATTCGCAGGTGCTGACCAAAGATTCAGTCACCGTGTCCGTGGATGCCGTAGTGTATTACCGTGTCCACAATGCCACTGTATCCGTCGCTAATGTAGAAAACGCCCATCACAGCACCAGATTGCTTGCCCAGACTACCTTGAGGAATATGCTAGGGACTCACCACCTGCATGAGATTCTGTCAGACAGAGAAAGTATTTCAGCGAGCATGCAGGTAAGATGGACTCTCTTTCTACTTCATAGTTATTTCCTAATAGTTATAGTCCATTATAATTGAAATGGCCATAATTCCATTAACAGGAAGTATAAAAGAGAATTGTTGAAGTGGGTGCTTTGCAAAAATGGGATCCCGTCTTCAGTAGTTTAATTAGTAATAAAAACAGATCAGATTGAAAAAGTTTAGCTTTACTGGTAACCAAATACCGAATTAGGTACAATGTGGTTCACTTATCAAAAAAAAAATCACACACACACACACACACACACACTGGAAAATAATTAGTTTTAGACTTTTTAAAATGTCCAGCATAAAACTCTTCAAGTTCTCTCACAATGCAACCGTCATCATCTGTGGCAGAACCTCGCATCATAGTCAACATCAGACGGGTTTTGGTATAGCCGAACTTAGCTTGACTACTTGTAAAAGTCGGCGAACTTTGAGGAAAGTTCATTCGGCAACTGTTGAAGAATGTTAATCAATTATTTTTAGTGATAGCCAATCCACTGGTGAGATGAAAGCCTTTTTGCAAAAATGAAAGTGAACTGACAGTTTGATTCGTTAATATGTTCATGGAGCCATTTTGCTTCTTCTTTCAATTTAACGTCAGAAAAGAATATACCAGAAAGTTATAGATCTTTTTTTCTGGAAGTTTCATATTTAGCTCACTTAAGATATATTTTTATGTCCACAAGATAAGCAAGATCTACAATCCGTTTTCTATCAGATCACACAGAATCGTTTACAATTTTCCATCTTAGGATGTAAGAAGTTTGTCCTTTAGTTGGAAATACTTGGGTTGAAATGTCATCTAGGAAGTAAAGAACCTTTATGAGGACTTTGCTGTCGAAGGTGAGTTGACCAGTCTCTTACTGAGGCTGCAGGACTTTCCTTCCCAAATTCGAGTTTTTCTCTCAAAACACGCAAACTTATTAGAAGAACTCACGTAGTTGACAAACATAACGCACGAGCCTCATAGCCTTAGAAGATTCTGTTGTAAATCCAAAATAATACATCTCAACCACTTTCTGTTCTGAAAATATGTATTTTAGATTCCAATTAATAATTAAAAATATTTGATACCGTACGTCTAAACTCGACTCGCATTTTCCCTCCGGTTAGGGGAAAAAAAAAAAGAAAAAAAAAACATTAGTTCGAATTCCGTCCAGAAACCAACCTTCAGGAGGATTTTCGACTTTAGACTAAAATCCTCCTAAATATACGGAAGCGAAAAGGTTCTTTAAAACAGACGAAATGGACAGAGAACTACCAATTAACAAACATAAAGATGAGTCTTCGGACTCCTTGGAGGTGTCACGAATAATAATAATAATAATAATAATAATAATAATAATAATAATAATAATAATAATACACAATTCTTATGGCCTGTGTGCCTCATCTGTGAAAGGAGATACATAATTTCTCCCAGGGATCGCATTTTTCTGTTATTGTATTGAAAACTTCGATTTCATAAAAAATATATTGTAATTATAAAATATAGGAATGAAATATTTGAATTTTTCTAAACTGAATATTTGATGCGAGCATATAGCTTTCATCGATAATAAAAAAAGTTTGATTTAACGCTGGGCCATAACTTTGCATCGAATATAGCGTTGAAATAAGTCCATAATATCATTAAACTGAAAAAATCCAATTGCAGCACGTCTTCTGGTAAATGCGCAGTTGTAAAACTATCAGTTTCGGAGATAATCGGCATAATTTCCAGTCAAATGATTCCAGATACATCGGTCTTAAATCTAGACATGTTTCGGCCACCGTCTATCAAAAAATCAAATTTATCTTATGTTCACTTTCATACAGAGATGTCTCGTACTTTAACAAATCATTTATGTGAATGATTTGTTAAAGGCATTGAATAATTGATTGTAACAGGATATAATGCATTATTTATAGGCTCATGGAACTTTGCGCTTGTGCAGAAAGAAATTCTGCACAAGCGCACGTTTCCCAAGTTACTGGATATATGGAGCGATGGGTTTGAAGATAATACGGAAATTTTTTTTTTTCGCAACTCACACAAATGTGTCATCAAATACACGCATTTACAACATATTCGTTAGAATTAGGAACACGAACTGACTGCAGTCATCCATTCCATTCTCGTCACACTTATGTCTACAGTTCATTGCTGGCAATTAACTCAACTATCGATGATGGCAAAGGGTGAAGACCCACTTCCTGCCTATTTTCATACATTAGAAATAAAAGAATTTTTCCTACTTGCTTTGGGGGGGATGAATAGCCATTAAATGATAAATAAAATAAATATTAAAAATAAGGAATTCGACTATGGAATCAGTTCAGGCGTTTTCTCCAAACGAAATCATTAAATCTATAAAAAATAATAAAATCCAATAAAGACAATCCGTATCTTGGTAATTTCAATCACACGATTTGGATTTTTAATTTCGTAGCAGGTAGATCGACCATAGAACACTGAGATATACAAAATAATATTAGTTAGGATTAGGATTACAACATGGTGGCACTTTCCCATTCCGTTGGTAATTTAAGGCTAAAATAATTTCGTTCTGTTCTTTTGGAGGTTATCTCAGACAGTTGCATTTTAACATGTCAAGAAATCCATTCACACGCTGCCGAGGCAGTAAAGCTCAGAATTCTAAAGCGTCTTCGTATTATGAATGAATATTAATTCTACTGCTATAGCAATAATACTTTTGAGTACTGATAAAGAATTGCCAGTACACCATTTTTTTTTTTGATACATTCCACAGATTTTTGTTTTTTCGTGAGCTTATAAATGCAGCTGTGATACGAAACTAACTTCTGTTTTTTTCCCTACTGCATGTACTTTGATCTGAGTTGATAACAAAATGATAGTTCGGATTCAGAGTGATCTCTATGGTGCTTGTCCTTTTTTGCTTTTCACATTTGATCATCTTGTGATTTCCACAACTCTTTTGGGAGTCAGTCAGGTGAAATGTTTGGCTCATCTCGAAGCGGAGCGTTAGTATTTCCCCCCTGCAATTCGTAGTTATTAATTTGAAATAAGAAAAAAATACTTTAATTAATATATTTAGTTTATTCCAATGACATAATTTAAGGTAAATATTAACTAATGTAGAAAGTAGCAGAATAATTCATTTATTTGTTAAATGTAAAATAACTCGGTTGTTTATGGTGAAGCACAAACAGGCGTAACTCCGATGTTAATGCAATCGTACGATTACTTCTTGAAAGTCGGGGGGTGTCATTCATATGAACCCCGACAGCAAAAACGACAAGTGTGCTATTTTTAGATGTCAAGCACGCACCACATATAGCACACTTGTACCACGTGAGGCAGCTTACTCAGAATGAATTTTCGACCACACCGAAGGCCATTACACGACTCATGGATCTTGGATGCTAAGCTATTCCAAGGTTGAATTAGAAGAAGGTCACGTGATTCCAGAGATGCATTTGTTCATTTCAGCATTGTTTAAAACCTAATTTCCCAATGAAGTACACTGCAAGCTGATTTTCTGTTTTTTACCAACAGCTGGCGATTCCTATAGTGAATACTTATATCTGAATGAGATCTTATAATAATCAATAGACTAAACCAGTGGTTTTCAACCTTTCTCTGCAGCGGTATTAAAACCTTTGGTGGAAATATGCATGAGATCTGGGTTCGAATCCCATCTAGAACCCGAGCTGATCTCCTACGGCGGTTGCCAGTCCCATCCCCTCACACTATAGCTTCATATCTTTAGTTATTTCGGCTGTAATATCAAGTATTATGTAAATAACGGGTGTGCATGACGCTACTAAAATTGTTCATATATTTTTAGTAATGCAAATTAGGCCATTGAATGCAGGAATGTTCGAACAATATTGGAGGTCATCTTTCGTAGCTTGTCGTACGGCAGCTATCGTAGCTGCAGTCAAACGAAATCACTCCAGGGTAAAACTGTAAAGAGATCTGTCTTAAGCTATCAAGGTACACAATCAAATTTTTTTTGTGGACAGGGACGAAAAACATTGTTAACCTTGACCTTGTTCATTGAAAGAGTATCGATCCTTGGAGAGAAATGACTTTTCAGGAAAAAAAAATATTACGGGATAAGTTCCGAGATGTTGTTAGAGAATGTTGCAAATACTGGTGAGGGTTTTCCGCATGAAGTGTGCATATGCACAACGCATTTCTAAATTACCAATAAATATAGCAACTTACTGTACGCCCACAGATACGAGATCCTTCAACACTTCTGCGCATGTCAGAAGAATCCATTCCGAAAATAGGATAATCAATCCGTCTTGTGGGATGAATTGCTTATTATTACACATCGGAAAATTAACTTTTCCCTTATGATTATTTGCTGTTTTTATAGTGGTAACTATTTTGCTTGTATAACAGCCGGAAAATTTTACGTATGAAGCAAGTGATTTCGCGTGTTGTTGACCAATTCGTATATCCTTTATTTCTTTCTCTCCTTCAGCATGCATTGATTATTCTTGGCAATCTGCCAGCCCCGGTTCTATGAACCATGAGAGTACTATACCTATGAAGTTCTGAGAAATGGTTCGTGAATACTATTGTTCATCAGCACGCATTATTTCTTTAAGTATCATCTATGCTTTCTTCAACCCGTTTACTTCTGATGTAGTATTCTTTATTCCCCTTTTGTATCATTTCAGATAATTTTCTTACAGTTTATCAGAACATTCTGCATTCCCAGCTCATTTATCATTCCAACAACAAAGCACAATACTGAGAACGAAAAGGTGTAAGAAAAATATAAAATCTCATCGGATGTTTAGCTGATTTTCTCCCTAAGTATTACAAAATCTTATTATAACTGAACTTATGTGAATCCCACCCACAAAACGTTATAAACTTTATTTTTACACCTTTGCACTGAAATCATTGCTACATACTATGATCCCATACGTCGTACAAGAAGAAGCATAAGCTTCAGCAATATCCTATGCTATCCAGCTTCAGACCTGGGGAATCTAGAAGTCATTCAAGATACTTTCTTGCTGTGCCTTGCACACAAAGAAAACATCTTGAAATTAGCGAAAGAGAGTACAAAGTTTAGCAAGTTCATATGACTTTGCTGATAGCCTCCTAAAGAATACAGTTGAAAAATAAATTTGCCACGATGTAGTGTGCGTCTACTTTAAAAAGAACACCACATCGTGTCAAAATTTACTTTATTTTCAGCATGGTAGGCAACTTTCTCACGATAAAAGGTAGTGCCCAACACCCACAATATCTACTAATTCATCTCCTCTGTTTACTACGAGGTCGGGCTTCTTCACTCCGATAGTGGAGTTCTACAGTTGTTTTCCATACTCTGTTCCTCAACCCATTCTCTATAATCCACACTACTGCATTGTGTCTTCTGACACATGCTACATATGTGCAGTAGGAACACTTTGCAACAGGAAGTTCCATAGAAAAATGACAGATTCTCCTATACGTGTTGTTATCACTTCTATCAGTTATATGAGCGCGTAGTCGGCAGAGCATTGATTCTCATCTTGATAAAACTAATATCTTCAAATCCTGAGAGGAGGTGAATCCAGTTCCTAATCTATTGATGAAACGGTTTGATTCTTGTGATACAGTCACGTCAGCTGATTGATGTATTAAGCCCATTTCTTCATATAGTACATTACTCTACATTACATCACATATAGTACATTAGATAATCTTGTTTATCCTTTCTAGAGACCAAACATGGAATTTTTTTTTCAAGCCACTACAGGCTTCCAGTAAACAGAATGGTTGCCTCATACCGAGCAATTAAATTCTTTCAGATAAAGACATTTACAAACTTCCCTGTTCATGGCTTATTAGTTGGAAGCTGCATCCATTCTGCCAACGCGTGTAACGCACTTCTTTATTCAGGTTACTGGAAGGAAAAAAATAAGCTCAGGAATCTTTTAAGCATTTCACTATGTCATTTTGATTAATTTTTAAGATTCATGATTATTAAGATATTAATAACCGTGCCATGTTAATCCTCTATGCATAATAATTAATTCGTACCTATTCCATAAGAAATTATCAAGGGAAATTTGAACAATAAAAAGAAAATTAACACTATCATGCAACAACACGCACGCTCCTCGATATTTGTCACTTGATATTTCAGCATTTACAGAAGCGAAGAACACATGAAATAACTTATGTCTAAAGAGTGGGACTCATACGTCAAGTACGAGGTGAAGCTCAGTTACAATAGCCCTTCTGTGGTTCAGTCAGTGATGTCTATAGATAGAAAGCAAAGGTGGAAGAGTTAATCATCACCAAGCGAATATGAAAATGAAATAAATTAAATATTCGCCTGGTGATGACTAACGTGGTGGACTAGCCATAAGAGTACCTGATACTAAAAGATGGTGGCAACACTGCTAAAACCACATGGTCTAATTTCTGTATCTTTCAGAAGCCTTTTTTTTCTTCTCTCTTTCAAATTTACATATTAAGGACGCGTCCTCTCTCCTTTCTGAGATTAAGAGTTTCTTGGAAGACGTTGAAAATCACTGGACTATAACTGTTAGATTATAAATAAATGCTGCTTTTGCTACGTGATTCGGACCTATTGAGTATCAAGAGGAAGATAGCTAAGTGGTCAGAGGTCTGTTTAACATGATGTTGATGCGGTCTATAACGAACCTGTTGCTTTAGTTTGATTTCTTGTGTCCGGTACAAAATCGATGACTACTTTCCTTCTCGTTCAAAGCTTCCACATGCGTAATGTATTTTTAGACGCAAATGTGGGGTTTCTTTACATTTAATACTATATTAAACCTTGCAATACCAGGCATTAATATCGGAGTTGGGCCAAGTGCAATTATCTCTGTGATTTGTGTAAGCTATGAATATGTATGAGCGTCACTTGTTAACATTTCTGAACAAGTGACGTCACTGTTACCTTGACAACGCTCATGTCATTACAAACAGTCTAGTCTTTTTGAATAAGAGCGCCTTTTGAAATTGTATAAATATGTGTTATGAATCTGACTAAACTCTCTTCGTCAACAGTGCTACTCTATCTAATAAAGGAACATTGTCCTCCTTTGTTATGATCTAATATGTTTCTATCTTTCTTAGACACATCTTGACGAGTGCACTGATGACTGGGGAATTAAAGTGGAGCGAGTCGAAATGTGAGTTTTCTGTTGCCATGGCAACAGTTTTTTTATAACAAAAATGTTTATTTGTCATGTTTACATTTTGTACTTGTTTCTCATACAGACTTACCTGGATGCTGGCACCGACAGATGGGGCATCAAAGTGGAACGTGTAGAAATGTGAGTTATCAACACGCCCGTTTCGTTCTAATACAACCTCGTCAATAAGCTTTTATTCCACTTCCTATATGAACACTGCGAGTATCACTTTGTTTCTGCACTTTTTTTTTTTTTTAGTCGCAAGCATCTCCACTTACTTCCTGTCTTAAAATTATTTCATTTGAGATATCTCTAGCACTTCAAGCACGACTTCCCCTTAAAAAGTTTGAGTTCAGAATGATTAAAATCAAAACTAATCGTTGAAATGTATCCATTTTTAGATCATCCCTTTTGACATATTTCAGTCCGGTTTATATTCTTGTTAAGAGGATCGGAAGAAAAGAGTGGGTAAAGGAGTCGTAGAAAATTCCCTAATTTCCAAATTGAACAATTGAATTCATTGTTTTGTAAAAAAAAAAAAATTTCTTTCCCACTCATCGAACTCCAGATCTTTTCGCTGCCTAAATACAGCAACGTGAACCTTGACCTTTCCGCGATTTGCGTTACGAAGTTGAAGCACGCCTGTCTGTGAACAGCACTTGAGAGGAACAAGACGCAAAGATCAAGTACACATGTATGAACTTCGCCTTCGACTGTTGTAAACAATCTCCATAGTGATAACGATGAAGGAAAGAAGATACTTCTGCTTCAAATGCATTACATTTTGTTTCATCAATATGGATTTTCTTCTGAATATTATCTTCTATTTTCTTGTGGAAATAATTAATTACGATGTGAGCTGGAAGAAGCGCCATCTTGTGAGTTAAAGGAATGAATTAAAAATGTCAATTATTGGTTTTTTTTTTTAAACGAACTTTTGTTTTTCTTTGAAAACAACTTTACTGAAGATAATATGTGCATAGTTAGATGAAGATGTTTATGTTCACGATGACATCCTCCCTCTCCCTTTCTTAACTCGCTAACTCACCCGGAGGTTAGGACAAAAGTAATCAATATTCACAAGAACTAGCTGGTGCAACTGACTAAAGCAATCGATTGCTATTCTTTGTTCCCGTTTTCCAGAGGAATATTAAATTTACTGCAATGGTAACGATGAAAAATCCATTCTTGCCTGTTCTATTCACTAACTTTTTTTTCTTTCTTTTTTAAAGTGCTCGTTAAATTTTTCAGCATTTCTGAAGTTTGCACTTAAAGCAACCAATATAAATAGCTAGTTCGAGCTGTTAAACCACCACTTAATTAACTATTCAATACCTAACAATGAGGATCGGTTCTTATGCATACAGGTTGTCATGGAGTCACTAGACTATCAACTTTACCGTGTATAATATCAGACATCACTTAGTGCGAGGCTATAGTTGCTAAGCAACCCTAAAGCAACAATTGCTTTGGCTATTCAAGATGGATTGCCTTAAAGGAAAGAAGCGAGTGTTTGTTTATCGCCAGCTCTTCAAGTACTAAAATTGACAATGGAACCTAGCACCCAGTCTAATCAAGGCATAGACTGGAAAATGAGTTTGCAAATTTAATAATAGTTTTTAAGATCAAATATTTGAGTTTGTTTACGTAATTAAGCTGTTGAATCTAAAGACTTAATTAGTGTGCAGATCGATATGTGCTTTCAGTGCCGATTTTTACTATTTCTATAGTGACAGGGCTCTATATAAAGGGGGCCCCATAACACGAAAATATTTGTTGCAATATTTTATTAAATGATCTATGATTTTAGTGACCGAATAAAATTAATTATTCTATCTCCATTTTTACTTCAGTTTATTTTTATTTTGGACAGTGTAGTGGTAGAATAATGAAGACGGCACTGCATGCTTGTTGAGAGAGAGAGAGAGAGAGATATTGATATACTGTATTTATTTAAAACTTAATTTGAGATGAAGCGCCACCTGTGACGCTGATTATTTTCTTTCTCATTTTCTTTCAACTTTAATTTCTTGTTATTACAGCAAAGATGTTCGTCTGCCAGTTCAGTTGCAGCGTGCGATGGCCGCTGAAGCAGAAGCCGCACGGGAAGCGAGAGCCAAAGTGAGTCACAAACATATCTCAACAAATAAATAAAAAAAAAAAAAACGTATAAACGTAAGTTCGTTACGAAAACGCTGCTAAGAAACGGGAAACTAAAGCAAAAAATTACATCTAAGGAGATATGATTTCTTTATTTTTTTCTTAATAGTTATCCAATATTCACCTAATCAGAAAAAAAGAAACAATTATTAAATTAACATTAACTTGAAGAGGAAAAAAACAGTTTATGAACTTTTTTCCCTTAAGACCTAGTTATTAAAATAACTCGAGGTGTAGCCAAATCGGACGAAAATTGGCGTTTTTCCTTCTTGTCGCTGTACAGATTTCAGTAACGGAATTTTAATCCTTAACATTTTTTAAAAAACGGTCCCTTAGTAATTATTATTAAGCTGTCTAAAAAAAAAATATTTTCTCCATTTCTTCATGTGGAAAGCGTTTTTTTCCTTCTTAAAACAGAAGTTTCAGTGAAATTTGTTTTAATAACTTTTTTGCTGTTTTAAGCAGTCGTTTGTACTTTACGCGCCCAACTTTTCATTGGAGTAGTTTCCTTGACAACATGAATGAAATGTACATTTCCTTGTGGTTACCTTAACAACTCGAATAAAATGCACATTTCCATATGGTTTCCATGACGTTTCATTAGCAGAGTTTTCGTAACGAACTTACATTTATACGTCTTTTATTTATTTGCTGAGAAAAAACTAATAAAATGTACATTTCCATATGGTTTCCTTGACAACACAAATAAAATGTACATTTCCTTGTGGTTACCTTGACAACCAGAATAAAATGTACATTTTCTTTCTAGTACGATATGCGAACGATTTTCATTTGATTTCAATAATTACATTTTTATAGATATTTCTTCTGCTCTCTGTCATTTAACTTTCTTTATAGTGAAACCACCAATGCGATTTCCAAACTATGGGTTGTTTCAAATTTGTCAAAATTATTTATTTTAGGTGATTGCTGCCGAGGGAGAACAAAAGGCATCCCGAGCACTAAAGGAAGCAGCTGATGTGATCACCCAGTCCCCTGCTGCCTTGCAGTTACGCTACTTGCAGACTCTGAACACCATCTCAGCAGAGAAGAATTCCACCATCATTTTCCCCTTGCCCATTGATTTCCTTAGTCACTTCCTGTCGTCAAGATACGCACCGGCTGATTAAAGAAAACATTGGGCTGAATACCGCCCTCTCAGGAGAGGTGGTCTTTGATGATATCAGTGCAGATAACGAGTGGTTGGAATGCGAGCACACTTGCATAGCACTTAAACATATGAGATTTTATGATTGCGAAAACAAAACAAAAAGGATTACTGCTTGCACAAGATGCTTGGTGGCTATTTTATCTCGTAATTCAACCGTGCACCCAAAGATGGCGTATATGTCGCAGGAAAATAATGGATACCTCATATTTCGTGAATGTTTATAAAGTTACAACCGTATTTAATGTTAACAATTTGGAAAAAGGTTGTTTATAGACGTAGGTTAGAGTTGACCTCAGGAAATCAAAGCCATTTTTTTTTTGTCTGAAGTTATTCAGGACGCAGCTGCTGATTTTAACTAAGCCTAATTTAATGGCGTTCCATTTATATATCGTTTATATATCCGACCTGTCTTTCATACCGTCTAAATTATTGTCCAAATTTCCATAGGTCGGAGAATCTTTCGAATCTTATGACCTGCAAATGTTTGCCAACAGAATTTGCTCAATATCTTATCTCTTTGTCTTATATATTTGGTATCTCTAGCGGTCAGCGTCCATCCACGTCATTCATTGTTGTACATTTTAGACACTAGATTTCGGTGAACACAAATATGAAATCTACATGATTACTTTTATGGCAAGAGCGCGCAGGATCTTGTAGATTATTTGTCTCGCTCATTAAAAATAGTTTTTGTTTTTTTAAATATATCCTCGTGGAAATTAACAATTTCTTGGGAACGTGGCTGGTAGCCACAGTTTCGGCTGGTGCGAATGAGGCGCGAGGAAGTTATTGGTAACCATCTTATATTCGCTCTCACATTCCTAAAGGATGCATTTATAATTATTAACACATGGCACCAGCAACAGAATATTATTTGAACATGCAAAATATTTTAAATAAATTATTTAATATAACTTATAAAGGAGAGTTTATAGTTTGTTTACATCTCACTTCGCATTTTTTTATATATTTTGTGTAACAACGAGCAGTTTCAAGAGTGATGTGTTAATCGAAAAAAAAAGAAGATTTGTACGTAGTTTTCGGTATTGAGACCACATATTAATATAAAGAGTTTATTAAAAATAAATAATTAAAAAACTCGACAAGTTTCGTGCGTCGGAAGACTTACATCATTAAGGCTAATGGTACATAAAAGTTTTACACAACAAGCCTATTGACAATTAATTACACATATTAGATGTTTTAAATAACTTCACAACCGTCAAATAATTGAGAACCCGAATACAAATGATATATTCGTTACTGGCGTGTTGGAACATTGCTAGTTGTTGCTACGTTCTGTGGCTCACGCATGCTGTATCCGAGGCAGTTAAAGTTTTGATGAAAGCATACCACACTTAATGTAAAATCAAGCCTTGATTTTTATTGGACTGTGTAGGGATCTTAAGCATTAGTGCAGCTTCTTTAAATTTCTTTGTGAAACAATTATTATCAATAGATGACATTTTTGTTTGTTGCCAGAGTATGATGGTCAGTAGTGGCTGTGTGGAATGCTAAGCCTGATTTGTGCTCCCCTTCATTTTTCGACGTCTTTTACATGCTCAGACATGCGGATCTCTCCCGACCTTCCCGTCTGGCCTATATAACAAATGCCACAAGAGAAATGAATCTCATAGACTCCTGGTTTTTTTTCATGGGGTGATGTGGCGGTTTTGGTGAAAGTAGGAATCTTGATATGTGTTTTGTAAAGGTAGAAACGTCACTTTTATGTTGTACTCGCGGAGCATCATAGCCAATTTGTCCGTGACATTTTTGATGTACGGCAGCGTGATTGCATTCTTGAAATCTTGTTTAAGTAAGCGAGTTTGCAGGAGCTGTCTTAAGAATTTTTTCCGATCGTCTTGGGTTCAAAACCATTAAGTGCGAGGTTCGTGCCAGGTAGTGTAATTCTTTCTCTTCATCGGTGTGCTAGATCTATTGTTTGCTCTGTCTCTCAATGTGCTGCTTCATACCACCGATTAAAAATCTTCCTGTTGTGGTGGGTTTTCTGAATACGGAGAAGGATAACCTTTTTCCCTCTTCGTTTAATTCAATAAGGATATCAAGGAAAGGTAATTGTTTGTGTTGTTCTAGTTGAATAGTGAATTTTATATTTGGATGCAAATTGTTTACATAATCTTTAAAAGCAATCAGCTCATCCACCGTTCCTGACAAAATGACCAAAATATCATCGACGGAACGTAGCCAAAGTTTGGTCTTTTCTGATAGATTTTTAATGCATTTGTTTTATGTTAATGTCAAATATAAATAGAATAGAAAAAAATAATATTAATGTTAAAGTCATTTGTCAATGCATTCTCAGTACCGAAAACTACCTACGGAACTGCTTAACCACATAAACCTACGTCTATATTAAAAAAAAAAAAAAAAAAAGAATTTTTTAAAAAACATTCTGGCCATTTCCCTCTTAATGATTGTTAAAACTGATTTTATGAACAATGACTTATCTGGTTTGTAAGGAGAATTGATGATCTACACATTTATTTATTAATACATGTCCAGTTATTATATAATAGCATATTAAGGCTTCTGTACAAAGTTAACTGGAGACTGCAACAATGTAGATTATGTACATATTGTTTTTCCTTGTACATTTATGACGATTGAAGGAAAGTAAATATTTCGTGGAGAAAAAAAAAAGAGAAAAAGTTCTGTTTTTAAAAATTAACTCTATTTAATGAATACTGTTTTTTTTAAAGAACTTTTGTAAAATGCTATGTTTATATTTTAATTTGCTTTTACTGCTACGTTTTTATTATTGTTTTGCTAAATTTTAAAACTGAACGCGAAGATTAAAACTTTTTCTAAATATGAATTGTACTTTGCTTTCAAACCATGTGTAGTCAAATATTGAGAGTTTAAAATATTTGTTTTAAATTACTAATACTTTATTAATAATTCAATCCTCCATGAGTGGTGGATTTTTGTTGATAGTATTTATTTATAGAATATCTTTCGGCTTTCGGAAAATACACGCGTTGTCTGCAAGAGTTTTATATCCTCCCAGTCCAAATCATTTCATAAATTTGTACTTTCAATAAAGATCACGTGGATTAAAATACATGAAAATTATAATTATTTAAGTAGTGGTTAAACTGAATTAAAAACAAAAATGCATTTCAATTTAATTAAGCGATTTTGCATAGAATACTTTTATATGCAACCGAATTATTTAAATAAAATTACTTTGATAGCTGGGAAGGGGATTGGCAGTTTTGAACATGGAAGTGAAGTTTTAAAATAAAAGTTACTTTAATTTAAAAGTGATACATTTTAAGTTTTAACCGAGCATGGTTAAAAGTATCACAAAAACACCCCCATTTTCCCGATTTCTGTGAGTTTGGGACACTTTTTTCTAAAACTATTTTTTTCTCGTCATTAAAATAGCATTAATATATTAATCTGTTGAAGTCCATGTTGTATATCAATGTATAATATACACCAGAGCCATCTATGATCAAATACCAAAAACACATCCGCTCTTTTTTTGGTCACTATTTAAATACATTTATTTTTCGTTTGAGATAACATACGGTAAATATCAACTTTTACACTCATTTCATGTCGGATTATACAGCGATATATGTATTTACCAGTACAAAACGCAACTACTCCACAGTAATACATTTATTGCTAGAACCGTAACTTGTTGCAGTTATTGTTATAACAACCAAGATATGTGTAGCCTTAATAATATCATCTGCAGATTTTATATTTGAAATTCTATGTGATGTACGTCGTTAGCCTTTGCTAAGCAGTTTATACCTGATTATCAACTCCAGTTATGACGTTGTTTGATTGTTATAACAATGTGGTGACATATTCGTTGTTTTCAAAGTACAATGACAGGATTAGTGGAGTAATTAGTTTAGTAATTAAATATCGAACACCAGGTGTCGCTTTGGTTTACGTTCTATCCAGAGAGAGTTGGATGAAATGGATTTTTTTTTTTTTTTTTGGGTAACTGAATGAAGAGACTCCACTAAGTTTTTTGAGGATCAAGATTTTCGCTACTTTTTTCAACTTTTTTGTAATTTTGGATCTTTTTTATACTCACAGAAAATGTAATAAACTAATTTATTAAGATTTGTTCACTTTGTGTATATTTTACGGAAATGTCCACTCTATAAAATTAGGTCGTAATATACTGTGCAGTTTTTATAGGCTTTTTACGTGTCATTTCTGCAAATTGCCTAATAATCTTTACCTGGTCACAGAATATAATGCATGTAAGCCATTCAACTTATTGTATTTTTTTTTTTTCGTGGACATTCTGTATCGCTTAATCTGTCAACAAGATTGTCGAATGCACTGTCTTCGTTAAAAACCAATCAACCAATGAATTTATATTTGGATTGTTAATTCCTGCTGTGCATCTTTACTGTATCACTTGATGACTGCCTGGTGAAATAAATGTTCATTCCAAATAAATATCTGTATTCACTAATCTATGAAAACTCATTCATGTTTTAATTCAATTTTCATTTTTACGTATTTATTTATATACTAGAAAGTCAGCGCGCGTTTCGGTAGCAGTTATATTAGGCGGATGTGACGTCATAGGAGCCAGACGATAGATACGTCACTATCGAATCCACAAATTTATTTGGCAAAACGGAATGAGATTTGTTGTCGAACAAATGAACATCATTAATCTTGCTATGGCAACTCCAACAGATTGTTGAATGGTTACCACAGAAACGGAAAAAGTTGACAAGCTCTCACTGTTTATATACAAGGCACGCACACAACCTCATTATATTGTTTCGTTAATTCAATATTTGTGTTGCTTCTGCTATGACAGACGTAATGAATTGACCAACATCTATATGGCAGGAACTGACATGAATGGGTACGGATGATGTTGCTGATGAAATAAACATATTTTTATCTTGAATAATTCAAAGCCCATAGGACAAGTTAGATGGTTTGTATTCACAATGCGTGCGATATGCTGCCAGGTATAAGTTTTCACAGATGTGGTTCAAGATTAAGCTTGGATTTCTCTTTGGAAAGTCAGTAAACTGCTGTATGGATTGTCAATGAGGTGGCTTATTGAGTGGTGCTGCTTGTTCGTGACATGTCGTGTCTGTGATGTATGTCAGATTGAAACTCATTATTAGGATGGTTATGGCATGGTCTTTAAACACAAAAATTGTCAGCAACAGGCAACTTTAGTTTAGTTATTAAGAATATATTATACAGTTCGATAGAGTCAACAAAGATTCTGCAAGTTGGATGAAAGCAATGATTCGGTGTTTTATTGCGTAGAATTAAAAATGGAACGTTTTAATTAATTAATTTATATATATATATATATATATATATATATATATATATATATATATATATATATATATATATATATATATATATATATATATATATATATAAATGCATCAGGTTTCTTTAGTTCTATGCTCCAATGATAAAAATTAAAAGATACTCCTACATAAGGAAAATTATTGTTTTCAAACGAATATAAACAGCCATAATTTAAGTACTTGCATTTTTTTCCCTATTTATAATCAGTAAAAAAATTTTTAAAAAAATGACACAATTACTTTAAAATGCTTATACTTTAATTCTGTTTTTTCTGCTAAAGTGGGATGTTCACTTTGCACAATGATTTTCGGAGAAAAAAATGTTCAGCAGGTTATAAGGAAAAAGCAAATCTTTATTGATGGCATCCTGTCCACCATCTCGTACGACTCTGTTACAAGTTGGCCAACTAGTTATTTATATATATTTTTCTCGGATTTGAAATGTTGTCCCTAAACTCTTTACTAATTTGAACAACCTCCAAACTAGTTTTATTTCGATGATCCTGTTTTCGATTCACCATCATTTAATACTTCCTAATTTGAGTTCCAGAGATAGTACTACTAGTACTAGTACATATCCGTACTACTGTATCACCCCCTCACCCCCTTATCTTCATTAAGTTTTTTTCTGATTTTCTTTTTAAATCTTGCATTTAATACTGAAATGTCCATTGTTTCTTTATTGTCCTATTCTTTGATAAAGTGTTTCATCAAATTCAAATCTTTACAATGGGACTTATGTTGTATATTCTCGCTCTTGTCGGTGTCAAATCTTTTCAGGGATGCTTTCTTTTCTTGACATAATGTTCAAAGAAAAAAAAGAAGGCAAAATTAGCTTGCAACTCCTCGCATATCCAGCAGAAATGCAGATACTTTTAGACCCCCACAGATATTCCAGTGCTAGTTCTTGTATATATTAATACCATCAACGTATTGTACTTGAGAGAATTACAGAAGGACTCACTCGATATTTCTGCAACAAGACTGCTTATAAGCTTATTCTAGTAGTTCAGAAAGCGCCAGTCTTTCGACTTATAAGCCTCATTTATTTCTCTGCGATTTTGTTTTCTGTTTCTAAAACTAATTTTCATTGTGGAGTTTTAAAGTCCTATTACTGATGACGCGATGCAAACCGTTCAGAATATTGTTAGAAGAAATTCAAATAGCTAAAAATTCGCTTATTCTATTCATTCAAATGAGGTTTTTAACAGACCTCATCGGATTGAACAGAAGGAAATGTGTTCTCCTATGCTTCTATCCACACTTGGGACAAAGAGGTCATCATGAGACCTCTGAGTACAAATGAGAACTTTGAGGAGTTGATGGTACTGAATTCTTTGATGGAAGACAAGTGCAGGCATGTTAAAACTTGACGTTCGTTCATTTTCAAACTACCATTACATGCTTTGAGAGGCACAGCAGCTGAAAAAGAAGCAGTTGGCGATTAGAATTGAACTTTGGTCTTTCTTCGGGCGTCCTAGTGCTGTGGACTCACTTGTCACTGAGTTATACAAACATTTCATTTTAATGTTGATTCCAGTAACGACAAAGCTTTTAATCGTGAAAGAACTGTACTGTGCTGCCTTTCGATTAGAAGGACCTCGAAGGAAATTGAATCCTGTCTACTACCAGAGAACTTTTATAAGAACTTTTTAAGAGAAGGCACTTTAACCAATCTGGTATAGAAGTGGAAGTTTCCCTTCCCGGAAAGTCAGATTTTTCATCCTGAAAAAGGCTAACTCGACAGAAGAACATGCGCAATTTGTAAACATAATTCCTTCACCTTATAGCTTTACTTTCTCTTCCGAGCGAAGAAGACAATGAATGTATATTGAATCAATAGGGGGTATACGCTTATCTTTCATTCCGATTGTGTTAAAACGAAGTAGAGTAGTTCGATTTAGTTTGTTTTTGCCGAACAATTATTTCAATCTATTTCAAACTCTAGGAAGATATCATAGTGGGTCTATTCATTGTTAGTACCTTTAACGGGATAGCGTATGAGAACAAAACTCGATCAGCTTCTTAACCTGTTCAGAAACTAAAGAGAACTACTTGAAAAGAAGAAGCAGGCCGAATCCGCTTCACGATACCAGCGACAACAAAACACAGGTTGTAGCATTAATGTTCGATTCAGCTAACAACAACTGTTAAAATGTTTTCAGGTTCTGCACGACCACGATCACTCGCACCGTTGCCAAAAATTCGATTACGCATAATGTTACTGCGAAGCTGAATTTAGTGTAAAATGGGTTGGAAACTAGGCAACGGGGTAGCCTAAATGCGATGGCTTACACTCTTCAAACTACAATGGGTGCTAACAGTATCCGGCCAATCAGAAAATATCCATGTCTGTAGAGATTGCGCTATCAAATATGGAACCTTTTCAATGACAACATGAGACAAGAATTCCACACAAAAGCAGAATCCCTTCGCCCAGAGGTGCTAAACTCTACTCCATTGAGTAACAGGCACAAGAAACAGTGACATCAAGGAAATTGGCACAAAATTACGAACCTCATCAGTATTATTTATTGATTAGTACTCTTTAAGGATTAGATAGATATTAAGCCGGCAACCCAGCTCACCAAATAAGGAACTTCAAGCCACTTCAGGCTTCCAATAAGCGAGAAAGTAGTCTCACACCTAAAAATAATCATATACATCCATGCTCAAGGAGTGATTTGAACCCGTTGACCTTTCTTGGGGGAGCGGATTCTTTTTATCTGTCTGCCAACTAGGTTGGCAGGCATTATTTCGTGGTTATCAATACTCTCGGAAAGAACCTACCACACGAAGCCATCATGTGTTGCCATCATGATCGATGCAATGTTGAGATTCCTATTTGCTCCTGGAAGATATCTGAGAGAGAATAATACCGGCAGAGGCTTATAGAGAGACCACAGACTTCTCCATACATTGAGTGTTCATGGCATCAGGGACAAGCATATTTTTAAATGAAAATTCCGATTTTGAAAAGTTGGTAAAGCTTACATACAGTAGAGCAATAGTAGGCGAATGGATAAATCATCAAGATTCTCCTAAACTGGAGATCAAATATGGAATCTTTTTAACCACGTCAGTACACTAGGCGATCAGATTCGTGTACAACCTTCACGTGAATTTAACCGCTCAAGTGGGATTAAAATTTCGGTCATTGTCAATGCCCAAGAGGGATTAGAAAGTACAGTTTATTTGGGTGAAGAATTGGGTGTAAATGAAACAAAGAAAGAATACGATGAGAAAAATACGCATGCGCAGATGCATATTTTAGAAAGAGAGATAAATTGAGAACTGGACAATTCAAAATAGGCTTCATGATGAAACATGGTTAAACGAAGCCGCTCTAAGTAGGACGGAAGAATTTCTGTAATTTGGCTTAAATGGTCACTAGAGGGGGGGGGGGGGCGACGAACAGCGTAGTAACAGGGAAGTTGAGATAACTGTGTAGTTAACTTTGTGCCATCCATTTTTCACGCAAAGATATAATTCAGATATAGTTCTAATCAGTGAGACACATTTTAAGCCAGCAAACAATTTGAAATTAAGAGGATACTCTATGTATAAAAATGATACACTTGATTCCAGAGGTGGTGGTACTGCCATTTATATTAAAAACTTCATTAAACATAAACTTCCTCAATGCCACAACCAACTATCCAAACCAAAAACCTAGAGGCAAAGGCATTGAAGTTTACACCAACAATGCTGGAAAACTTAAAATCTATGCAGCCTGCAACTCACCTAGTAAACCTCTACTTATGATGGATCCAGACGCCATCTCAAGTACCAAAGATTCCACCATCATTGCAGGGGATTTAAATGCTAACCACTTAGCATTGAGCAGTAAATAAAACGGTCGTATACTGAACAATTACACGAGGTTCAATTATGTTGCAATAGCAGGTCCCACAAAACCTACTCATGGTTTTTGGCAGTCCGGATGTTCTAGATATTGATATCCTACCAAATATCAGTATCAGCTACAAACGAAGCTTTCATCAGATCACAACCCTATCTTACTTAAATTAGGCACTCAGGAACAATTATCCCCACCCCTCATTCCTTCCATAGCTTGGGAAAAATTATCCAAATTATTCCTCGAACACATTGGTTCAGTAACCACCATACAAAAAAAAAGGAGGAGATAGACGAAGCAAAAGTTAACCTCAGAAATCAAATTAACAAAGCATTGGCAACAGTCACCAAGACTACAACTACTTGTAAGCCGAACCTTCTCTCGGATGACTTTATGAATTTAATCAGAGAAAATAACAAAACCAGTAAAAGATATCACAACACACGTGCTCCGCAAGATCGAAAAATCCTTAACTAAACAAACAATCAAGTTTGAGGTCTCATAAATCAAGAATGGGAAAAGAAACCAGCATATCTTAGTCGGGAAGATTATTCAACTTAGAAATTATTGAAAACTCTCCGTAACAAACGTCAATCTCCCCCCCCCCCCCGTCTCCATGCAAACCGAGCATGGTACTGTTTATACATGCAGAGAAAGCCGAAGCACTTGTTAGCAATCTGGAAAAGCGATGCAGTTCCAGCATACATATGAAAACATAAATATTACCTCGTCTACAAGATTTAAGGACATGTTAGACCTACCCTAAAACAATCCAAAAACAACTCAGAATTGATTAACCGTACTTCTCCAGAAGAAATAATTAACATCATCAAACATCTCAACAACAAAAATCACCGGGGCTAGATGGCGTCACTAACGAAATAATCAAGCTACTCCCATGCAAAGCTACAGCACATCTTGTCAACGTCATAAACGTAATACTAAAGATTGCAGTATTTTCCTGCAACATCGTAAACTGCTGATATTATTCCAATACACAAACCTGGTAAAATCCCCCTAGTTTCCTCAAAAGTACCGACCCATCAGCTTACTATCCAATCTAGAAATAATTGCTAAAATCATCCTATTTAGTTTGCAAAAATCAACAGATAAATTAAACATCATTCCAAATGAACAATTCGGTTTTCGACGTGGCCGGAGTACAGTTCAGGAAATCCATTGGCTTGTTTGAATACATTGCTACAGGATACAACTGGAAACAGCATACTGTGCTGCTATATTCCTGGACATTGCAAAGGCTTTTGACAAAAGCTTGCACTATGACCGGAGCTTGTCTAACTTATCAGATCAAATATACCAATAAATTCAATACGTCTAATTAAATCACACCTCAGTGACAGAACAATGCACGTGAAGATCAATGAAATAATCTCTATCAAACGTCATATCTTAGCTGGACTTCCACAAGGCTCCTTGCTGGCTCCGCTTTTGTTTTCAGTCTACATGGCAGATATCCCACAAAATTCTATGATGACCATCATTGCTCTATATGCAGACGATACTGCATATTAACAAGATCACTCCATCCTTGTCTGGTAGTCAAAACACTCCAAGCTAATATCTCAACCCTGGTAAAATGGTTCTCAGATTGAAGGCTCCAAGTAAATCCTCAAAAAAACACAACCATACAGTTAATCAGAAGGCTAGAATCCCTCAAGGAGATATTCAACTTTTTAATGCTAAAATCCCATGGAAAACAGAAACTAAATATTTGGGATGCAATTAGATAAAGGACCACAATTCAACATTCACATTCAACTCATCTGTACGAAAGTATCCATCGGTATCGCTCACGTTTTCCCCATGATTAATCGTCGTAGCAAACTAAATGCAAGAAATAAACTATTACTTTATCGGATGGTGATACGGCCTATAAGTGTTTATGCCTCGTTAGCTTGGAGCCACAACTCCAATTCTAACTTAGTGAGACTACAACGAGTGCAAAGCAAATCCTTTCGCATGATAATAGATGCCCCATAGTTCATCAGAAATAATCCGATACTATCCAATGAGTATATTTAATCCCACAGCCCCCAAAAGGGTGAGCTTAAAGCTCACAAACTATTTTTACCACCACGACTTCCTACACAGATAAACGGGAACATGAAAAGCGTTGACTTCACCCATCATATTAGTAGCGTTGTTGTTGTTTAGATGTTCGCTATTTATAGATGGGAATTATGTCGCTCTGCAAGTTATGTCGTCTATGACTTATTTTAAGTATCAATAAAAAATGGAAAATATGTCAATAAATGTTGATGATTCATGAATAAGGCATTTCAAACCATGCGGCTATTTATATATTTATATAATTCCGTAGTACATGCAGTCAGAGGAGACGTCATACAAATGCATTACCTAATTGTGTGATTCACATAACACAAAACAGTTACCATGTTGACATTTACAGAGTGATTGTGTTGCGTTTCATTTGCTGTTTAGTCTCATGTCATATTTATCCCTCTTATTAGTAGTATGCAGTAAGCCGATATGAATTAATATTCAGAGGGTGATGTTAATAAAAAGAAACAGCGAAGACAAACCATCAACAAGTGCACGTTTGATTATGAAGGAGATTTCTTTATTAACTATCGTTTTGTTGACCAGAGTATTTAATATTTAACATTACTCTGGTCAACTTTCATTGTTGAGAAGGTGACCTCTGTTTTCAACATTAAGTCTCTATAGGAAATGAATTTGCACTTTACGAATTGGTGCTAGGAAGGAATTACCTCATAAAGTAAAGAACCGCCTGTATTGTATTATATTTTTATATTATATATTTTTTTCATCATTTAATGATAAAAGGAAAGTATAAAAAATAATCCGAACTACTTTTTGAAGTTTACTTTCAAATGGTGGAAAACCAGCCGCAGAACACACGCTGTTATCCGACTACATGCTGCCTTTTAACTGATGTGTTTTGTGTTAACTGCATATGTAATACTAGCTAAGTAACGTTTTTATTTTAACATTATATCAAGTTCATCTCTTGGCAAAACCACCAAGTAACCTCGACATGGAAGCCGCATATGTACACCCTCTGTCCAAAAAGAAACCGAACTTTTCGAAAATGGAAGAAAAACTAGTGGCGCCACCTCTTGTATCTTTTTGTTATCGAAAGCGGCAACCTTCATTAGTGTTGTGTCAACTATTTATGGCATTTGTTTTATTAGAAGCTGAGTTATAGTGCCAAGAGTGACAGCGTGTTTTGACGAACGGTCGGAAAATGAGTTTCAAACAAAGAGCTGCGATTGACTTTTGTGTTAAACTTGGTAAACGTTTTACCGAAACGCATCAAATGCTCCAAAAAAGCATACGGTGAGGAATGCTTATCCCGTTCTCAAGTTTACGTGTGGTTTAAGCTATTTTAAAGTGGTCGTGAGACGCTTGAGGATGACGAAAAGCCGAGCCGTCCAAATGCTGGACTGAGCGAAGTTAACACCCAAAAAGTGCGTGATTTCATCAAAGAAAACCCCAAATCATCCGCGAGATTGATTGAAGATGAATTGGGGATTCCAAAATCAACTGTGCACAACATTTTGACCGAGAGTTTGGGCCTTCGCGATTTGTTCCCACAAGTTGACAAATGACCTACAAATGTATCGAATTGAACACTGCAAGGACCTCATTAAAACCGCTCGTAAGGACTGAAACTTCCTTGAAACGATCGTTAATGGTGAATGGTGACGAAACGAGGTGTTTTGAGTATGAGCCGAAAACAAAATGCCAGAGTGCTGAATGGAGACCACCATAAGAGGGGCATCCGAAAAAAAAAGTCGCTTGGAGAAGTCAAAAGTAAAGACAATGCTGATTTGTTTCTACGATTCCAAGGGAATTATCCACAAAGAATTCGTTCCGCCTGGCCAAACGGTCAATGGTGAGTTTTATCTCGAAATTTTGAAGCGATTGATAACGAAAATTCGTCGCGTACGGTATGAATATCGTAACGACCGACCTTTCATCAAAGCACACTGTAATTCGGCTTCTAATGAAACAAATGTCATAAACAGTTGACACAATACTAACGAAGGTCGCCGCTTTCGACAACAAAAAGATACAACAGGTGGCGCCACTAGTCTCTTCTATTTTCGAAAAGTTCGGTTTCTTTTTGGACGGAGGGTGTATGATACTCATAGTACATAAGCACGTGGATAGATAATGTCGATCATTAAAGAAGAACTTCGAGTATAGCTAGCTCCTTTTAAATATATAGTTTATGCAGCGAGCAAATTGAGTGAATTAAAAAAAAAAAAAAAAGGAAACAAGGCAACACGATCCGCTGAATCATAGAAATCATTACGGTAGAATAAGCAGAAGAAAGCGATGATTTAACTTGTTTGATTGACGCTATTTATAATTGGCTAACTTACTTGGAAGTTCTTGTAACCTTATCATTCTCTATCTCTTGTATTCATTTAGTTTCGATTTAGCTGATGGTACTCTAGTTCAAGTACTGTTTGCAGTTTTCAAAGATAACCGTCTCCTCCCTACTCTCCTTGTAGAGGGCATTGGATGTATCATTATTTGGCTTTTACCTTAGAGTAGAGTATAAAGTTATTTCTTAACAAAACTAATTTTGTGCTTATCGTAATAGTTCCAAGAAGTCTTATTAATGAGCACTCTCGCATATACGATTGTTTCAAGACTTGTTCCTCGTCAGCATGCAAACAGTAGTTTTAGTTTTCGGAAAACAAACTCTCTCACATAACTTAGTAATGGTAGACATTCTATTGAAGATTGAATACTGTTACAAAAGTATTTGGCATTCCTTTTTCGATCTGTGAAACAGAAAAATACTTCTGCTAGACAGTAGATAGTATTGCGTATAGATGGTAGTTTTCGTGCAGTTGTTTGTAGTGAAGTGAAGGTAGGATATATTGGGTCGAGTTCCCTCCCACGATGAGTTGTTGAACTCCTTGGAAGTCAGGTCATAATAATGATAATAATAATAATAATACCCCCCCCCCCGAAGGAACATGGGCTTTTCGTGGCGATGGGGCTTGCGTGCTTCAGTGATGATGAGAGCTATTCTGGCGGTAGCATAGCTGCCAGCAGGGCCACCCCTTGTCAGATAGGTTGCAACATAGGGAGCCAGACTAACAATGTCTCATCCCCTATCTTAATGGTGAAAAGGAAGAAGAGATCCATACTGGATCAGTAGACGCCCGAGTCATCAAGGACTGCGTCAGATTTGGGGATCCTGGATATCAGGCGACAAGTGGGCTACAGGACCCAGCTTTGATTGTTGGGCAACCAGAGCAGGAAGCTGAAAAGCGACTGGAAGAAACCAAACGTAAGAAATGGACTGTTCATGAAAACAGAGAAGTTATGAAATGTTTTTACAAATCAATATTTTATAAAGCGTATGCATTTAATTTGGAAACAAAAATTCTTAGAATCTGCAATAACAGAACAAAGACTTATGGCTCAAAAGAATTTCATTTTCCGTAACAAAATATTTACTGAACTTGAGCTGCAAGAGTTACTGATAAACCAACAACTCCAGTAATAGCAAATCATCAGAAGGCAGCTCTATCAAACTTTGGAATTCAACTCAGTAAGCATCAAGCTGACGACATACTTCAGAATGTTTTGACAGAAGTGCAGTGTAAAATGAAGTCAGGGATATTGGAACATATGAACTCCTTAAATGATCTATAAGACTACCACTATTAAAAGCTTTACAATAATCTAAGCTAAAACAGCTCCTCTTAGACGCAAATGCTGTAATTATTGAAACCATCACAATCAACAGCATAAAGGAAACAAATCAGCTCCTATACAGCAAAGCCTATATCATTTCAGTGAAGCTTAGTTGCAAACCGAAAGACCAAAAGCCGAGGATGAAACAATCTGCATCATGGAAAATCTGGTTGGAACGAAAAGTCAATAAACCTCGAGCTGATTTGAGCAACTTAAAGAGTTTTAAAGAAGGACGGCTGAAAAATAATAACAGCAAAAACAAACTGATTAACACATATAATTTGGCCAACAAAACAATTGCTGAAGTTACCGAAGAGCTAAAAAAAAAGGAATTATAGCGACTGCACAGAAAATTAAAAGATAGGAAGCAAGAATAAACGAATAAGTACAAAATATCCAATTTCGACAGAACCAACGTCAGTTCTTTCAGTCTCTCTGGAGAAACACAAATGCAAACAATCATTCACCAGGAAAAGAAGAAACACTCAAATTTTCGAAGTCAATCTGGGATAATCCTATTGAACACAATAAAGATGACTGATGGATTAAGGAAATAGAATCAGAAATGAAACAAAAACAAATGCAAAAAGTCATTATCACTAAAAAAATGGTCAGTGCACAAGCTTGAAAATTAAAAAAGTGTAGTGCACCTAGTAAAGACGAACTACACGGATGTTGGTTAAAGCATCTAACCAGTCGACATGATCGAATGGCAGAACAATTTAATTATTTGTTGCGGTCAGATTCAACGAAGACTAGCTGATATCTAGATGATATCTGGACGCACTTTTCTCTTAATGAAAGATAAGGATACGAGTGCAGACCCAAGTAACTATCGTCCAATAACATGCCTACCAACTATGCTTAAGCTGTTCACTGCAATCATAGCATTTTCCATATACCACTACTTATCAGATAATCAGATTTATCTAATTGAACAAAAAGGCAATTTTCAAAAATCTAGAGGAACAAAAGACCAGATCCTTATTAATAAAATGCTTCTCAGAAACTCAAAAAGAAAACTTGGATATGAAATTCCTAAATGTAATATTAAAATTTCCCATCTGTTGTATATGGATGACTTGAAATTATATGGAAAATCGGCCCAGCAAATAAACTCTTTATTGAACACAGTTCATGTTTTCAGTCAGGACATCAAAATGGAATTTGGTTTAGATAAATGCGCAATATTATCTATCAAAAGAGAAAAAATTAATGACACTAGCAATTTTAATTTTGATCAAGAGAAATATGTATATAAAAGCAATTTAAGTTGACGAACACTATAAATACAATGAATATTAGAAGCCAATAATATCCTCCACTCGAAAATTAAACAGCAGCAGCAGAATACACCAAAAAAGTTAGAAATATTCAGAAAACAAAACTAAATGGATTAAACACAATTAGAGCAATCAAGTCGTGGGCTATACCTGTGATCCGATACACAGCTGGCATAATAGAGTGGACAAAAGAAAACCTGGACAAACTGGACCGCAAAACTAGAAAAGTAATGACTATGCATCATGCATTACATCCACGAAGTGATGTCGACCGGTTGTACCTACCGAGGAGAATAGGTGGACGGAGTTTGCTGCAAGTGAGACGGACTGTGGAAGAAGAAGAAGAAATTAATTTAAGAAGTTACATCGACAATAGCTCTCAGCCAATGCTTCAAGCAATTACAAAAGAGGGACTTCTAAAATCAACAGGAAACAAATGCGATTACAAAAAGGAACAACAAAATAACCGATATGTGCGCTGGAAAAATAAACCCTTGCATGGCCAATTTCTTCAAGATACTGAAGACAAAATGGACGTGAACCGGACGTGGCAATGGCTAAAATAAGGATACATTAAAAAGAAACAGAAGGATTTATTCTAGCATCTCAAGAACAGTCATTACAAACTAATGCAATGAAAACAAAAAGTTTGAACATCAATAATAACAGCAAATGCAGATTATGCGATCAGAAAGATGAGTTTGTAGAACTTCTAATCAGTGCCTGCAGCAAAATAGCTCAAACTGACTATAAATACTGCCATGATCAAGTGGCCAATATAATTCATTGGCATTTTTGCAAAAAATATAGCTTTTCTACTTTTGATAACTGGTGGCAGCATAAAATAGAGACAGTACTGGAAAACGAAACAGCAAAAATTCTCTGGGACTTTCGATACAAACTGATCGGCATTTGGAACACAATGGACCTAACATCACAATTATCGAACATCGACAGGTTTGGATTGTTGATATCGTAGCTCCCAGTGATAACAACATTAACAACAAAGAACCGGAAAAAATTACTAAATATCGAGATCTGGCAATCGAAGTTGGCCGACTGTGGCTTAAACACACCAAAGTCATCCCAATAGTTATCGGTGCACTTGGTGCAACTTCAAAGAAGCTATCCAACTATTTACATCAATTAAACATCAACGAAATGACTCCATATGACAAAAAACACCATTACTTGGAACAGTCCATGTTTTACGACGCTACCTGACAGACTATTCTTAGATTCTTGGGTAGAATCTGAATTGTTCTGCATCACCAGTCAAATATTTGTTTATATGATATCTTGTTTTGACTGTGTATTAATTATGTGAATAAAATAATAATAATAATCCTACCCACTATCATGATCACGTGGAAAACCCTGAATAATTAATGGAGATAATCTGAGTACAGTGAATTTCAGGACAGGAATTTTTTTAAGTGACTCAATATCGGGTCTCTGTTGTTCATCCTAGCACTGATTCTGTAACATTAATTTTAAAGAAAACTAGATTTGGATATCAGACATCAAAGCAAGCGGGGGAAATATCTGATTTGTTATTATACATGGATACCTCAATTACTGCTCAATGCAGTCCAAATCTTCACTGAAGACATTTGTATGGACTTTGGATTTGAGAAATGTGCAACATCCTCAATAGCTCGTGGGAAAATAAGAGGCAATAAAGAAATCATTGAAGTTGGAAGGAAAATTAAAAATTGGTCACAGCACGAATCCTATAAATACTTAGGAATTCTTGAGGCAGACGGCATTCTGAATTCAGAAGTCAAAAAAGAAAACGGTCCGAATATCTGAGGAGAGTCAAAAACGTTCTGAAGTCCAAACTGAATGGAGATAACGCTGTAACAGTAATCAATACACAGGCCATTCTTCTAATTAGATACACAGCAAGGATAATTGACTGGACAAAACCGATCTAGGGCACGTGATCGTAAAACACGAAAATTAATAACAGTGACTCATGTATTGCACCCACACAGTGACGTGGATCGATTATATGTAGCCAGGAAAAGTGGAGGACGTGGTCCTTTGCAAGTGAAGCAAACAGTTGACGAAGAAGCGTTGAATAATTACATCAAGGAAAGCACAGGAAAGGTGCAAATTGAAGCTTACAAAGAAAATGTATTGAACGTAGCGGATTCAAAAAAGCAGTACGAGGAGAAAGAAATGGCAAAACACACAGAAGGTTAGAAAAATAAAGCGCTCCATGGAATATATTTGAAAGATAATGAAGGGAAAGTTGACAGTCGCTTAACTTGGCAATGGCTTCAGCCCAAAAACATCAAGAAAGAGACAAAAAATTGGACATTTGCTGCCCAAGAACAAGCACTACAAACGAATACAATCAAGGCGAAGATTGAAAAGGTCTGTAACGATAGCAAATGCTGACTCTGTAAAGATAAAGAAGAGACAGTGGGCCATCTAATTAGTCCTTGCATCAAGATTGTCCATACCGTAGAACCACCCAAAGATAAAGAAATGGAACAAGACGGTCCAGTTTCGGACTCTACTACTTCTCCCAAAGAAAAGGTGCCTCCGATCATACTAAGAGAAAAACACTGATGGTCAGCTCTAAGATCTACTATGTCCTGTTTACAAATTGATTACACAAAAGCCAAAAATGTGGATGAGGGTATCATGATACAACCCGCCACGGTGACAGATTAGAGAAAATTAACAAAGGAAATAGACGTCAGAGGTATTCAGTATCATACCTTCTCATTCAGTTCAGAAAAATATTTAAAAGTGGTCTTCTGTGGCGTCTCTGAAGACATTAATCCAGAAGAGATAGCTGTAGATCTTAACTTACAGGATCTGCCTCCTATAAAGGTCAGCCGAATGTATAGATCTGACAAGACTCCCATGCCGTTAGTCCTTGTAGAGATCCACAACTTATACAAAAATATTTACAACTCAAAATCAATCTGCGGGCTCATCATCATACCAGAGCCACTCCTGAAAAGGGCATCTTCTGGGCAATGCCACAGGTGCCAAAAGTTTGGCCACTCCCAGAAACTGTGTAAAGCTGAGTTGAAATGTCTGAAATGCGGGGACAGCCACCCAACCAATACCTGTACAATGCCGAAAACCACCCCGTCTAAACATGCCAACTGCGGTAGCCCTCATCCAGCCAATTATAAGCGATGTACTCAAAACCGAAGAACAGACGGTGGGGGATAGCTAAACAGTCTTCATCCTCTAGAACACGAACATAAGAGGCTCCTGCACCACAGGCGGAGTCTCAGTGGCCACAATCAGAGGCCTTCAAGAATAGAGTTTACCAAAGGCAAACAAGAAGGTATGCAGATGTGGCCCGTTCAAACATGTCAACACCAGAACAGAATCAGCAAACAGCACCTACAAACCTGACCTCTGTTATTACTGCCTCTTTAGCAAACATGCTAGACTTGAGCATGTCAAACCCTTCAGCAACCTCCACTAAAAGAGTCCTACGCGAAACATAGGCTATCCTCACAGCACTTATAGATGAGTGGAAATCAACTAATTCCAGCCTCTCTTCAGATCGTTGAGTGGAATGGCCTCGAAAACAAAATTTTAGAGCTCGAAGACTTTACTCAGAGATATCAGCAGATGTTATTCTAATAAGCGAGACACATCTAAGACCCTAGGACAACCCCAAAATAAGGGGATACAGAACCGACAGGCTAAACTATAGAGGCGGAGGCACTGCCAGCTTCATTAAAAATTATATCAAACACCATTCTGTAAAAAACCCTTCAAGCACTAACCATGAGGTCACAGGCGTAGAAATACTCACTAGATCGGCTGGTAGACTGAATATCTACCAGGGGCGAATTCTCCATGCTTGCTGCGCAAGCTCATTAATTGAGAAAGAAATAATATTTATTTATTAATAAATGCATGCATTTTTAAACATTCCATTTAGGCTTTTATTTTTGTAGACAGAAGTCTTAAGCTTGCGCGGCAATGATTGGGCTTTGCGTTGTGTTTCGAAGGCCGATGCTTAGTCGTCTAGTCAAAGCTATCGTGGCTTGCTCAGTTGTAGGAGCTTCCAGGTCCTCGCAGCAGCACTGTGATTTCATGCACGCACATAGCCATTTCACGTCGTCTCACTCTGTTGCTTAAACACAGGCCATACAGTCAACGTAGCTCTAGCCAGTGAGCTGCAACTTGTAAAGCCAGCCTTTAGAAGTGTGCGTGTTGCTTGGGAAAATTAAGTTACAACCAACTTTTTATGACGATGTTATTGACCAGTTCATAAAGAAGAACCGTAAGGTAGAATTTGTATTCAAGCAGCTAAATTGAAAAAGATAGAATATTATTTGTAAAATGAATGTTGTATTTTTATGATTAAATGTACATACATTTCTAAATATATAGTTTTAAAAGGTCAGTAATTCATTATTCCGCTAATCGGACTTCAATCACACCTCTCATTTCCTGAATGATAACAAGAGCAAGCGTGAATTTCAAGACCAGCATTCGCCCCTGAAATCTACTCAGCTTACAATCCACCCTTAAAAGATCTACTGCACTCTGATCTAAATGCCATCTTAGGTGTTAGAGATTCGATCATTATTGTCGGAGAGGAGACAAACTCCAAGCACCCTGCCTAGAATTGTAGAATCACTAACAAGAATGGCTGCATCTTTTCCAACTACATAGGATCAAACTATGATGTTGTGGCAGGCCCCACCGAACCAACACATCTCAGTATTTTTGGCACTGTTGACATCCTGGATATAGCTATCCTGCAAGATATTAAACTTCAGTACAGCCTAAAATCATTGAACGAGTTGTCATCTGATCATAACCCAATTCTGCTACACCTGGGAAAACAAGAATATCTGTCTCTTCCCTCTCATCCATTTATATCGTGGGAAAAATTGTCAAAAGTTCTCCTTGATTACATTAGACTTGTTCCTCATATAAGTTCAAAAAAGATGTTGAAACCGCAGTCACAAACCTCACCCAACAAATTAACTCCTCTATAATGATAGCCACCTCCTACAAATCTGTCCCCAAGCCTGGTCGTATGGCTGAAGACAGTATGAACTTGATCAGGGAAATAAATAGAGCAAGGAAAAGATTTCACAATACCCGAGCACTACAAGAAAAAACAGTTCTAAATGGGGCAGTGAGAGATACACTCAAAGTTTACAGAGATCAACTACGGGAAGAAAAGTTAGCTTCTACTCACCTACTGATCACTCTATCTGGGGACTATTGAGCAATATCAGAAAAAAAGGCATATCGCTAAAAAAGCAATATCCCTTCCCCCTACACTTTCTGACCAGGGCCTTGTTCACACAGACGTAGAAAAGGCAGAAGCCATAGCAAAAAATTTCGAAGAACAGTGCAAACCTTCACATGAAAACTTAAACTACAATCACTTGTTTAAAATTTACAGACAGGTCAGACACTCATTAACCCCCTCCCCCCCCCACACACACATCGATACCGGTGCTGACCATATTGCATCCATATCATCTGCTGAAATATATGATATCATAAAACATTTGAAGAACAAAAAGCTCCTGGTCCAGATTTCATCACAAATAAAGTGATCAAGCTGCTTCCCCGAAAAGCTGTAGTGCACTTGACCATAATCATAAATGCAATTTTGAGGTTCCACTATTTTCCTACCACTTGGAAACTGGCTGATGCAATCCCTATACATAAGCCAGGCAAGGACCCACACCTACCGAAAAATTATCGTCCAATCAGTCTCATCTCCAACCTGGGCAAGTTTGCAGAGAAGGTCATCCTCTCACGACTTCAAGCTTCAGTAAATGAGCTATCCTCAGAAAAGTTGAATATATTACCACCAGCTATAACTGGCGTCAATACACTGGAACTGTTTTTTTCTTTTTTTTTTGATTTATCGAAAGCATTCGACAAAATATGGCACTTCGGATTGTGGCATATTTTGTTGGATTGATGGGATTGATACCGGCTGAGATAAACTTATCTTAGCCGGTATCTCAATGAAAATGGTACACTAGTTAGGTATTATCTACAGAATAGAAGCATGGAAGCCAAGAAAAATGGCACTATCTTGGCCGGAGTACCACAGGGATCCCTATTGGTTCCATTACTGTTTTCTATATATATGTCAGACATTCCGCAAAACCCTTTGTCATCCATCATGGCCCTATATGCAGACGATACAGCATTATTAGCCAGATCTCTTCGGCCACACCTTGTTACTAAAAAGCTTCAAAAAATCTTAAAGTTAGAGAAATGGTTCTCCAAATGGAGACAAGTAACTCCCCCAAATACCTCAGCCATTTTCTTCACGAAAAGATCGACATCTCCTGCAGGATATAAATATTCCATATATTTTCTCTTTCCTAACGATGATTTTTCTAAAAACGTCCATACACCCTAACGATCTAGTTCAACAAGCTGTAGCCTACGATGCGACGTTTATTTTTAAACATGAAAGACAAAAAGCCATGTTAATTTCCGGTAGCGATGCATATCTGCATGGCCATTCAGGTATAGCTTTGAGGCTTCTTCATATAAATGATCAGCTTAAAAAAAGCTAGGTGATAATCATGTTGTATTTATATAACTCATACTCTTCTGTGAATGTAATATCTCAGGTCGATTTTCCTCTTGGACGCAAGTAAATTGTATCAGGACTTTTCAGTTGAAGGTGAATTACATGATGTCATACGGGAATGACTGGATTTTTATCATCCTGGATGTAGGAAAATCGGCTGGATAGAATAGATGAATTTATACAAAATACATTGGCATGCGACTTACCACCTTCTTATCGTAAATGTATGATTATGAGAGGATGCTTGCGGGACTTGAGCTCCTACGATTATAAGAATGTAATAATTAAAGAATTAACGGGGGAAATATATATATATATATATATATATATATATATATATATATATATATATATATATATATATATATATATATATATATATATATATATAAAGAATCGTTTAACGCATTTTATATCCAGAGGGGGAGCAGGCAGAGCACTTCTGGTTTGGATTTCCTTTGTAAAATGTTCTTCAGACAAATACGCACGTTATCTGTGATCCTGGCTCAATAATTTGAATATGGAAGGAGAAGAGGCTGTCATTGTACACATTTAAGGCATTTCGTGACATTTCTTGCGTGGCAAGGCCGTGCGAAACTTTACAGTGGTAGCAGATCAAGATCAGCGACTCTGACGATGCTAATTCCAGACTAATCGCCTAAACGTGTAACCGAAGCATAAAATGCGACTGTGACGTTTGCTGTTTTCTTTCTTAAATGAAACCAGTCAGTAAATCAGAAAGAAAAAGTAAGAATTTCGAGATAATCTAGAACAGAAGTGAACATTCACCTCGGTGATCCGAGATCTCTCTTTTTCTAGGCGAAATACAATTTCTCTAAAATATTCGCGATATTTCTAAAGACAGAAAGTGAGCATAAGTTCATTATCTGGTGGAACTTTAAAGAATGTTACCTGTTAGACTAGATATACCACGTGACCTAGCTTCACCTCACTTTCTTCTGATCCTCTATCAAGTCTCGGTCTGTTCAAAAATGCTCTCAACACCCGATCACCTATACATGTCCGTGTGCGTAATATCCAAGTTGTTTTTTCTCTATTTAAACTGCATGCAACGATTTTAAGTCGGACATCGTCAAATACTTGAGCATCAGCAGACAGCATTTGCAGTTCACGAAATGAGACTTATTTCAGTAACTATTCCGTGCCATGCTTGACTTTTTTTGCTCATTTGCTTTCATATGTGGAGGACAAAAACATCCAGGTTAGAAAGATCATATGGCCTCATCTTAATCACAGCCATACGTTTGTTTTCATCGTGCGAGTTATTGGAATTTCGACCTGCAAAGTTTAATATAGGAACCATTCCGTGTAGCAAACGAACTCCTTTTTCTTTCTTTCTTTCTCAAATGTTTTATGAGGAAATTTAGAATATCTAATCCTTTAGATATTCTAAATTTGGCTCTTAACAGAAACACTCCTGTTATTGTTTATCATAGTGTGAGTTCTATGGTTAATTTTCTGGAGTTGAGCTATTAAAAACCGTAGTTTCAGGTAGAAATAACCTCCTTTTTCAGATTGACTAACTTGGAAACCGCAGTAGAAGGGTTCAGAAAACATTTCCTCTAGTCAACGACTAGAATGGAGATTAGAACGGTTTTGTCTTTCTTTGAAAGGCCTAGCGCTATGGAGGTAAGTGCTGTTTCCTCAAGATTATTCAGATTTCACATATTTATTTTTGTTTTTCATCAATTGTATTTAAGAGTTTAATGCAATAAAATTGCAATAAATTAGCAAGCTGTGGTAAAGTGCATCTAAACATAATTTGAAGTTAATGCAACACGAATATTTTATTTTAGTATGCAGCATAAAAAACGATTTTAAACGAACACTGTCTATTATAGAGTAACGATGTTTTAATTGATACAATGGTAGAAAATTTTTAATTTTGTGCACAACTTTCCACATTAATGTACTGCATACACAACATCCTTACATTGCTCGCAGTATGCGTTGAAGATCTTGGCCATAAAACGTAGCTACACCCTTTTTCGTAAAGCAGTTGATTTATCGGTGAGAGAAACACAAGAGAACTTTCTAAGCTGAAGTACTAACATTTCTTTTAAAATTTTGGGCTGAAAAGGTTACCAGCTGTATACCACACTGGTGGAACTGTGCTCAAGGAACTGCATTATGAAGAGGTTTAAAACACTATAAACAGACACCTTGGCTAATGTGCTGGTTTTTTACAATGCACTTAATATTAGCAAACAATATTGTGATCAAATTTGATATAAATCCACTCTGCTTTATTGGTATTATATATTTAGAAGTTATTGACGCATTTCATTAGTCCTTATAAGGACTGGCTTAAAGGGGCGAAGCAAGAATGCTTTTCATCTTCCCCGTTATCTGTAGAGGACAGTGTAGGGATAAAATGTTATTGAGCTATTAAAGCTCTGATCATGGCAAGAGGGTAACAGCAATAGCCGAGTCTCAGTTAGAACTTCATGGGCTACAGCATTGCCATCAATTACCCTCCAAGGGCAAGGCACATTTTTCGAATCCTCTGCTCTGACGCATTTCATTAAATTATAATAAATAATAAATAACAAATATATGTAGAAATTATTTTCGTGAGAGGAACTGTATGGTCCCGGGATTTCGAAAGATTTTCAAAAAAATAAAATAAAATAAATAAAATTAAAATAAAATAATGATAATAATAATAAATAAAAAGATTTCAAAAATAAAAATAAATCTCGAATAATGGGAACAGAAAATAGCCGAGACTCAGAAAGCTTAATATTAAAACTAATCGACAGTATACATCATTGGGTATCGTGACGTCACAATGAATACATATTTGACGCAGAAAATGCGTGTGGTTGAAATTATGAAATGGAGTCGTTTCAACAATGTACAAAAATTATAATGAAAACTGATTGTCATCGAACCATACAAAATGAATCAGCTACAAAGATCTCACCGGCCTTCTATGAATTTAGTGCGAGAATTTCTTTGTGCAGTGGACAACCTCCTTAATTCCGCAGAAAGCGAAGAAGAAACGCTATCGACTGTTGAACAAAATATCCGAAGTGTTGTGGATTTGTACACCAGATGGAAGAGCGAATCCTGCATAGAATTCGATGACTATGAATTTGAAGCTTTGATCCACGTTCCTGCTAAGGTGTGCTACTGTAAGAATATTCAAGATTTCCGACTCGCTGGAGATGTTCTAATGTGTTTGTACCACTGTGATCGCTTTCAGGGACTCATTCTCCAAGAGTTGGAATATCCCGATAAAATCAACTCACTTTGGTCGTGGCCTGGGAGAGACGATCCCAATGCTAGAACTCCGCAAGAATCCACCACAGCCTACTTTCAAAGAGCTGCCAATGCAAAGAGGTTGGTATTTAAATCAGGCAAACGGTTCATCGATGTTCTCTGCAAAGACAGTTACTTATCTTTCTGCAATTACGGGATGAAAAAGCCTGATCGCCTCCTACTTTTCCTTCGAGTTGGAGTTGATTTAACGGTTAGGTTTACTGATCGAGAAAGTGAAATCACTTTTCTTGTATTGATGTACATGCTGGAGTACTTATACAGTGAAAATCACCATCTCCACGAAAGCGAGCAACGACTTTTCGAAGATAGAGCGATGTGCGTGAAATACTTCCTTCGCAGTGTTCCTCAACTCACATTCCCTACTTTGAGAAATGTCGTCGACAAGAATATCATTCATTTATTAAGTCCAATCACGGTAGGAGGAGAAGCAGAAGAAAACCGAAAGGTCAACACAGAGAAGATTACTGAAAGAGCCATTGAAAGAATCCCTTTGCTGGGCCAGAGATGTCTCAACCCATCCAAACTGACCCATTTCTGCAGATGTGTCATCAGACGTGCATTGCACAACAACTTCCACCTTCCAGAAGGAATTCATAAACTGCAACTACCACCACCTCTCATGCGATACGTCGATCTTCTTGAGGATTAGAACCGCTTGTAGGTGATCACATTAATGTTATCTGAAATGTGTGAGCATATTCAGTAGCTGATTCTATTTCTAAATTTATCTTTGCGTATCATTAAGTAAATGTTTGTGTTGAAATATTGAAAATTAGTGTAATAAAAAAATGAAATATTCAAGTCTCCTCTGAGTATAAGGACATGAAGTATGTATATTCGTCCATTCAATTCTTATCCGTTCAAGACGGACTCGATCCATCATGAATGGAAGACCTAAGAACATGCATTTCTGCCTGTAGATCTGTTTGTTTGTGTGCGGTTAGGGGTCAGCTTGCCTGTTTTGAGGGACGTAAAACCTGAACAATCGGGTTTTTCGTCCGCATGATTTTAAAACCTTGTTTAAAGAATCCTGATCGACCACGGAAAGGACATAATACCGACAATAGAGTTTTCGCTTGAAGTGGAACATGAAATGTGACACTGCCGAGAATGAAAACGCGTTAAAAACCCTCAAAATGTATTCCGAAATCTCCTTTTCTGTTTCATTAAAAACTGTTACTCGCAGCCCGTTTTAGGTTTCACGACCCGCAGTTTCAATGTAACACTCGGGTTATAATTCTCTATAGAATACGATAAACATTTAAAGGACGTTTCAATCGAAGGTGAGTTAAAATGTCAAACTACAGCTTGGATAACAAGCTGGAGTACAAATGCAGTTTACATACAAAAATATATAGCCAAGACTCGCCAATTATTCATCAAATATGGTGACGAAGTATAAGCAGTTTTACAGGATCGAGGCCTGAAAGCTCTCAGGAATTACTATTATCATTGTAGTGTAATAATTAAAGCTTTAAGAGGAAAAGTGCGAAGGTAAAAAAAGAAATCGTTCATCATAGCTGACCCAAGGTGATCAATGATTTTAATTAACATTCAGGAAAGGAGTGTATTGCAAGCAATGGCCGCCATCTCGTGACCCTATACTTCAACACTCATATTATTGAAGGCTAACGTTTGTAATTGTAATAGTTTGACTTCTATGGTCAATTTTCGAATTGCAGGATTAAAAAAAATTAATTCAAGTTTCCAGTAAGAAAGGAAAGTAAGTTAATACAATCTGAGATCCGTCGATGCCAGAGATCCATTAGCTTGGAAATGAGCCGAACAAAAGGTGAGAAAAATTCTTGTAATCGACAACTGGAATCAAACCAGAGATCTTTTTTCCGGTGGCACGTAATGGTTGCAAATACCATTTGAGCAGAGTTACACAGGCGCCCTGAATTCATACATTTATTTATAATTTTTATGAAAAACGTTTGAAAGTTTAATACAGCACAATTTCAATGAAATAATATGCTATTGTAGAGTTAAAATATCTCATTAATATTGCAGCCATTAGGACACCAATAGTTTATTTTATTGAATACTCTAAACATGATTTTTCAATAAACATTCTTAGTGTAGGAGATTCAATCCAATACCTTTGGAGGGTAACGGATGGCACTGCTGTAGCTAATGAAGTTCTAACTGAGGCTCAGCTATTGCTGTTACCCTCCTGCCATGATCAGAACTTTAATAGCTCAATAACACCTTATCCCTACACTGTCCTCTACAGATAACGGGGAAGATGAAAAGCATTCTTGCTTCGCCCCTTTAAGCCAGTCTTTATAAGGACTATTCTTAGTGTAAGTTAGCAACAACATTTTAGTCCATATATAATTATATGGACTAAAATGTACCAATTTGTGTAAACACGCAATGAATGAGTGCATTCAGTTCGTGTTTGAATTTGCTGATACTAGATCTTGGATCGAACACAGATGAATGAATACAGATTAAGGCTTGGCCGCCAAATCCATGTGCTTTCTAGGAGACATTTTATATTGAAAAAAAAAATTGATTCAACAGAGAACTGAAGCATTCCAAGCGTTATATTTATGTTGAAATATTGTAATACAAAAGACACTGACTCTCTTCGCAACTTTATTCTATTTTTATTATTAGTTTACAAAAATTCAAATTGAAAGCTTTTAATGATAATAACTTTCTTTTTCGCTGATCAAAATTTTCTCAATAAATAAATGAATAACATATAATAAGAATTTCTAGCTAAAAGCATCCTTTCGTTTATTAGTTGTTATGAAAATATTATGTCTTAGGGAAATTTATGTGTAAAGATTACAACGACCTCTATAGGAAGTCTTCCACCTCTGTATTTGAGCCTGTTGATTGGAGAATTACGGCAGTCTGATAGGCGCGCCATCTATTGGGACTTGTCTTAAGGTTTATACCTTTACTGTTACTTTCCAAAATGTTTAAAATGACAGTAGACACCTGAGGTCGAGGCGACTGCGGCAGAGACCTTTGAGGCGATTGCAGCCGGCGGTAGAGTGAGGGAATGGTTGAAACGGAGGCGGCAATGGTGGAAATAATAACAAAAAAAAAAAAACCCTAAAAATTAATCGTTGGTAGGTCAATCTTCTAGTCGTCAGTAAGAACAACTGGAATTCTTTGAATATTCACGTAAATTTCAGTTCATTTCATTAGCTAACATTATTATAAAAACATTCAAATATCTGGTTGAAAACTATTTCTCTTACAAGATTTCTACGATTTCTCTCGTATTTCAGATTAAGGTGTTGGTAAAAAATATTGCATTTCGCGAGATAATGACAGGATTGTTTTTCAGTATATTTTAGTAGTTAATTTAATTATTAATAAATAAATAAAGATAAATAACAGAATTCATGGATTTTTTCGACTTTTCATTAATATTTTTACGGTGAAAATCCACGTAGTAAGAACTCACTTGGGGATCTCGTGTTTCTCTGGAATGTTGTCTAAATATCTGCCGTTTACAGCAACCACTGCAAAACAAAGTTATATTAGAGCCGTGAGAAATATTTACAGGATTAATTTTGTTTTCATGAATTAAATTTAGTATAAATAATTTATATTTAATAAATATAATTTGAAGTAATAGTACTAATTGAACAAACTAAGAAACTTATTTATTGCTTATTAGTTTATAGAAATAATCTGAAATAATTTAGAACACCTTTAAATGATTATAATAAACATATGTCGCTCTTTGTCATGAATGAGGTCTTTGTCAGTGTGGTTTTGTTTGGGAAGAACATGGATGGACCGTGAGAGGCGGTGATTAATACCCTTGGAGGATAATGGATCGCAATGCTGTAGCCAATGAAGTTCCAACTGCGGCTCGGCTATTGCTGTTACCCTCCTGCCATGATCAGAGCTTTAATAGCTCAATAATACCTTATCCCTACACTGTCCTCTACAGATAACGGGGAAGATGAAAAGCATTCTTGCTTCGCCCCTTTAAGCCAGTCTTTATAAGGACTATTCTTAGTGTAAGTTAGCAACAACATTTTAGTCCATATATAATTATATGGACTAAAATGTACCAATTTGTGTAAACACGCAATGAATGAGTGCATTCAGTTCGTGTTTGAATTTGCTGATACTAGATCTTGGATCGAACACAGATGAATGAATACAGATTAAGGCTTGGCCGCCAAATCCATGTGCTTTCTAGGAGACATTTTATATTGAAAAAAAAAATTGATTCAACAGAGAACTGAAGCATTCCAAGCGTTATATTTATGTTGAAATATTGTAATACAAAAGACACTGACTCTCTTCGCAACTTTATTCTATTTTTATTATTAGTTTACAAAAATTCAAATTGAAAGCTTTTAATGATAATAACTTTCTTTTTCGCTGATCAAAATTTTCTCAATAAATAAATGAATAACATATAATAAGAATTTCTAGCTAAAAGCATCCTTTCGTTTATTAGTTGTTATGAAAATATTATGTCTTAGGGAAATTTATGTGTAAAGATTACAACGACCTCTATAGGAAGTCTTCCACCTCTGTATTTGAGCCTGTTGATTGGAGAATTACGGCAGTCTGATAGGCGCGCCATCTATTGGGACTTGTCTTAAGGTTTATACCATTACTGTTACTTTCCAAAATGTTTAAAATGACAGTAGACACCTGAGGTCGAGGCGACTGCGGCAGAGACCTTTGAGGCGATTGCAGCCGGCGGTAGAGTGAGGGAATGGTTGAAACGGAGGCGGCAATGGTGGAAATAATAACAAAAAAAAAAAAAACCCTAAAAATTAATCGTTGGTAGGTCAATCTTCTAGTCGTCAGTAAGAACAACTGGAATTCTTTGAATATTCACGTAAATTTCAGTTCATTTCATTAGCTAACATTATTATAAAAACATTCAAATATCTGGTTGAAAACTATTTCTCTTACAAGATTTCTACGATTTCTCTCGTATTTCAGATTAAGGTGTTGGTAAAAAATATTGCATTTCGCGAGATAATGACAGGATTGTTTTTCAGTATATTTTAGTAGTTAATTTAATTATTAATAAATAAATAAAGATAAATAACAGAATTCATGGATTTTTTCGACTTTTCATTAATATTTTTACGGTGAAAATCCACGTAGTAAGAACTCACTTGGGGATCTCGTGTTTCTCTGGAATGTTGTCTAAATATCTGCCCTTTACAGCAACCACTGCAAAACAAAGTTACATTAGAGCCGTGAGAAATATTTACAGGATTAATTTTGCTTTCATGAATTAAATTTAGTATAAATAATTTATATTTAATAAATATAATTTGAAGTAATAGTACTAATTGAACAAACTAAGAAACTTATTTATTGCTTATTAGTTTATAGAAATAATCTGAAATAATTTAGAACACCTTTAAATGATTATAATAAACATATGTCGCTCTTTGTCATGAATGAGGTCTTTGTCAGTGTGGTTTTGTTTGGGGAGAACATGGATGGACCGTGAGAGGCGGTGATTAATACCCTTGGAGGATAATGGATCGCAATGCTGTAGCCAATGAAGTTCCAACTGCGGCTCGGCTATTGCTGTTACCCTCCTGCCATGATCAGAGCTTTAATAGCTCAATAATACCTTATCCCTACACTGTCCTCTACAGATAACGGGGAAGATGAAAAGCATTCTTGCTTCGCCCCTTTAAGCCAGTCCTTTTAAGGATAAGGACTCTTTGTCAGTGTCTTTTGGTGGACAATATTTCTGATTACGATATGTATCATATCATATGCGTTTCTCTTTCTCTCCCTCTCTCTCTCTCTCTCTCTCTCTCTCTCTCTCTCTCTCTCTCTCGGAATCAGTTCTTTCCAGGAAATTGCAAAATCTAATGCGGATCAGGGTGGTTAGTCAGTTTATTTTTAATGGTTAAAAGCTCCTCTATAGAAATAATGTCAACGGCAACATAGGCTTACGATGGGGTTTTGATTATTATTGAGATGATAAGCAGATTGGCGGTTGTCTAATTCCTTGGTTTTCATACTTTTCGAAAATGACCCACAATATCCCAAGAGGTAGCTCGATATCAGGCAATTCGTAACAAAGTGGGGGGGGGGAGGTCAGGGCAGGTTCCATTCACTTCACCATTTTCCATAAATTTATTTTAGGCTCCGATGTAGACATATCAGATATTAAGGGTAAGAACAGATACTACATGTTGATTTTAACCAAAAGCGTAGTATCTGTTCTTCTCAGCTTAATATCGGATGCGTAACTGTTTATTTTATGTTTATATGTGCGTATGTGTTTCAGGTTTTCAAAAAGCACATCAACACTGAATAAATGCATTCTCCTAATAGCCCATTTCGAATTTTCAGGTACACAAAATAAGTGAGTCACATTTCTTCATAAAGTAGTCATCCGGTGCATCTATGTATAACTTGAAACCAGAATTGCATTTTTGAGATTTTCTGCATCGTTAAATCCGTTCACCAACACCAATTTTACAAAAATAAATTTATTCGGAAACATTCAAACAAGCAGGCCTTGTAAAAAAGTATAGAAAACCTTGTAAAAATGCTCCTTCTTGACACGGGAAGGACATTATATACCAGAAGAGAGTTTCCGCATGCAGCTAAACATGGAATGTGGCACAGTTCGGCATGAAGATGTTAAAGCTCCAATATCTGTCAGACACACTCCGATACCTTCTATTCTACTGCATTTTAAAAAGTGCGGGTCGCGACCCGTTAAACTGATTTCACAACCCATAGTTTGAAAACACTGATCTAATTGATACGCTTCAAATTTGCGCATGCATTATAATGTAATACCTGAATCTCCTGCAGGATGCGAAGACTTTTCGTAAGGCTTTTCAGTTGACGGTGAGTTAAACGCTTTCATACGGAGATGGAAGGGTTTATCATCCTGAAACTTGGAAAACAAACTGGAGAACAAATGCAGTTTACGTACAGAAATATATAGCCATAAGAGTCGCCACCTAATCCAAAAATATGGTGACGAAAAATAAGAATGCTCACAGGATCGTGGACACCTGAAAGCTCCAAGTATTATTATTATTATTATTATTATTATTATTATATAACTGTAGCTATAAGAGTGAAAATGTGAAGGTAACAGAATACATCGTCTAAGGTATTTATTACATTTGCATTTTTCCCATTAAAAGAACACCATTCAGAAAAGTTATGACCTGGTTTTTCTTTCTCTCTCTCTCTCTCGGAAATACAAATTCTCTAAAACAAATTAGCACATTTTCATTCGTGTCATGAAGTATACAAAAGCTTACCAGTTCGACACACAAGTAGAAGTAAAGCGTGACCTGACATCTCTTTTCTTTCTTCTAATCTTCGATTAAGTCAAAGCGTGTACACAGATGCTCATTGATCCCTTTTCACCCAGAATTTTAATATCTACATCTCTGTGTGCCTGCTATCAAAATTGGTTTTCTTCAACTTAAACTGCACGCAACGATTTCAAGCAACTCGTGCTCTGACGTCTAATATTTTACTGGTTTACAGACATTGTCTGCAATTTTCGAAACAGATTTATTTAGTAACTATTCAGTGACATGGATGGTATTTGTTTCTTATTTTCTGGCATATCTGGACACTAAATCAGAAACAAACTTTTGCCTTATCTTAATCACAGCCACATGTTTGTGTTTATTGTGTGAGCAGGGCCGTACTTTCATTTTCCAGAGGCCGGCGGCCCGAGGCGCTAGAGGACTCTGGTGTCTTGCCGCATTGTTTGGAGCCATTAAATTAGCCCCAATGTTTCGGTTCTGCAGCTAGAGCTTCGTGCATACGGATCTGAATGCGAGTTTTTGAAATTTCTAACTGCGAGGTGTAATTACAGTAACCATTAAACAGGTGAAACTTCATCACTTTACAAAAATATGAAGGGCAATTAAAGTCTACAAAATTATGAAGAAATAGTTTCTTTTTATTTATATTCTATGTAACAAATGAAATCTTTTTGTCCTATGTTATGAGGGAATTTCAGGAAAATAGCTCTGCTTTGTCCTGAATTTTTAGTAATTAATTATATATATAAAACATAAATAAAATTATCCGGAGAAGAAGACAACAGCCGCCATCACATGACTACTTTACGCTCATTATTATGTGTTATAGTTTGATTTCTCTGGTGAATTTTCGAATTGCAGGATTTTTAATAAAAAAAAAAAAACGGCCCTTGCCAGTGTGAATCTAACTGGGGAAAACAACCGTATAAAAGCTGAGAAAAAAGTTCCAGTAATCGGCAACTAGAATCAAACTTAAAATTAAGCATTAAACTTACAAATATATTTCATAAAATTATAAATAAATTAATGAATTCATTGCGCCTGTGCAGCTGTGCAGAAATAGTATTTGCATCCATTACGGGACACGTGATAAAATACCCTTTCAATAATAATAATTTTTTAAAATTTCATTTTGTCTCACATAAATTACATGCATTTTTTTACAAGTATTTACACCTACTGCTGACATATATATTATTAATAATAATATATATGTCAGCAGTATTCATGTAATGTATTATATATATATAATACATTACATGAACACAAATGTGCATAACAGATACTAGCACGTGCATTTTTTAAATAAAAATAATTACTATTTTTATTAAAATTTTGATTACATGTTGTGATTACATATTTAAATTACATGTGATACATACATATATTGCATACATTTGATTACATATTTTTTAAATTCAATCCTCTTTTATTATTAAAATTATGATTACATATTTACAACAGGTTTAGTTCTTTTTTTTTTTTTTTGTAACAAAGAAATTCGTACAGATTTTTCTTTTTTTTCTGTAAAATGTATTAATCATAGCTACTGTAGTTGGTAATTTATTGTTTCTGCGGTTGAATAATATTGCTTTTTTACAGCATTTATACAATAACAATGATATATATATATATATATATATATATATATATATATATATATATATTTACAAATTTGATTTAATGTATTTAAGCTCTGCAATTACAGCACTTAAATGTAATATATGGATTTGTCTCCCTTTTTTTGTTAATCTTGTTTGAGATGTAATTTCTCAACTTTCATCTTCGAAGCTCATTTACTAAGCTTATCTCAGGAGAGCCTGAATTAATTGTAAGGTGTGTGGGGTGTGTGTGTTTCCTGTTCATAGTATGTTCTTAGAGCTCTTTTCAGGCTATTATAGTTTGTAAGATCCCTGTACTCAAAAGGCAATTTGTTTAGCATGTCTGGTATGCAGAAGCTTCGTGTGGCCTTTCCGTAGTGATTATTATATTTATATATGATATAATTAGTTGTCTGAGGTCTTGTTATACGGCATGTACTGGCTGTCCTGTAGTTAGCTGCGAAATAATATTTTAACATAGCTGCATAGTGACATAAATGTTTTAGCATAGCTGCATAGTGACGTAGTTTTTGCTGTTAGTATTTTTGCTGTTAATATAAACAGCAATTATAAACAATCTCACAACCTTCTACAATTTCCAGGTGTATACAAAGTCACATGGGAGTGTGGAAAACCTTACTATGGCCAAACGGAGAAATCTATCCTCCTACGTCTCTAGGAACACCAGCGAGACATTGCTTATAAGAGAACCAGAGCTACTGCCCTATCAGGGCATGATCTGTTTTCAATAAACACGAACAACGAAAGTCGCCAACATGAAGTAAATTGGACATCAACTTCAAACCTACACATTTGCCACGATGAGGTAGAACGCCGCATTGTAGAATCAAAAGAAATCACCTTGGACCCTCTTCATATGAACAATAATCTCAGCTATAATTTGCCTGACCCGTTCAGCTCTACTGTCAGATACTGGAGATCGCTTGGTTCCACACATGCACAAGTGTACAACAATAGAACTTTAACACGGACTATAGCATAAGTTCATAATAACTGTAATTTACAGTCCAATATCATAACTTTATAATTGTATAGCTTTAGTGTCTCAATATTTGTTTCAGTGTCTTTTAATATCTTTCTATGTTCTTAACGCCTGATGAAGTAAATCTCGACGAAACATGTTGCGTTTGCAAATAAATCTCAATTTGTTATAATTCTCGGGTTTATAATCAGTTTATATTAAAAATCAACATATTCCAACCCCGAGTTAATAATAGTAGTCATATATATATAAACGCACCTTATCTCTGATCCTAGCTCAAAATTTGAACATGGAAGGAGAGGAGGTTGTCACCGTATACATGTAACACTTTTCATGATATTTCTTGCGTGCCAAGGGCGTGCGAAACTTTACAGTGGTGGCAGATCAAGATTAGCGACTCCGATGCTACCTCCAGACTAATCGCCTAAACGTGTAACAGAAGCATAAAATGCGACTGTGACGTTTGCTCTTTTCTTTCTTAAATTGAGCCAGTCAGTAAATCAGAGAGAAAAAGGAATAAGTTCGAGATAATCTAGACCAGAAGTGAACATTTATCTCGGTAATCCGAGATCTCTCTTTTTCTCGGCGAAAGACAATTTCTCTAAAATACTCGCGATATTTCTAAAGACAGAAAATGAGCAAACATTCATTATCTGGTGGAACTTTAAAGAATTTTACCTGTTAGACACACACCACTAAAAAATACCACGTGACCTGACATCGGCTCATTTTCTTCTGATCCTCTATCAAGTCTCGGTCTGTTCAAAAATGCTCTCAACACCCGATCACCTGCACATTTCCGATTTATGCATGTCTGTGTGCATGATAGCCAAGTTGGTTTTTCTCTGTTTTAACTGCATGCAACAATTTCAAGAAGGAGTTCGTCAAAGCCGATGTTTTAAATACTCGAGCTTCATCAGACAGCATCTGCAGTTTACGAAATCAGACTTATTCCAGTAACTATTCCGCGTCGTGTTTGACTTTTACTTCTTATTTGTTGTCATATGTGGAAGACAAAAACATCCAGGTAAGGAAGGGCATATTGCCTCATCTTAATCACAGCCATACGTTTGTTTTCATCGTGCGAGTTATTGGAATTTTCACCTGTGAAGCTTAATATAGGAACCATTCCGTATAGCAGACGAACTCCTTTTTTCTTTATTTCTTATTCAAATGTTTTCTGAGGAAATTTAGAGAATAGTGCTGTATCCTTAAAATATGGCAGATATAGTTCGCCCACCGATTTGAGGTCCCTCGAAACTACTGCGCATGTCAGAAAAAGGAGAATCCATTCCGATAATAGGGTAATCAGTCTGTCTTCTGGGAGGTAATAATAAACAAACAGAGTTTGTTTATTATTACAGGTCGGAAAATTTAGCTTTTCTTTTACGAACATTGTTGTTTTTAAAGTGTAACTATTTTGCTTGTATAACAGTTGGAAAAATGTACGTAGAGTGTTAATACGTGCAAATACTGCGTTCTACATAAAACAATGTCACTTCGCTCCATGATAAGTTTCCTTTTATTCTGGGACTTTTTAAAACAAAATACGATTTCATGAAGTATTTTCCTTAAAGTTTCTCTTTTCCAAGGAAAATTAATTTTTTCTTTAAGCACAGGAATCAATTTCGGAACAGTTGGCACTCTTTTCTCGAATACGTAAAATTCGTGAATAGTTCTTCTTATAACGTCTACATCAAAATCATTCAAAGCTACGGTTTCGATGGTTTTACTCTGGCGCTTTTTTTTTTTTTTTTTTTAGGAGATTTAAATTTTGGCTTACCTTCACCTTTTGATTCCCTACGAATTCTTTTAACAGTCGACCCCGATACGCCCGCAATTGCACTTGCACGTTTTATGACTTGAGAAAGGGGAACAAGAAGACGGCCTTCTGACGATTCTTTTTCGCAGAATGTCAGCACATTATTCAATATTCTTTTGCAAGAGCTACTGAAACGTGTAACAATAGAACTTGTTGACTGTACTGGATCCATCATACAAATTAATAATAAAAAAATAATGCAAAAAGAGAACAACAAAAATCAAGCTAGTACTAGTACAGCGACAGACAAGAAAGCACGTGATTTCGCATGTTGGCGACGAATTCGTACATCCTTCATTTCTTTCTCCCCTTCAGCATGAATCGACTATTCTTGGCGCAAAGCCAAGATGGGACCTAGAAGTAGTGGGCGAACTATAACAGCCATCATCTCGTGGCTCTAAACCCAAAGACCCCTGTTATTGTTTATCATAGTGTGAGTTCTATGGTTAATTTTCTGGAGTTGAGCTATTAAAAACCGTACTTTCAGGTAGAAATAACCTCCTTTTTCAGATTGACTAACTTGGAAACCGCAGTAGAAGGGTTCAGAAAAAATCTCCTCTAGTCGCCGACTAGAACGGAGGTGAGAATGGTTTTTGTCTTTCTTTTGAGAGCTTAGTGCCATGAAGGCAAGTGCCGTTTCCTCAAGATTACACGAATTTCACATATTTATTTTTGTTGTTTATCAAATGTATTTAAGAGTTTATTGCAATAAAATTGCAATAAATTAACAAGCTCTGGTAAAGTGCATCTAAACATAATTTGAGGTTAATCCAACACGAATATTTTATTTTAGTATGCAGTATACAAAAGGATTTTCAACAACACTGTTTATTATAGAGTAACGATGTTTTAATTGACTTCCCACAATAGGTGAATGTACTGGATACACAACATTCTTAATTGCTCGCAGTATGCGTTGAAGATCTTGGCCATAAAACATAGCTACACCCGTTTTCGTAAAGCACAGTCGATTTATCGGTGAGAGAAACACAAGAGAACTTTCTAAGCTGAAGTACTAACATTTCTTTTAAAATTTTGGGCTGAAAAGGTTACCAGCTGTATACCACATTGGTGGAACTGTGCTCAAGGAACTGCATTATGAAGAGGTTTAAAACACTATAAACAGACACCTTGGCTAATGTGCTGGTTTATTACAATGCACTTAATATTAGCAAACAATATTTGTGATCAAATTTGATATAAATCCACTCTACCTTATTGATATTATATATGTTAGCAGTTATTGACGCATTTCATTAAAATATAATAAATAATAAATAAAAATATATTTAGAAATAATTTTCGTTGGAGGAACTGTATGGTCCCGGGATTTCGAAAGATTTTAAAAAAATAAAATAAAATAAAATAAAAATAAAATAATGATAATAATAATAAATAAAAAGATTTCAAAAATAAAAATAAATCTCGAATCACGTGAACAGAAAAATAGGCGAGACTCAGAAAGCTTATTATTAAAATTAATCGACAGTATACATCATTGGGTATCGTGACGTCACAAAGAATAGAAATTTGTACGCAGAAAATACGTGTGGTTGAAATTATGAAATGGAGTCGTTTCAACAATGTACAAAAATTATAATGAAAACTGATTGTCATCGAACCATACAAAATGAATCAGCTACAAAGATCTCACCGGCCTTCTATGAATTTAGCGCGAGAAATTCTTTGTGAAGTGGACAACCTCCTAAATTCGGCAGAAAACAAAGAAGAAACGCAGTCGACTGTTGAACAAAATATCCGAACTGTTGTGGATTTGTACACCAGATGGAAGAGCGAATCCTGCATAGAATTTGATGACTATGAATTTGAAGCTTTGATCCACGTTCCTGCTAAGGTGTGCTACTGGAAGAATATTCAAGATTTTCGACTCGCTGGAGATGTTCTAATGTGTTTGTACCACTGTGATCGCTTTCAGGGACTCATTCTCCAAGAGTTGGATTATCCCGATAAAATCAACTCACTTTGGTCGTGGCCTGGGAGAGACGATCCCAATGCTAGAACTCCGCAAGAATCCACCACAGCCTACTTTCAAAGAGCTGCCAATGCAAAGAGGTTGGTATTTAAATCAGGCAAACGGTTCATCGATGTTCTCTGCAACGACAGTTACTTTTCTTTCTACAATTACGGGATGAAAAAGCCTGATCGCCTCCTACTTTTCCTTCGAGTTGGAGTTGATTTAACGGTTAGGTTTACTGATGCAGAAAGTGAAATCACTTTTCTTATATTGATGTACATGCTGGAGTACTTATACAGTGAAAATCACCATCTCCACGAAAGCGAGCAACGACTTTTCGAAGATAGAGCGATGTGCGTGAAATACTTCCTTCGCAGTGTTCCTCAACTCACATTCCCTACTTTGAAAAATGTCGTCGAGAAGAATATCATTACTTTAATAAGTCCAATCACGGTAGAAGGAGGGGCAGAAGAAAACCGAAAGGTCAACACAGAGGAGATTATTGAAAGAGCCATTGAAAGAATCCCTTTGCTGGGCCAGAGATGTCTCAACCCATCCAAACTGACCCATTTCTGCAGATGTGTCATCAGACGTGCATTGCACAACAACTTCCATCTTCCAGAAGGAATTCATAAACTGCAACTACCACCACCTCTCATGCGATACGTCGATCTTCTTGAGGATTAGAACCGCTTGTAGGTGATCACATTAATGTTATCTGAAATGTGTGAGCATATTCAGTAGCTGATTCTATTTCTAAATTTAGCTTTGCGTATCATTAAGTAAATGTTTGTGTTGAAATATTGTAAATTAGTGTAATAAAAAAATGAAATATTCAAGTCTCCTCTGAGTATAAGGACATGAAGCACGTATATTCGTTCATCCAATTCTTATCCGTTCAAGACGGACTCGATCCATCATGAATGGAAGACCTAAGAACATGCATTTCTGCCTGTAGATCTGTTTGTTTGTGTGTGTGCGGTTAGGGGTCAGCTTGCCTGTTTTGAGGGACGTAAAACCTGAACAATCGGGTTTTTCGTCCGCATGATTTTAAAACCTTGTTTAAAGAATCCTGATCGACCACGGAAAGGACATAATACCGACAATAGAGTTTTCGCTTGAAATGGAACATGAAATGTGACACTGCCGAGAATGAAAACGCGTTAAAAACCCTCAAAATGTATTCCGAAATCTCCTTTTCTGTTTCATTAAAAACTGTTACTCGCAACCCATTTCAGGTTTCACGACCCGCAGTTTGAATGTAACACTCGGGTTATAATTCTCTATAGAATACGATAAACATGTAAAGGACGTTTCAATCGAAGGTGAGTTAAAATGTCAAACTCCAGCTTGGAAAACAAGCTGGAGTACAAATGCAGTTTACATACAAAAATATATAGCCAAGACTCACCAATTATTCATCAAATATGGTGACGAAGTATAAGCAGTTTTACAGGATCGAGGCCTGAAAGCTCTCAGGAATTACTATTATCATTGTAGTGTAACAATTAAAGCTTTAAGAGGAAAAGTGCGAAGGTAAAAGTAGAAATCGTTCATCATAGCTGACCCAAGGTGATCAATAGTTCTAATTAGCATTCAGGAAAGGAGTGTATTGCAAGCAATGGCCGCCATCTCGTGACCCTATACTTCGACACTCATATTATTGAAGGCTAACATTTGTAATTGTAATAGTTTGACTTCTACGGTCAATTTTCGAATAGCAGGATTAAAAAAAATTAATTCAAGTTTCCAGTAAGAAAGGAAAGTAAGCTAATACAGTCTGAGATCCGTCGATGTCAGAGATCCATTAGCTTGGAAATGAGCCGAACAAAAGGTGAGAAAAATTCTTGTAATCGACAACTGGAATCAAATCAGAGATCTTTTTTCCGGTGGCACGTAATGGATGCAAATACCATTTGAGCAGAGTTACACAGGCGCCCTGAATGCATACATTTATTTATAATTTTTTATGAAAAACGTTTGAAAGTTTAATACAGCGCAATTTCAATGAAATAATACGTTATTGTAGAGTTAAAATATCTCGTTAATATTGCAGTCATTAGGACATCAATAGTTTATTTTATTAAGTACCCTAAACAGCATTTTTCAACAAACATTCTTAGTGTAAGTTAGCAACAATATTTTAGTCCATATATAATTATATGGACTAAAATGTACCAATTTGTGTAAACACGCAATGAATGAGTGCATTCATTGCGTGTTTGCATTTGCTGATACTAGATCTTGGATCGAACACAGATGAATGAATACAGATTAAGGCTTGCCTCTCTAATTCATATGCTTTCTAGGAGACATTTTATATTGAAAAAAAATTGATTCAACAGAGAACTAAAGGCATTCCAAATGTTAGATTTATGTTGAAATATTATAATACAAAAGACACTGACTCTATTCGCAACTTTATTCCATTTTTATTATTAGTTTACAAAAATTCAAATTGAAAGCATTTAATGATAATGACTTTCTCTTTCGCTGATCAAAATTTTCTCAATAAATTAGTGAATAACATAAATATAATAAGAATTTCTAGCTAAAAGCATCCTTCGTTTATTAGTTGTTAAGAAAATATTATGCCTTAGGGAAATTTATGTGTAAAGATTACAACGACTTCTACAGGAAGTCTTCCACCTCTGTATTTGAGCCTGTGGATTTGAGAATTACGGCAGTCTGATAGGCGCGCCATCTATTGGGACTTGACTTAAGGTTTATACCTTTACTGTTACTTTTCAAAATGTTTAAAATGATAGTAGACAACTGAGGTCGAGGCGACTGCGGCGGAGACCTTTGAGGAGATTGTTGCGTCGGTAGACTGAGGGAATGGTGGGAACTGAGGCGGCAGTGGTGGAAATTATAACAAAGAAAAAAAAAACATAAAAATTAGTCGTTGATACTTGGTAATCCTTGGTAGGTCAATCTTCTAGTGGTCAGTAAGAACAACTGGAATTCTTTGAATATTCACGTAAACTTCAGTTCATTTCATTTGCTAACATTATTATAAAAACATTCAAATATCTGGTTGAAAACTATTTCTCTTACAAGATTTCTACGATTTCTCTCGTATTTCAGATTAAGGTATTGATGAAAAAAATATTGCAATTCACAAGATAATAACAGGATCGTTTGTCAATATATTTTAGTAGTTAATTTAATTATTAATAAATAAATAAAAATAAATAGCAGAATTCGTGGTTGTTTTCGAATTTTCATTAATATTTTTACGGTGAAAATCCACGTAGTAAGAACTCACTTGGGGATCTCGTTTTTCTCTGGAATGTTGATCTAAATATCTGCCCTTTACAGCAACCACTGCAAAACGAAGTTATATTAGAGGTGAGAAATATTTGCAGGATTAATTTTGTTTTCATGAATTAAATTCAGTAAATAATTAAAGTTTAATTAAATTATTTACTGAATAATAATACTAATTGAATAAACTCAGAAACGGATTCATTGTTTATGAGTTTAAAAAAAAATAATCTGAAATAATTTAGAACACTTTTAAATGATTATAATAAACATATGTCGCTCTTTATCATGAATGAGCTCTTTGTCAGTGTCTTTTGGTGGATAATATTTCTGATTACGATCTGTCTCGACCTTTTGGCTAAGATCGAAGTGTAGTATCTGTGCTTATCAGTTTAACAGGCTAATAGCATTTCGTAGTATCTGTTCTTAACCGTTAATATCGGTACGAGTCCCATCGGGGCTCACGATAATTTACAGATCTTCCTAAACTCCGGACTGGGGAAATTTCAAACACTCGGTGGTGGGAATATTCAGCCCCCCCCTCCTCCCAATACTCTAGCGATGTCATTTGTTGGTCCTCGCGTCCGAACCCCCTCGGCTTTGAGGTGGATGCGTCAACGCCAGCTAGGGCAATAGTAAGAGCTCTCATGGACTATGTAGGAGCCCAAAATATATTCGGATTCACTCCTTATGGCGGCGGAAGATACCAAGTTGTCACCAAGAACATCGCTTCCAGGAATAAGATACTTGGCGGATTTGAATGTGGCGGTAAAACAATTTCTCCCTTCATGGTAGTGAGCATCCTTAAAATGCTCAAATTATCGAGAATCCCCTAGAATACGCTGAGAATGAAGATATCATTCGGAGCGTGTTCTCGAAGTGAGGTAATGTAAAAGAAATCCAGATCCTTAACGACGCTGAACACCCAGAGTGGAAATCAGGAGAAGTTAACATCTCCCTTGACATGAAAACAGAAGTGCCCAACTTCATTCTCGGATGCGTAACTGTTTATTTTATGTATGTATGTGCGTATGTTTTTCAGGTTTTCAAAAAGCATATCAACACGTGTCATAGGTATGGGACCTTTCAGGGTGGGGCTGATATATATATATATATATATATGCAGAAATACAAACTGGGGAGAATGTAACCACCCTACGTAATCAAAAATAATCTCCTCTTCCACAGTCATACTGCATACCGCAGCAAACACACTATCTGAATAAATGCATTCTGCTAATAACCCATTTCGAATTTTCAGGTACACAAAATAAGTGAGTCACATCTCCTCATAAAGTAGTCATCCGGTGCATCTATGGATAAATTGAAATCAGAATTGCATTTTTGAGATTTTCTGCATCGTTAAATCCGTTCACCAACATCAAGTTTACAAAAATAAATTTATTCGAAAAAATTCAAACAAGCAGGCAGTGTGAAAACCTTGTAAAAATGATCCTTCTGGACATTTGAATACATATTTTTTTAATTCAATCCTCTTTTATTATTAAAATTATGATTGCATAATTACAACAGGTTTAGTGCTGTTTTTTTTTGTAATAATGATATTCGTATAGGAATTTCCTTTTTTTCTGTATAATATACTAACAATAGCTACTGTAGTTGGTAATTTATTGTTTCTGCGGTTGAATAATATTGCTTTTTTACAGTATTTATACATTTAACAATGATATATATATATATGATCTTGTTTGAGATGTAATTTCTCTGCTTTCATCCTCGAAGCTTATTTCTAAGCTTATCTCAGGATGACACCGGTTAGTTATTATTTATTGGATTGTTTACTGTGTTAAGAAGCAGGCTAAAGTTTGATAGGTCTGATATTCACTACATCCATAGGTTGAGACACACACACACCACACACACACACACACACACACACACACACACACACACACGATAATTTGGAATATTTTGACACGTTGCTGAACTGGAAAGCCTGAATTAATTGTAAGGGTGTGTGGAGTGTGTGTTTCTTGTTCATAATATGTCCTTAGGGCTCTTTCCAGGTTATTGTAGTTTGTAAGATCCCTGTAATCAAAAGGCAATTTATTTAGCATGTCTGGGATGTAGAAGTTTCGTGTGGCCTTTCCGTAGTGATTATTATATTTATATGTGATATAATTAGTTGTCTGAGGTCTTGTTATACGGTATGTACTGGCTGTCCTGTAGTTAGCTTCGAAATAATATTTTAACATAACTGCATAGTGACATAAATGTTTTAGCATAGCTGCATAGTGACGTAGCGTTTTGCTGTTAGTATTTTGTCTGACATTGCAGTGTATATACAGTCATTATTGTCTCTTTGTTTCCAAAAGATCAGTTTTATGTGTTACGTGTGTGTGTGTGTGTGTGTGTGTGTGTGTGTGTGTGTGTGTGTGTGTGTGTGTGTGTGTGTGTGTGTGTGTGTGTGTGTGTGTGTGTTAGCTATTTTATAAAGCCAAATTTTTCATGGCGATTTGAAACGATAGTTATCGTATGTTATTTAATGTTTTGAGCTCAGAAAGCTCTATCACGTAAACTCTTTAGTGAGTGACTATCTCTGTCACTTAACTGCGTTATGTGTGTAATCTCGTTCCGATTTAAGGCCTTCGCCGAAGCAACACATACATGTTAAGTTTTAATTATTGTTCCAAAGACTACTCTAAAATTTGATTTTAAAAATACAGGATATTTTAGGTAATATTGAACGCTTATTCAGATTTTTTTGATTGTTTTAAATGACAAAGAGTAATCGACAAAGAATAATTAAAAGAAATATGCTTGGCAAAAACAATAATAATTATGTGTTAGCATGTGATGCATTTTTATTAATATTCACCATTCGTAACTAAATAAAATATGATTAATTTGTCAAAAGATCTGTTTGCAAATACCAAAATGCCCAATAATGGAATTTAGATGGCGCCACTCGTCAAACCTTTATTTGAAGAGTGGTGCCATCTATGTGCAAACTTACATAACATAAACCCCTAAATCAAAAACAGGTAAGTAACGCACCTGTGTGTGTGTGTGTGTGAGTGAGTGAGTGAGTGATTCAACGTGAAAATAAAACAAGCAGACGTCCTGCTACGTCAAGAAAAGAAGTACAGTATTACATAATTGTTTACATTGCTGCGTTACATTAATAGTACATTAAAAATTACAATACTCTCTCTTTAAGAGAGAGTATTGTAATTTTTATTATAATTTAAACTTTAAAGTTCTTTTTTAATATTAATTAAAAAAAACAAATATATTTGGTTCTTCGGTTCCCTTTTGATATTCAAACAGCCATACCTTCTTAAGCGTTAAGAAATTTGCAAACCATCGTTGTTTATACGAAGCTATTAATTCAAAAGAAATCTCTGCTAAGATTTCCCTCACAAATAATTGTCCATTTATCCCGTAGAATTTCGTGCGTAACACTAAATTTTGATGGAATAATGTAATAATTTTAATACTTTAACAGAAATCAGCGTTTATTCAAAATAAATTTACACTCAATTTATAGACAGAAAAATACTATTCCTGGTGGTGATCGGCGGTAGATGGCGGTGATGACAGCAGTGCTGTTGTGTGTAGTTGGAGAATTAAGTAATAGGAAAAACAGTGGTGTATGTGTAGAGGAGTAGTTTAGCCTTCCTCGTTGAGTCCTTGAACTCTTAAAAGAGTCAGGAAATAATAATAATAATAAATATTTGAAACTTTTAAATATATTTCTCTGAATAAAGTTGTTAAACTTAATAATTATAGTAACTACTTAATTATAATTAAAAATTCTAGAAAACAAAAACAATTTTTTCTATAAAACATGAAATTACTTTAATATTTAAATTAACTCATTGTATATGAAAATTTTTATAAACTATACGTTAATGCAATATACTGTAACAAAGCTTCAAAAATGTATTATTTTATTTTATAATATTTTATAATTTATTATTATATTAATTATTTGTTCATCATTTGTAGATAAGTTTTGTATATTTTCTGATAGTGCATGACTTTTGTTTTATTTTTAATCTTTCTTTCTATTTATCTCTGGTCATTTAGTTTAGTTCCTAGCAACAATGGTGGACAACATAATTATCGCAATGCATCTCTGATTCCAATGAACCATTTGCGTAAAATGTATTTATAAACAATTTTTATAAAGTTATTTTTAAGAATCTCAAGTTGTAAGATTTCCAGTAATTGTGAAAGTAATTTATTACGATTAAAATAGTTTTTGATCTAATCAAACAGAAATTATTTCTTCAAGAGCAATTGCTGTTGATGTTCAGATAGGAAATATGGAGATAGTGACATGGCTTACTAGAGAAGAGTCCCTCTACTTAACACAAACTTCGGGTGATTTATCTTCTCTTAAATTTGTGCCGGATCCCAACTGAGATTCCAAGTTTAGGATCAGAACTGGTATATTTTCCGTCAACACTTCCGTACGATCCCTTAAAAGTGGATCCACCTCCGAAGCTTGTTCGACGATCTTTGCTTTCGTAAAATTTCATGCCAACCCCTGTGTTCACAGAAGCCTTATAATTCGAGCCATCTCTTATGTGTCTTCCACCTTTCACGAAGAAATCAGGCTGAAACGAAACACTAAGAATGAATGCAACCCTCAGCAATACGAAACAAGACAAACAATTGCTGATTAAAAATATTTTTCTTGTTTTGACAGACCTGAAAGACTCCTCTGTCAGTCAGTGCCAAATCACCTGCTGATCGCAGATTATTTGGATAATCTACGGTAAAAAATGAAACGAAATTTCGTCATAAAAATGTTACTAATATTTCTGAGTAAGTGGATTATAATCAGTAATAGGTTTTATTTAATTCTCTAAAATTTTATTTAACTTCTCTAAACAACAGAAATCTGTTTTTTAGAGAAAGCACCGATCTCCATCAAGGCAAGGTTTGGTGGAATTTAAGTATTCCCAAGAAACTGTATTTTCATAATGACATTTTCATAGTTCTTAGTAGCATTACTGTCGCAATTGTCATGTTTTTTCTCTAAGCCAATTGGAATTAGCACAACATCCTGGAATTCTCAATATAGTTGAAATGCATAGAGATTTTGGTTGTAATTTCTAGTTATGTGCGACAGATTGCTTAAGGATGAAAACCAACTAAATGGCAGGAGAGCTCCACTTGCCTTTAAGGAATGTAGAGAACTGACTGGCGCGCCCAAACTAATGTCCAATCCTCGCCTTCAAGTGGTGAGCCTCGTTAGTAGGTATCCACTGCGTACTAAATAAACGAGGATAGGTTGGAAATATGGGACTTAGACGAACAAATTGTATTCCCTATTGACGTAAACCACAAATCATATGATGGTGCAAGATGATGAGATTTCATTCTGGCTGGGTCTTCGCCCGGATAAACAAGGGCCCCCTCGGTGTTTTCGTTAGGGAAACATGGAGAGCAGTGAAATGTCAGCTACTGGAGCGCAGTCAACCTGAATATCTACAAGAAGAAGAAGAAGAAATCCAACATTAGAACTACTGAAGTTAGCAACCATCAACATAAGGAGTGTTAATGGATAGGACATCGAATTTGCAGAACTGGACAAGTACTGCGTGGGCAACATAATTTACATTACTGAGACAAAGACAGAAACAGGTGAGATCTTACTAAATATTAAATATAGCATGTTATATTCGGGCAATAACAATCAAGGAAAGGAATGAGTAGCGATAGCATTCAATACCAAATATGAAGATAAACTTCTTGATTGGAAGTCAGTTTCAAGTAGAGTTATGTGTGCAAACTTCAAAATGGGGAAATGGAAAATGAAACGTATTTGTGCCACAGACGGATCTCCTAACGAAGAAGTGGAGGAATATTTCGAGTCTGTAGAACAGGCAGCTGACCGAAAGAATTTGGAAAAGTACTTTTTCGAGCTCTAAATCTAAACAGCAGAGAAGGAAGTGAATCTGACTAGGCATATTTCTGGAAAGGTGGCAGAAAAGAACAAGGGTAATGACAATAATAAGCAAACAAGTCCGCACCCTGAGAAGAAGGCTGCTGTATTTCTGCTCAGGACATGGACTAGTTTTTACTAACATCATGTTCCAGCATAAAGTTGTTGCCCAAGTGAAGAGAAGACACAAGAAATAAGAAAAGCCTCATTGACGATATCATTGTTGATAATGATATCTTCAAGATGGTTCAGGATACAAGAGTGTACGGAGGATTTGAAATTGGAAGAGTGACCATTACTTAGTACTAAGCAGGATAAAAATGAATATCACATTGAAAATAATAGAATATGAGAAACGTTTAAAAAGAATTCAAAGTTTATCTACTTTTCCAAGTAAACACTAGACTCAGCTATACAAACATTATTGAAGAAAAAAATGAAACAGTTCGAAAACAAATCAAAACCTTGGAGTTTCAGTGGCAAACTCTGAAGAAAACATTGATTAATTCAGCTATTGAGGAATCTAGTGAAGTTGTCTGCAAGGATAGAAAAAGTAGAACACCATGGTGGAAAAGAAAAAGTTAAAGAAGCAATTCTGAAAAACAAGAAAGCATTTCAAAATTTCCACATAAATATCAGGAAGGTGGTAAAATGTTCTGGAGGCTATTGAAGAAGCTTATAAATGGAGGAAAGAGTAAAAGGAGTTAAAGATGATAAAGGTGACATGAAAACTGACGATAACAGTATCCCAGATGTCTGGAGTAATTATTTTGAAAGACTACTAAATGAAACAAGCAGTGACAAAACCGTAGTATAATATTTTCAAGAGGAATGCAAAGAGGAGTACGTATCAATACTTGAGGTAGAAAAAGAAGAAGCTGGCTCTTCTTTTTCTATCTCCAGCTGGCTTTCCACATTTCAAAAACTTGAAATGTGGAAAGCCAGCTGGAGTAGATGTTATTCGACCAGAAATGCTTAAGGATAGAGGTTTGAAAGTTTTAATTCAGAGGGCCTGGTCTGAAGGATCCATTTCAGATGATTGGAGTAGTTCCGATTTTATAATTCACATCTATTAAAAACGGAAGACTGAAGCTGAATGAGAATTAGAGAGGAATTTTTCTACTAAGTGTGCTAGGTAAGATATATGCAAGCATAATTGAAAACAGGTTGGGAAAGATTTTGAAAGAGAATTAAAAAAAGAACAAGTTGGATTCAGGAAAAATAGAGGTTATCAGGATTAGATTTTCACTTTACTATAAATCGTTGAGAAATCATAGAAATATGACAAGAATCTGGATTTAAGTTTTGTTGATACGACAAGATGTCCAGAGGAAAGCTTTTCAAAACACTATAATTATATTGGGTAAATGAAACATTATACAGGGAAATATATATTCGATATTAATAGAATACAGGAAGATGATATCATGTAAAATCAAGTATAAGACAAGGATACCCATTATCTTCACTCTTATTCATCATCTGTTTGGATCACCTTATGAGAAAGTGGCATTAGGCCTCAAACTGAATAACAATTGTAAAGATTTGGCATGAAAATCAGCAACAAAACAGGCAAAAACTATGAAACTAGGCAGGACATGAAAAGCTTCAGGTGCGTTCTCAATGGAGAACCTGTAGGGCAACAAAATATTTCATCTATTCAGACACAGTTTTTAGTGAAGATGGCAGGTTAAATCCGCAAATAGACTACAGAATAAGCAAAGCTAGTAGGGTAGGTAGCTAGCTGAATAAATTTATACAGAACGAGAGAGAAATTAGCCAACACACCAAACTAACAGTATACAAGCCAGTTTTAAGTTATGGATCTAAGAGTTGATCATAGACTACAGATCAGTGATATGAGGGTTCTGAGAAAAATTAGGGGAGTGAACTGATGGCATTAATGGTGGGATCATATTAAAAATAAGACATTAGGAAAGAAGGTGAAATTGTTTGCATTGAATAACATGTGAGCAGCTGTAATCTAAGGTGGTATGGCCACTTAAATGAATGGTGATCAGAAGTTAGCTAAACAGGCGTTTGAGGTTAAGATGGCAGCAAAGAGACCAAGAGAAAGATCAAGATCTAAGTGGATCGATTCGGTCAGAAGTGCCCTACAAGAACGAAATGTTACATACGAGAATATTAGAGTTTTCACAAGTAATACACTTTTCAGAGAAAAATTGTTGATAGGAGATCATTAATAACGTAAATATAATCATTTAGTGATGTCATAGTAGCCTGAGTTCCTCTTGAGAGTATGTATTAGGAAATTGATAATGAGTTATATGCAAGAGTACTGGAAGTTTAGGAGACTTGTTAGCTCGAATCTGAAAATATTTTTCTGACTCTTACTCATGCCACTGTTTCTACCACAAAATGTTACATTCTCTTAGTGGGAAATTTACAGTCATACATATATCACTTTGTCATTAAGTATCTCCAGTAAATATTTCTGTTTGTTGTTGTTCTTTCTTAAAATAACTTTATAGCCGATTAGGCACTTAAGGATAAACTGTTCAAACGCCTGTTTTAATTGAGTTTTATATCATAAGATGCTTTACGTCTAATCTGAAAAATTTCAAAATTTCTTAGGCATGTTTTGACTTTATATATATACAGGGTGTTCGGGATAAATTTGACAGTTTCGTAAGGAAAAAGAAAATCTTCTTTGTATCTATTAAATTTAATGAATTGACAAAAAAACATTACAGGCAGAGTTAATTACAATACTATCAACAAGATTTACTCAAAATAACCACCATTAGCATCGATCACAGCTTCAATTCTGCTTCGGAACCTCGAACAAGCTGATGCTACAGTCTCCCTGGGAAGGGCCGCAAAAACTGTTTTAATTTTATCCATTAACTGGGCTTTTGTATTACTGGAAGTGCGATTGGTGTCTTTTTCAACTGCGCCCCATACAAAATAATCCATGGGGTTAAGGTCTGGGGAGTTTGGAGGCCAAACATTTGGACTGGTGAAGTCGTAGAAATTTTCAGACAACCATTTTTGACTTTTCCCAGAGGTGTGGCAAGGGGCCGAATCCTGCTGCCATACATACGGCCTACCATTGGCTACCCTTGTTATCCAGGGCTTGACTACAGTTAGCAACTCCACGAACAAAGCCCGAATTCCAATGCCAGGGTTCTTCAACACCTGTTCCTGCAGATTTGCGAGGAATTCTGCTGTACGAACGCAATCAGATCGTCTGCTAGGGATCTTTCTTCTTGCTACATCCTCGTAGTCACCATTGCAAGTCTCTAGTTCATGCCTGATTGTTTTTACTGTATTCAGGGAGCATTGGGCAGCAGTCGTAATATCCTTATTTTGATGGCGGGCACGAATCATCATGATACAAGTTATTCTCTTCCATGATTCAGGTGGGTTCCAGCTATCCATCCTTTCTGACATCTTGTATATGAATGAAGAAGGGTCCAAACTTTTAAATGAAGAGAAGTGTGTGTTAATACATGTAACTTACGGAAAAATATAATTAATTATAAATATGTCAAATTTATCCCGAACACCCTGTATATATATATATATACATACGAGTGTATATGGCATTTAAACCATCTCACTCACAACTGACTCATCTATCACGTTGTTCTTTTCCGGTAAGCAGTTCAAACGATATTGTTCAAATATCCTACATGTTTGTAACTTCGGTAACAGTAACAGTTTCTTAAAAAAAAAACCGTCCAGGATATTGTGATCAATTCCCCTGCCCCACACGCGCTTAAACAGCCGGTCTCGCATCGAGGTGACACGGACTTTCCTTTGGTCAACAGGAATTTCTTCTCGTAACGGAACTGGCTAGAAGAACGCAAAAAATGAACAGACAGAATACGTATTCGCATCATTAACTGTTTCTCCTGTGATTCCAAATCGTCTTAATCTTCTTGATGTATCTCAATAATGAAGCCTATTCTCATGTCACTGTTGCAGATCGAGTAGTAATCGATAGATTCTATTCCAACCACCCATTTACTATAACAATGCATTAAAAGTTTCAATCTTTCTATATAACGACAAGTCGTGGAAAATATTTTTCACTCGATACTGAATTTATGTTGAACTTTCAATGGATTTTAACTTACTGAAGTTTTGTTGATTTCATTGATTTTGAAGGTTAAAAGATTTCTGAAAGGGAGAAAAAAGAAAAGAAAGAAAGAAAGGAAAAGTTAGAATCATTTTCTACAAAAAGCATATTATATAAACAAGCCTTTTTAAGTTTTGTATAACGATTATTAATAAATAAATTACTCCAAACATGTGTGACAAATGAATAGTATGATAAAAGTGCAGTGAGCACTCAATGAATATGTGTCATCAACAAACTTTTATTCTAAAGCGATTCTTTGATAAAAATCAGAATGAGATAATGCTTTTTGACAAACTCTTGTTGGTGGTGTACAAATATTCTAATTTTCTGTCTTCTTTTCTCCAATTCGAAAACTGTTTTTGTTTTTCTATTCTAGAAAAGATAAGGTGTGCATCTTTGGTCTTTCCAAGTGGTTTAATTCACGCTCTGTTCATGTGGCCTGAATTACGTGGTAATTTGAACGACATCCATTTCAGTCAGTTTCGTGTATCCGGATTTGGAGAAAATTGTATTAACACTCATCGCACTAAGGGATGTGATATTTCTTTAACTTTCAACTTTCGAGATTATTCAATGAATTCAGTTAAAAGTTGTTGTTGTTTTTTTTACCTACAACAAATGATAACGAGATTGATTCCATTTTAATTCCAATTAAAACCCAATCTTTCCAATACAAACATCACCGTCTTCTATGAATCAGATACGGAATCTCAATAACTTATAATGGTCAAAGCAAAACATACCAGATATCGCGGAAACTACATCTCTGCTATACTCTTCACGAACAACATTGTCAAATGAATTGAGAATAGCGCAAGAAACAGAAAACATTTGATTAACAAGTCCTGTGGACGGAGACCATTTGATATGAAAATCAGGACAGTTTCAGAGATCGTTGAGATCAGCAAACAAGCACAATCCCTTTAAATGACAGCTCAATACAACGGTTGTATGAATAGTTGCAATGTGAAAATGCCTACAACGTCTGAAGCAACCTCTGAAAACGCCTCCAACACTGTTACAAATAGGCAATAGAGCATCACACCAAATCCCGCTCTTCTCATTTAAAATAAACATCTGTGGATACCCTAGTTATAGGAGTTCAGACACTGACTCAGCATCCTTGAAGTTTGTTGCTGAGATGCGTCCCTTCATGCTCTGTAATTACTGCATGATAATGCGCCATCCCTATCTCAGACAGATTTGGTTTCATCTCAGAACAAGAGTGATTTTTAGATACTTCATTAGTTTCTATTGAGTTGACACTCATCGAATGTCAACTCAATGACGTTCTTCTACAATTAGGCAAAAGGATGTCTGTAAATCGGGGATTTCCTAACCCGATGACTTAAGGTTCTTCTGAAGGCTAAGTGGAAAGTTATCCACTAAACAGTCCCCGTTTCCAAACCTACAAACTGTGGATTTGAAAATCCTCTCGCAGCAGCAGGATGTTTCTGAATATCTTGCGATACTAGGTACTGTCCAACTGCATGGAATAAGACCACTGTCCTCATTATTAGAGGCTTGACGTGGATTCAAAAAGTACCATATCGTATTTTAGAGCAGGGATTATTAATTATTTAACCACAACCAAGTCGCTGTGCTAATGTGGAAACCTTTTGCAAATGTCATAATATAAATGTTTGAGAATGGTTTTAGGTGGGAGATGAATTTCATATCGATCGTGAGATTACCACCTCACTTAATGAAGGCTCGAAGAGACTTTAAAAAGTTCCATGTTTGGTCCTACCCACCGGACTAATATGCAATAGTTTACAACTTTTGCGAATTGGAATTATAAAAAGATATTATATGTCTCCCTTCTATACATATAATAAGACGAGAATCAAATAATGATTAGTATGAATTTTTAAAAATCATGTTTAATCAGAGAGTGATTAAAGGATGAAGAATATTTGAATGTTTTACTTACCTTTAGAAGATCATCCAATTCCAGTTAAGTTCAACTTTTGCCCTCTAGTGGTGAAAACGAATATATAAAAATCATAAAACATTAGACTGAAAAATAAAATGTTGAATGAACGAAATCTTGAGAAACAATATAAAATAATAGTAAGCAGCCAGAAAATGAAAGAGACAATTAAACATACTCTCGTAACGGCAAACAGGAGGACCTGAATACAGGGATTCATTAGGGAAGACCGCGCAGATAGGAAGTGGATGCTCCTGCTATATGAATCTCCAGCATTCAGACATGCGTGTTATACACATTGCCAATACTGGTTGTGACTCCTTCTCGTAAGCAGGTTTCTTAGAAAAAAATTGGAGAAATAAGGAAACAAAGTAAGGAAAAGTACTTGGAATGGAATTGCTGTCCACTTTTAGGTAACATAATAGCCGGCAGATGTCGTGTGAAGAACTGTTGCGTAAGCTTGTTGAGATTATCATTTATAACGTATTCATGGCATATAATATAAATATCTGTTATATTTTTAATATAATTAAATATATTCTTAGTAATATCATTTACAGTATATATATATAAACCGGGACAAATCTTTACTAACAGAAGAAACAGAAATTGAAAATTGAACTCCTTTTTCTTAAAAATACTTTTATTAATAATATTTCTCTCCTAATAAGATTGAAAAATTTCTTTCTCTCCGTCACTCCACTGCTTCTGAAGATCCCTCTTTTATATATATATATATATATATATATATATATATAAGTTAAAATGAATTAAAATAAATTAACTTCATTAGCTGGTTTCACTGTTTATTTTTTACCAGGGGGTGCATTACACTGGTTGGAAACCATTGTTATAATGAAAATATACGATGTAAAGTATAACATTTGAAAATTCAAAGCATTTTCAATACAGTAAAGGTGGAAAATTTGAAATAAAAAAACGACACATTGCACGCTTCACTGCTGAATCCTTAATACTTAATAACTTTTCGTGCTTTCATTATTGTTATTTATTTTTTTATTATTATAGAATAAGACGGTAATTTTACCTGATTACTGTATAGCAGGCAGTTAATACAGGTTCCATATAGTATAAAACAAACGGAGTATTAAATATATATATATATATATGGTTATCCTTATAGTCCTTATAAGGACTGGCTTAAAGGGGCGAAGCAAGAATGCTTTTCATCTTCCCCGTTATCTGTAGAGGACAGTGTAGGGATTAAATACATTAAATATATATATATATGGTTATCCTTATAAGGACTGGCTTAATATATGGTTATCCTTATAAGGACTGGCTTAATATATGGTTATCCTTATAGTCCTTATAAGGACTGGCTTAAAGGGGCGAAGCAAGAATGCTTTTCATCTTCCCCGTTATCTGTAGAGGACAGGGTAGGGATAAGGTGTTATTGAGCAATTAAGGCTCTGATCATGGCAGGAGGGTAACAGCAATAGCCGAGCCTCAGTTAGAACTTCATTGGCTACAGAATTGCCATCCCTTACCCTCCAAGGGTATTGGATTGAATGAATCAATCACCGCATAAAGCTCTGATCATGGCAGGAGGGTAACAGCAATAGCCGAGCCTCAGTTAGAACTTCATTGGCTACAGAATTGCCATCCCTTACCCTCCAAGGGTATTGGATTGAATGAATTAATCACCACATATCACGGTGAATTGATTCCTCCAATCTATATATATGGTTATATGGTTAAAGCTCTGATCATGGCAGGAGAGTAACAGCAATAGCCGAGCCTCAGTTAGAACTTCATTGGCTACAGCATTGCTATCCATTATCCTCCAAGGGTATTGGATTAAATGAATCAATCACCGCATCTCACGGTCTATGGTTAGTTCTTAGTTCTTAAAAGAACTGGGCGATGGACTGAGTCCTTGACTCTTTATCCCGTCATCTGAATGAAGATAACCTGTGTGGATGGAGTGTTGTTGAGCTAAAAAGCTCTAGTCATGGCTGGGTAACGGCAATAGCCGAGCCTCAGTTAAAACTTCATTGGCTATAGCATTGCCATTTGTTACCCTGGAAGTCCTAAAAAGGACTTTTCATATCAGAAAAATAATTTTATTAATAATATTATGATAATTAAAAATTAAAGGTTTGTTTAATTTATTTTGAATTTTAGAAAAAAAATCGCTAATTTTTTTTCGAATTAATCTCATAATTGCAATTAAAATATATGTTAAACTATTATTTCTAAAAAATAAATTAAAAATTAAAGCTTTAAGAGTTCGATGATAATACATTTCTCAATCCCCAACTAACTCTTTTTTTTTATTATAAAGAGACATATTCAGCAAATAAGAGTGTGGGCGCATTCAAAGCAAAGTGAGTTGAAATAACAATTGCATTGCTATTTGCCATCCCGTTGGATCATCTGAATGCTTGAGGTTGCATTGTTTTTCAATACTCTGTTCGAATACACTGATCTGTAAAAATAAGCACACATCATCCAAGGTCAGTCACGCAAACTTCATAGAGTTTTGCAAGTTTCGTATTGCACTTTCCTTTCCGAGAATGTAGTCAGTCAAAAGGGAAAACAAATGAAGTGAAACTGTGTAATCTGCCTGCAATCAGCAGAGTCAGGGGAAATTTAACGCGCAGCAGTGTCAACAACAGCTGTGTATTCAGCTACCTGAAACGATGACGTGTTTATGACGTCACAGCACACAAATTAAAATCCTGATGGGAATGCATATATCAACTAGTTCTAGTTTGCTTTTAAAAGATGTAGCGAAATAATGAATATATTCAAAATAAAATCAAAGTTAAATAAAACTGTATACGTTTAATTTTATATACGTTTTTAATTACAATTGTATAATTAATTGTAGTGTAAAAATCAATACATTGAACCTATTATGAAATTATAATGTGTGTGTTTCGTATAGGCTGAAGACCAGTGCAATGTGTTCTTCAGTAGATGGAGAATGAGTTTGGCGAACGCCATGTTTAGAATAGCGCTGATGCCTTAAACAATGTCAAGTCGCACAAAGAAGCCGCTTCAGAAATACTTTGAATTTCTTCGCAGGTTAGAAATAATGCGCCTTATTATTCAAGAATATTAAAATCTCATTCTACGGATATTATCCAGTGTACATTACTTTCACCACTTGAGTCAGTTTTTCCTGTAAGTATCCGTCGGGCTATCCTGGTTGACTCACTTAGGGTTAGATAATATCTTATTTCGGTTATGTAGCCTTGTGGGAACGTTTTTGGATCCATAATGTTAGACCGCAAAATAAAGAGAGATATATGTTCGATTTTAATTTCCAACCAAAACTCATTCTTCCGCCTAGTTGGTTGACGAATTAATCGATTTCAAGGGCATTCACTATTTCAGATAACAATATGAGTTAACAATTAAAATGGTGGCAGTTTGCTTTACTCTCTCTCTCTCTCTCTCTCTCTCTCTCTCTCTCTCTCTCTCTCTCTCTCTCTCTCCCTTTCTATACTATTAAAATCATCATTTGCCACGAATTCCGCTATTGTTGTCGACTCAGGTTGGAAAAAGGCTGATTACTGATTTTCAAATACAAAACATAAAAAAAGCCTGCACCAAAAGAGTGTTCTTTACTCAATTTGGGAAAAGAAAAAAAGTTGGACGATTTATTGTATTTGAATAATTTAAGAAGAAATTGAATCCAGACTTGGAATGTATGGGCTTATTTTTTAAATCTGGATTCATATTCTTTTAGCAATAAGATCTTATATTCCTGTTGGTTGATCTTTCATATAGATGAATAGAAGGTGAATTATCTCGCTTTCTAAATCACTAAACCTTTCACCCCCCATACGAATTTTGAGTTAAATCAACGTCAAGTCGAAGGAAAAGCAGCCTGTGGCCTGGCTTAATCTTCTTGGTCCAAAAGAAAGACGAGGTCCAATTACTGTAAAGAACCGTTGGGTTGATTTAAATACCAATTATACCAATTAACTATATATAATGTCAGAAGCGCATTAGTTGAAAGTTCGAAGTCAATGCAACATGCAATATCCAGTCAAAGATTTCGTTCGATAATATTAAGTGCATTGCACTTGAACCAACGTGTCTGTTTATAGGTCTTTAACCTTCTTGTTCTCCCCGATATTGTGACAGAGAAAGGCCATAAATTTTCCATAAAGGGTTCTTAATAATAAATCCACTAATGCTCTGTTGTTTTCAAAAGCCTAATAGGAACTCGTCATCGACAATAATTTAGTTCTTAACTAGCGACCCTTCAAGAGACTGAAGCGAGTGTAAAGCAGACAACTGTCGCATCTCTTCTTAGTGCTAAACTATAAATGATAGGTAATTATCACAAACAGTGTGAGCTCTGCGGACTATGGGTCTGAGTTATGTATTTAAAATTTATTTTTCGGCAATAGAAAGACAAGATGCCTTGATCAAACGACTACATTCCCTCCCCCCTAGAAAATCTGTCACAAAATTCAAATCAATAACGCTCTGTTGGTCGAAAATAATAAAAAAAAAACATATGTTATAGCATATGGGTGTTTCAATAGATTTATGTACAGGTGTATTATACTTAAAATTATCCAAAAGAGCCTCCATAGCTCAGTCGGTATAGACGAAACTGTGTTGGAAAAACCAGTTTTCGATTACTCTCAGTGACGTGAGGAACTTTTATCTGGTCTCTTTCGACTAAAGGTGAGTTAGCCGGTCTCATATGGTGGGAGAGAGTTTTAACTGCGGTTTTTCATCACGCAAAAACAGGCAAACCGGACCGGTGAACACACAGGATATAGCAATAGGATATAGTACAGCAACAAAGGCAACCGGAAACCACCTTGCTCATAGCCACTTCCCTAGTATGGTAGAATAGCTGCCCCTACCATTCGTTAGGATGAAAGGAAATCTTCCATTCCATTTTAAATCAAATAAGGCCTGAAGTTTCACATATACGTAATGAATGTGTGCAATCATTCATTACGTATATGTGCAATTCGGTGCATAAATTTCAACATATGTATTCAGTGCACCTGTGCAGCTCTGTGGAAATGATATTTGTATCCATTACGTGCCACCTGACAAAAGACCATTTTAAGTTTGATTCCACTTGCCGATTACTGGAACGATTTCTCACGTTTTATGCGGTTGCTTTCCCTGTTAGTGCATCTCTGGGAAGGAAGGGCCGTTTTTCTTTTTTATTTTCTACTGGAAACTTGGAATTTTTTAATCCTGCAATTCGAAACTTCACCATCGAACTGAAACTATTACACTTAATAATATTCGTAAACGTAGAGGAACACGAGAGAGAGGCTGTTGTCTACCGTGCACTCCTTTTCCGAATGCCACTTAAAACCACTGTTCATTCTGTGCGAGCTGTCATGACTAGTACGGATGGAGATTGCCACTTCCTCTCCGGTTAATTTTACTTATGTTTTATATATTAAATTAATTACAAAAAAACACTTAGGACAAAGCACAGAAATCCTTCATAAAACAGGTCAAAAAAAGTTAGTTGGTTACACAGAATACAAATACCAAGAAAAGATTTCTTCATAACTTTGTAGACTTTTAATTGAATTTCATATTTTTGAAAAGTGATGAAGTTTCACGTATTTAATGGTTACTGCACCACACCGTGCAGATAGAAATTCGAATAACTCGCACGCAGGGCCGTACTTACGCAGAGGCGCACGAAACTCCTACTGGTGTCCGAAACGTTAGTGCCAATTCAATGATCCCGAACAATGAGGAGGAAGCCCAGAGCACTCTGGTCTCATTCGCCCCCGGAAAAGTGTAAGTACGGCACAGCTCGAACGAAAGAAACAAACATAGTTGTGATTAAGATGAGGCAATAGTTTGTTCCTTATTTGGTGTCCGGTATGTATCACAGATATCACATAAAATTAGAGAATAAAAGCACCCATGATATTCAATAGTTACTAAATAAACCCCATTTCGTGAATTGCAGATGATGTCTGTAAAATAGTGCAATATTTGACGTCAGAGGACGATTTTTTAAGATGCCTGTCTTGAAATCGTTGCGTGCAGTTTAAGTAGAGGAAAATCAACTTTCATAGCACGCGAACAAAGATTTATAAATCGGAATTCTGGAAGGCGATCAGTGAGCATTTGTGAACAGGCTGTGATTTGATCGAGGATCAGAAGAAAGAGAAGAGATGTCAGGTCACGCTTTACTTCTACTTGTGTGTCTAACTGGTAAGTTTTTGTATACTTCTAGCTACCAATGAAAATGTGCTAATTTCTCAGTTTTAGAGAATTTGTATTTCCAAGAGAGAGAGAGAGAGAGAGAGAGAGAGAGAGCAGGTCCCGAACAACTTTACTAAATTGTGTTTTGTTAATGCAGCTTTTAATGGGAAAAATGCGGCCTTGATCCGTGTTAGATTTTTTACCACTTTCCAAGTGAGGACTGATTCTAAGGGAGAGAGAGAGAAAACATCATATGGTACAGATAAGATGGGGCTTAATAAGAAATATCCAACAGCACGCTCATTCACGTGCAAAGATGTTCTAAATTATTTGAGGTTATTTTTAAAAATGTCTAAGGAAAAAATTTTCTAAGATTATTGTAATCAGTATTATTATTTCAAATTATATATATTAAACTAAAATTATTTACTAAATTTAATTCATGAAAACAAAATTAATCCTGCGAATATTTCTCACTTCTAAAATAACTTTGTTTTGCAGTGGTTGCTGTAAACGGCAGATATTTAGATCAACATTCCAGAGAAAAACGGGATCCCCAAGTGAGTTCTTTCTACGTGAATTTTCACCTTAAAAATATTAATGAAAAGTCAAAAAACTACGAATTCTGCTTTCTATTTTAATTATTTATCAATAATTAAACTAACTACTAAAATATACTGAAAAACGATCCTGTTATTATCTTGTGAATTGCAATAAGTTACGTTTTTCAGCACCTCAGTCTTAGGAGAGAAATCGTAAAAATCTTGTAAGAGAAATTGTTTTAAACCAGATATTTGAATGTTTTAATAATAACATTAGCTGATGAAAGTGAATTGAAATTGACATAAATAATGAAAGAATTTCAGTTTCTATTACTGACAACTAGAAGATTGTTTCAACTAAAAGGATTAATTTTTATGTTTTGGATTTGTTGCAGTTTCCACCATCTCCACCTCGGTTACCACCACAACCATCTCCTCGAATCCCTCCACCTCAGTTGCCTCCACCTCAACTGCCTCCTCGCAGTCCCATTTCAAACCCTGGTTTCAAAATTTGGCAAAGTGACAATGGAAGGACGAGTATAAGCGTTGGGAAAATTCCAAAAATCAACGAGCCTCCTTCTGGAGTTCAACTTCCTCCTAAACGCAGCCCAGACATAGGTGGCGCTGTAATCTTTACACATAAATTTCCGTAATGCACAATATTTTCTTAATAACAAATAAAGGAAAGATGATTTTAACTAGAAATTCTTATTATACAGGGTGGCCATAAAATAACTTTCCCTCTTTGGAGGCATCTGTAGCTAAAACAAATAAACGGAATGAGACCAAATTTTATATTGAGACTTTCGAAGGCACGGGGAGATGAATTCCGCGAAAAAAATATTTAGTACCAAAAGTCGTCAATAGGGAAATTTTTGGAGCTGGCAGAGCCGAAAGCAGTCAAATATTTGCAGTACACGCAGGTAAAAAGGATTATGCAAATTTTACTAGGCGTACGTGACAGCAGCGCCACCAATTCCACTTAAAAAGGGATCGGGAACGTTCAGTCAGTTATTCGAATGACTGACGAATTGTGCTCAACATTCATAAAACGGAGAACATAGAACTGGCTGTTATAAACATCCAATTCGACTCCTTATGCTCAGCTGTAGAGCATGTCGCACACCGGATTCAATTTGTTGTGCACAAGAAAGGTCAGCACATTGAAAATAGTGTATGTGGTCCTGATTCTGATGAATAAAACATTATTTGCTGTGAGTTCAATCACTACATTAATTTCTGTGTCTCTCGCAAGTTCTTGTTTTAGTTTACTATTATTATTATTATCATTGTAACATGCCACATATCGAGCTGGAATGAGTGACGCGACTGTCGCTTACACAGTCGAAATGTTATTATTCCATTTTATCTGCCTTTAATGTAATTATCCGCTTGTTTTCGTCTCCGCCAGCGCCAAAATTTCCCCTATCGGCGGCGACTTTTTGGTACTAAATTTTTTTTTCGCGGAAATCATCTCCCCATGCCTTCGAAAGTCTCAATATAAAATGTGGTCTCATTCCGTTCATTGGTTTTAGCTACAGATGCCTCCAAAGAGGGAAAGTTATTTTATGGCCACCCTGTATTCACATGCTTAAAATATTTATATGAAAAAGAAATTTATTATCATTGAAAGCTTTTAATTTCATTTTTGTAAACCCAATAATAAAACTATAATAAATGATGAATAGAGTCAGTATCTTTTGTGTTACGAAGATTTCAACTTAATTCTAACAGTGGGAAAGCTTCAATTCTCGGTTGAGTCAATTTTGTTCAATATAAAATGTCTCCTTAAAATCATGGATTAAGCGGCCAAGCCTGAATCTGAATATAATCATCTGAGTTCGATCTTGTATATGTTTCTGTCCAAGATCTAGTATCAGCAAATTCGACGCGTAGTGTGAGCAATGTAAGAATGTGTATCGAATGCACTCGTTCATTGCGTGTTTGCATTACGCAAATTGGTGCATCAATATTAAACATTCTTTATAATTATATGTCAACTAAAATATTGTGGTTTACTTATACTAATAATGTTTGTCGAAAAATAATATTTAGACTGCATAATAAAAGAAAATATTGGCTCGTAATGACCGCAATATTATGGAGATATTTTCATTTTATCATATCATTTCAAAGTTGCTCTTGATTCTTGATAATGCACTCGGTCATCCTGCCATAGAACACCCAAATGTGCAATTTTTTTTTCTGCCGCCCAATACCACATCATTGCTACAACCTCTACATCAGGGTATAATTGCGACTTTTAAAACATATTATGTCAGACGAACATTTCAGTACGTTTTGAACAAGCTAAATGATGATGAAACGCTGTCAGTTATGGATGTGTGGAAAAAATTTTCAATTATGGATTGTATTGATCAGGTTCGATTATCGTTATCTGAATTGAGACCAGAAACTGTGAATGCATGCTGGAAAGCTATTTGGCCCGCATGTGTTAAAGAGAATGCTCCCGTTCCCTTCAATCACACTGCAGAATTTCCCAATATAATAAGTTTGGCATGTGAAATTGGCGGAGAAGGATTCGATGATCTTACTTCGGCAGATATCGAAGAATTGTTAATTGATAAACCTCTTAGCGAAGACGAAATAGTGGAGATTGTTTCTGAGACTCCTTAAAGCACAGAAGTTAATGATAATGATCAAGATAATCCTACTTTTACTGCTGATATTATTAAAGGAGGTCTTAAACTGGCCAGTAATTTAGGCAATTATTTTGCCCGACATGATCCAAATGAAGAACGTGCTGGGAAGTTTTCACGTGAGCTTAAGTTGTTAATGTCTTCATACAGAGAATTATATCGCGACTTATCTAAAGCATCAACACAGCGATTAATAACTCAGTTCATTCCTAAAACTACTGAAACAACCAGTGTTACTTTTGTTCAAGACATGACAAGAAGAATTCCACAAGTGAGGCGGAAGTCGACGACGATAATACCATATCAAGTAGTTCGAGTGATATTACAGTCTCATGAAAACGAAAGCTTTCGCGTTTATTGTCAGAAACTGATAGCGAATAACATAATTTTTTTATAGAATCCTTAGCAGACAATTGAAATATGTTTTTTTAACGTTATTAAAATTCTTTATATGTATGTGTGTTCTCCATGAAATGTAAATAAAAAGCTTATGATCCTAACGAATTTAATGTTTATTTTTTCATTATTTTGCTTATATTTCAGGTTTGGAACCAATCTTCACTTTTTCTATGGAGTCAGTAGTTCTTTTTACGTAGTAATTTTTAGGAACGTATCTATCGCGTAAAAAGAGGTTTAGGTGTATATAATTACATGCACTAAACAGTTAAGCATTAATATGATAAGAACAGATACTACACTTTTCGAATGTCGGATGTATGGCTAAGATGAATGTGTGGTATCTGTTTTTACAACTTAATATCTGATATGGTCCCAATGGGGCTCAAAACGTTTTTGGAAGATGGTAAAGCGGGAAAACTTGCTCCACTTTTGTTACGAGTTGCCTGATGTTGAACTGCCTCTTGTTTCTTGGGGTAGCGTGGGTATCTTTAGAAAAGTTTGAAAAACACGGAATTAGACAATCGCCAATGTGCTTATCATATTAATAATCACGACCCCATAGCCTATGTTGCCGTTGCACATTATTTCTATAAATGAGTAGGAATGCTCTTCATGGAATCAATAATTAAATTATTCACTATATATAATATAGTTATTCAATATATATATATATATATATATATATATATGTAGAAAGTATTTTTACCTTGGGTATAAATATGTTAAAGATACCAAGCAATTTTAAACCTGGTTTTACTCCATTTCCCAAGTAAGCAAACAGACTAAACGTCAAGTTTGTGCCTGCAATTGATGCAAGTCTAACTGATCCCACAGGTAGTGCAGGACCAGGACAACTCGTGGCAAAGGTGGAACAAGCTCCGATCACTAATCTTAATATTTACCTTTAATGCCAAAACACATCTCCAAAAAGGGATGTATGATGTTTTGTATTAATATTAAAGGCAAGGGGCCACTACCCAGACCGGTTTCGACCTTTATTGAGGTCTCGTCAGTGTGAGCTAGGCTTAGAAATACCAAGATTTAGTAATACAGAGCTTGTAAGTATTTCGCCAAAACAAGTTACCATAAGGTGTTTTAACCTTATTAATTAAAATCTCTGGAGGAGATATAAATGTAGAAAGTATTTTTACCTTGGGTATAAATATGTTAAAGATACCAAGCAATTTTAAACCTGGTTTTACTCCATTTCCCAAGTAAGCAAACAGACTAAACGTCAAGTTTGTGCCTGCAATTGATGCAAGTCTAACTGATCCCACAGGTAGTGCAGGACTAGGGCAACTCGTGGCAAAGGTGGAACAAGCTCCGATCACTAATCTTAATATTTACCCTTAATGCCAAAAATATATATATATATATAGTTATTAATATAGCTGAGAAGTTTTATAGTTTTATAGTTCAATAAATATATATATATATATATTTATTGAATAAATATATAATATAATATAGTTATTCAATATATTGAATATCAAAAAAAAAAAAACCAGCTAACGCCTTTTTTTTTTTTTTTATTCCTGTATACGGGGAGTAGGGAGGCCATTTAGCCCTATCTAACTTTTGGAGACTGAGTGGGCAGTTCAATCTCCACTGGTACCAATCAGAGATAGATGGCCCAAGGCTATCACTAATTAAGCGGTACACAGTGAAGAGAGACGGCTCAAATGTGCCGCCATCTCGTGGTCCCTAACCCTAACACAATATATTTAATGTCTGAAATAATGTGGGTTCTACGGTCGATTTTCTGGAGTTTACGGGAGGAAAAACCCGCTTGCCCGTGCCAGAGATCGACTAACTCGGGAACCGGTCGAAAAAAGGCTTAGAAAAATTTCCTCTAGTCGCCGACTAGACTCGAAACCAAGTCTTCCTTCGTGCAGCCAAGCGCAGTGGAGCGCAAACGCCACATCCACTGAGTATATTTTTATTAAAACTAAAGCATCTATGTACAATCAAAATAAATATATATACAACTATTTACAATATATACATTTGTACACAGAATGCTTATTCTAATTGACATTTTGATTTACATTTGTTGAGGCTACTTCTACTGAGGTTATTTGTATCAACAATAGCAGCTGTGTACATTTAAAAATAAATATATATACAGCTATTTACAATTTGTACATAGGCTGATAATTCTATTAGGCATTTTCATTTACTCGTTACAATATAGTTATGACACCTGTTTTACAATCACTGTTTAAATAAGATACAACATCACATGCTCAATTTCTATTTTCCTTCTTGTCCTATTGAATTTCTTGAGCTGTTATTTTTGTTGGTATATGTTACATAGTGATTTCAGTCTATTTATAAGTTCCATTATCAGATCAGTCTATTCTCGTTTATATATATACATACATACATATACATATATACATACATATACACCCACACACACATACATATACATACATATATATGTTAGCATTGACATTTTCCATATGTACAATTCGTTTTACATATATCTTCATTTTATATCTTTGTTCACATATTTTGGAAGACTATTTTATTAACTTAATTTAAATGCACATCTTATTCTTAAAATACATACATTGCTTATGTTTTTATTTACATTTACATTTATATATGCATATATTTTGGTAGTATCACTATATCTCATGCAGATTTTATTTTTTTGCAGGCATTCTTATTTTTACAAAAAGAATTCCATCTTGCTTTAACATTATATTGTTTGCTTAACTTAAGAGGTAAATCTGTAGTTTCTTATATACAAAGTTTTCTGAATTGCAGAATTAGTTACAGGTCTATAAATGGATAATATATCCTATTAACATTTTGGGTTATTATCATGTTATGAACTTATGTTATCTGCATTTCTTACAATTGACATTTCTACCGTCCTTGTGTCTGTATATACAAGAACATCTTAATCTACATATTTATTACTAGAGTAGTACTGACTAATCTTAAGGAGTAATTTGCTATTTACTTTTTTTTTTTACACAATTATATATATACATATATATATATACATATATATATATATATATATATATATATATATATATATATATATATATATATATATATATATATATATATATATATGTAGAAAGTATTTTACCTTGGGTATAATAAATGTTAAGAATACCAAGCAATTTTTAAAACCTGGTTTTACTCCATTTCCCAAGTAAGCAAACAGACAACTAAGTCAAGTTTGCGCCTGCAAGTGATGCAAGTCTAGCTGATCCTACAGGTAGTGCAAGACCAGGCCAACTCGTGGTAGACGTGGAACAAGCTCCGATCACTAATCTTAATATTTTCCCTTAATGCCAAAACACATCTCCAATAAGGGGATGTATGATGTTATGTATTAAAGGCAAGGGGTAGCTACCCAGACCGGTTTCGACCTTTATTGAGGTCTCTTCAGTGGGAGCTAGGCTAGAAATAGAAATACCAAGATTTAGATCTATTGACCATCAGCCGCTTCCCTATGGAGTACTTAGAAGCCAGCAACGACGTGCTGATTCAAACTTTTTCTAAATGGGGTAAAGTGAGCAACGTTAAAAAGAGCGTCTCCCAGGAAGACCCCGCCTGGTACTCCGGAGAGGTCACCTTTACAATGGACATGCGCCAACCAGTGCCAAATCTGGTTAACATCGGCACGGCGCGTGTTCTAGTAAACTACCCCGGAGTTCAAAGACATTGTCTGCGATGTGGCTCTGTCGAACATCTGGGCAGTGACTGCCCCCGAGCCAGGTGTTTTAACTGTTCCGGCGTTGGGCACATCTCCCATCAGTGCACCCACCCCTGCCGTAAGTGCACAAGCACCGAACAAACGGTAACATCATGCTCTCTGCGCACATTCGCAGAGAGGGCAGGGGAGCCCATTGAACCATTAAACCCGCAGCCTGTGATAGACGTGGGTGACTTTCCAGCACCACCTACCATCACCACCACCGCAGGGTACAAAACATTTTCCCAGACCATCTTGGGAAAAATAAAGAAGCGTCCAGTTTCTGCAACATCATCAGCAGAAGAGACTGTTTCCCCCCCAGTGCCAACATCTACTGAGGAACCAGTCCCCCCCTCGGCCACTTCCGACATTCCTCCACCACCGTCGGAAGAAGAACATCATACAGCCCAGGAAGCAGACGACGCGATGGATAGCACGACAACAGCTATCCCCCCCTCAACAACATCAGAGGAAGCGTCGTCTGTGGACGCTCCACTAGACACCCCTGCAGTAGCCAGCATCCCCCCTGCAGTGGAGTTGACCATGGAAGAGGGGGAACATCAGCTTCTACCCCCACAAGACCTCCCTAAGAAGAGGAAAGAGGCGGCTTCCCCTAAAACTGAAAAGAAACATCAACGAAGTTGCCCCAAGGTAGATTTGGACTCCACAACATCGGAGTCCGAGATGGAGGTAGAAACCTCCTCTTCCCGCCGAGAAAGTATCAACGCTAAAATACAAAAATATACCTGCTCCCAGTTCAACTTCTACAGTTATAAAATTAAAGACAATAAAATCACAAGTTTTAAGATCTCCAACACTCAGCACGAGTTCGAGGTCCTCTCGAGCTCGCTCTCAAAACTGGAAGCCGGTCTGCAGGATGCGGGATACTCTACCTCCCCCCTACAGATCGACGACCTCAGCAAATACGTGAAGACGCTACGTATCAAAGATTTAGGCCGGGTTTAACAACCTAAAACATCGTAGTGTCGCCACCCCTCTTTTGTGTCGCCTCTCTCAACATCCAAGGGCTCCGTTCACCAACAAAACAACAGGAGGTGTGGAATTTAATGCTAGCGCATAACATCCGGCTCTTGTTCCTACAGGAGACACACTTTTTTCACTTCCGTGATATGCAGGAACTGAGCCATAAGTACCCCGTTACATCATATTGGAGCTTCGGCACAAGTCAACGTGCAGGGGTAGGGGTACTTATGCTAGCCCCCCGCCTCGGAGCCTTCCATAACATCCAGAGGGACACAGAAGGGAGAGTCCTTGCCGTGGACTGGAAGTACCGGTGCTGTACAACTAGGTACATTAACATCTACGCCCCGGCAGAGCGACCATCTAGGCCTGCATTCTTCCAGTCGCTCCACAACTATTTGTACGGCGCCCATCACGTCATCTTGATGGGGGACTTCAACTGTGTGGCGGACGCGGCCTACGACAAAGTAGGGGGAAACCCAACTACAGGTACTGTTGGCTATAAAGACCTGGAAATTCACCTTAGGAATCTCCAGATGACGGAACATCTGGAGAGCTCATAACCCATACCGTCGAGATTATACTTGGATGGCCAAGGCATCGGCACACGGATCGACCGCCTTTACCTAACATCATCCCTTATCTCCAGAGCCGAGACAAAAAGGCACGTTACAGTTAATTATTCCATCTCGGACCACAAATTAGTCGTGCTCAGGTACCATCCCTTAGAAGCTGTAGATGTTGGTCCGGGCCCCTGGAAGTTACCATCAAACTTCCCGTCCCTGTTCTCGGCCAAGCTTAACCAACTGTGCTCCACTTGGAGCACTTATGGCTGGGACTGGGACGCCTGGGCACGACTCAAGAACAACATCAAAGAAAACATGAAAAAATGGGGCCAGGAACGTGCCTTCCTCAGAAGAGCTCGGCTTCGTGACCTCTACAAGGAGAGGAGCTGGTTGGTGGCCAGCCAACGCCAAGGCTTTCCATGTCACAACGCCATCCGTGACATTAATCTCGACATTGATTTGGAGAAGCAAAAGCAGGTGGAAGAAAAGAACATCAAGATCCGTCTCCACCTCCGCTCGGAAGACAGGCAATCTGCCACCTTTTATAACAGTCGTTACGTCAATTTCCGGCAGGAGCAAACCATCACCACCATCAGTGAAGGCAGGTGTGACCACACCACAACACCCGACATCATGAGGGGGTACTACAATCAACTCTACTCAGACAACAGTACCCCCCAGGATTACTCCTGTTGGAACATTGACTCCTTCCCTGCGCACATCCAAGCAGGGTTGGATACACCATTCACAGCGACCGAAATTACATCAGCCTTCAAACCGTGCCGCAACAAGAAAGCGCCTGGGCCAGACGGCTTAAGCACAGAACTCTATCGAGAGGCCTCTGACCACATCCTCCCCATTCTCGTGGCAGTCTACAACATCTTCCTTACCATCGGGAACCTGCCGCGAGAATTTCTGGAATGCCATGCCGCCTTCATCCCGAAAACCAACAGGGACCCATCGGTCATCAAAAACTGGCGCTCCATCAGCCTGTCGAACACGGACTACAAGATCCTCGCCCATGTTCTCAACAACAGGCTGAAAATCGGGATGAGGTATATCATCAAAAGTACAGAAGTGTATGGTGTTCCTGGTCGATCGATGGAGTTCAATCTCATCCTCATCAGAGAAGTGCTTCGTCTGGTTAACCTCAAGCAATATTCCATGGCGCTGTTGTCTATAGATCTGAACCGAGCGTTCGACAGCGTCAGGCATTGCTTTCTCTCAACATCCTAGAGAAAGTCGGGGTCAGCAGTGGACTTCTTAACATCATCAGAGGAGGCTACAACAACAGCACTACTCGCCTCCTCATCAACGGACACCTATCTGACCCCATTACCATCCAGAAAGGGGTCAAACAAGGGTTTCCCCTCAGTCCGCTGCTCTTTGCCCTAGTTCTCGAACCGTTCCTGCGGGCTGTGAACAACTCTCAAGCGGTCAGAGGGATTCCACTCCCTCTCACCACGGATGACTCCAAAATGATCGCCTAAGCGGATGACGTGGTGGGCACTTTTAGGGACAATGACTCCATATTAAACTTCTGCAACATCTTAGAGAAGTTTAAAGTGTCGGGGCTAAAATCAAACCCCAACAAAACAAAGATCAACTTATATGGAGTCTGGGACCTGCACAACATCCCTGCAGGTCTCGTCCCTACTGCAGACCCCCTCACCATCCTGGGGGTCCCGTTTGATGATCAGCCCGTGCTTAACACCGAACATCTCGACAACAACACCGTCGAGAAACTCGACGACTGGAAAAATGGACAGTTGTCACTCTCCTCCAGGGCCACCGTCATCAAGACCATCATTTGCCCTGTGCTCCAGCACGTCCTGAATATCACAAACGTCAGCGAGGATCAGGAAAGCCGGCTCTATAGGAAGCCCCTAAAGTTCTTCTGGGGGAATCTACGCCAGGAAGTTGGCCTTAACATCCTTCAACTTCCGGAGAAGCGGGGGGGCTTCGGCCTCCCCTCCTTTAACATCAGGTACCTAAGTAATACCGCGTTCCATCTAAACAGGGTGCTGCAGACTACACATCCCTGCAGTTACCCTCTGCAGTATTTCTTGGGTCACAAGCTTCCCCTTTTCGGGATCCCAGTTCATCAGGGTCCCAAGGCGGACATTGTTCCAGAGGACTACAACAGACTGTGCCAGCTAATGCAACAACTCCGCTCGTCGGGTGTGAACATCGCCGCGATCCGGAACAGTTCCACCTGGTACGAACACTTCTTCAACATCGTTCGTACCGATGTTCCAGAACTGGGGATCAACATCAACAACAACGAGATCCTCTTCGGCCACCTCTCCAAACATTGAGGCTACCCGTCGAGAAAGGACCTGGCATGGAGGATTGCGTATGGACACCTTCCAGTCAACAGCAACATCTCGCGGTTCAGCACCACCCGGAACCCCATGTGCGACTTCTGCGGGAGCCTGGACACCGTGGAGCACGCCTTCTACCGGTGTCCTATATCCATCAACATCTGGAAGAGGTTAAGTGCCGAGCTCCGCATCGCCCTCCTGCTGCAGGAGCAAGTCATCTTCCTGCAGTTTGCTCCCCCAGCCAACAACAAGCAGAAGTTAGTGGTATTCATTATTAACGAGCTCAAATACCACATCTGGAAGGTAAGAAAGAAATTTTCTAATCCGACTAATCCTCCCAATCTGTTGGATCTCTCTAGGATCGTTCTTTACAAGTTCTATGGTTCCTTAAGGAGATTTTTTACATCTTGAAAGAGAGGCTCTTGGGGACACCACATTTAAGATCAAGTGGTGTACTCCTCCAATCCTGTGCAATGTCAGAGTTCTGCCTGCTGCTGCTTTAAAATCTCCACTGCAGCAGCAGCACTCTGAGTCATTTCCTGGGTCTCTGCGTCCCCCCTGAGGTCTGTTCTGTTCTCTGGTCTCCCACGGAGGTAGTCCGGAGGAAAAACCCGGGCAGCACAGGCCTACTCGAGGCGGGCTGCCCTGAAGGGTGAGGTCAACCGGGCACCGGCTACCTCCGTGGTTATTTCCATTCTGAGAGCCAGGCAGGTCTTGGGGTGAAAGAGTAGCATCTGTTAGCGCGGAGCTAAATAGATGTGAGTTATGAGCTGAGGCCTACACTTCCTTATTCCTACTCCCCACCCGCCCTTCCCATCCTATTCCTTCTCCTCTCCCTTTCCCCTTTCCCATCCCCCCTCATCTTCCCACCTTAACCTCACTGTCACTTCCCCTCCCTTCTTTTTCTTTCCTACTAGGGTCACTCTGACCCCGCCATTCTTCGTAGGCCGATGATGGGATTTCCCTCACTTTCACCCAGAGATTTTTTTTCCTATCAGAAGGCCCGGCGAGATTTTGGATATTATTTACTCTATTTGTTCGATTAGTGTATTCGTGTTTTGTACTAATAATATTGTTTTACTAATATTGTTGTATTTCTATACTAATTTTACTAACTTGCTGGTAGTGCGGTCTCCGCACTACGGGATTTACAGAGTCGCAAGACTCTTAATTTTTTTCTTTTTATTTTTCAAACGCAGAGACTGAGATGAGCAAGACAATCCTCGTCCCCCCCAGGAACAAGACTCTAGGAGTGGAGATACCAGGTCTGGAGAACCCCCGGATCCTTTCCAAAGTCCTAAAGGAGCTAGTAGGAGCTCAGAACATCTTCTCCTTCACCTTCTATTGAGGGGGAAGATTTCTGATAGTCGTGAAGAACGTTACAACGAGAGATAGACTTTTAGAGGGCTTCCTAGTCCAAGGGAAGCAGGTGAATCCTTCCATGGTTGGGTCCCAAGTGCGCCAGTTGACAATCAACCACTTCCCTATGGAGTACTTAGAAGCCGGCAACGACGTGCTGATTGAAACTTTTTCTAAATGGGATAAAGTGAGCAACGTTAAAAAGAGCGTCTCCCAGGAAGACCCCGCCTGGTACTCCGGAGAGGTCACCTTCACAATGGACATGCGCCAACCAGTGCCAAATCTGGTTAACATCGGCACGGCGCGTGTTCTAGTAAACTACCCCGGAGTTCAAAGACAGTGTCTGCGATGTGGCTCCATCGAACATCTGGGCAGTGACTGCCCCCTAGCCAGGTGTTTTAACTGTTCCTGCGTTGGGCACATCTCCCATCAGTGTACCCACCCCTGCCTTAAGTGCGCAAGCACCGAATACAAGGTAACATCATGCTCTCTGCGCACATTGGCAGAGAGGGCAGGGGCGCCTATAGAACCGTTAAACACGCAGCCTGTAATAGACGCGGGTGACTTTCCAGCACCAGCTACCATCACCACCACCGCAGGGGACAAAACATTTTCCTAGACCATCTTGGGAAAAATAAAGAAGCGTTCAGTTTCTGCAACATCATCAGCAGAAGAGACTGTTTCCCCCAGTGCTAACATCTACTGAGGAACCAGTCCCCCCCCTCGGCCACTTCCGACATTCCTCCACCACCGTCGGAAGCAGAACATCATACAGCCGAGGAAGCAGACGACGCGATGGATAGCACAACAACAGCTATCCCCCCCTCAACAACATCAGAGGAAGCGTTGTCTGTGGACGCTCCACTAGACACCCCTGCAGTAGCCAGCATCCCCCCTGCAGTAGAGTTGACCATGGAAGAGGGGAAACATCAGCTTCTACCCCCACAAGACCTCCCTAAGAAGAGGAAAGAGGCGGCTTCCCCTAAAACTGAAAAGAAACATCAACGAAGTCGCCCCAAGGGAGGTTTGGACTCCACAACATCGGAGTCCGAGATGGAGGTAGAAACCTCCTCTTCCCGCCGAGAAAGTATCAACGCTAAAATACAAAAATATACCTGCTCCCAGTTCAACTTCTACAGTTATAAAATTAAAGACAATGAAATCACAAGTTTTAAGATCTCCAACACTCAGCACGAGTTCGAGGTCCTCTCGAGCTCGCGCTCAAAACTGGAAGCCGGTCTGCAGGATGCGGGATACACTACCTCGCCCCTACAGATCGACGACCTCAGCAAATACGTGAAGAGGCTACGTATTAAAGATCTAGGCCGGGTTTAACAACCTAAAACATCGTAGTGTCGCCACCCCTCTTTTGTGTCGCCTCTCTCAACATCCGAGGGCTCCGTTCACCAACAAAACAACAGGAGGTGTGGAATTTAATGCTAGCGCATAACATCCGGCTCTTGTTCCTGCAGGAGACACACTTGTTTCACTTCCGTGATATGCAGGAACTGAGCCATAAGTACCCCGTTACATCATATTGGAGCTTCGGCACAAGTCAACGTGCCGGGGTAGGGGTACTTATGCTTGCCCCCCCCCCCTCCTCAGAGCCTTCCATAACATCCAGAGGGACACAGAAGGGAGAGTCCTTGCCGTCGACTGGAAGTACCGGGGATGTACCACCAGGTACATTAACATCTACGCCCCGGCAGACCGACCATCTAGGTCTGCATTCTTCCAGTCGCTCCACAACTATTTGTACGGCGCCCATCACGTCATCTTGATGGGGGACTTCAACTGTGTGGCGGACCCGGCCTACGATAAAGTAGAGGGAAACCCAAACTCAGGTACTGATGGCTACGAAGACCTGGAAATTCACCTTAAGAATCTCCAGATGACGGATATCTGGAGGGCTCATAACCCCTACCGTCGAGATTATACTTCGACGGGCCAAGGCATCGGCTCAAGACTCGACCGGCTCTACTTAACACCATCCCTTGTCTCCAGAGCCGAAGCAATAAGGCACGTTCCAATTAACAATTCCGTCTCGGACCACAAATTAGTCGTGCTCAGGTACCATCCATTAGAAGCTGTAGATGTTTTTCCGGGCCCCTGGAAGTTACCATCAAACTTCCCGTCCCTGTTCTCGCCAAGCTTAACCAACTGTGCTCCACTTGGAGCACCGCTGGCTGGAACTGGGACGCCTGGGCACGACTCAAGAACAACATCAAAGAAAACATGAAAAAATGGGGCCAGGAACGTGCCTTCCTCAGAAGACCTCGGCTCAGTGACCTCTACAAGGAGAGGCGCTGGTTCGTGGCCAGCCAACGCCAAGTATTTCCATGTCACAACGCCATCCGTGACATTAATCTCGACATTGATTTGGAGAAGCAAAAGCAGGTGGAAGAAAAGAACATCAAGATCAGTCTCCACCTCCGCTCGGAAGACAGGCAATCGGCCGCCTTTTATAACAGGCGTTACGTCAATTTCCGGCAGGAGCGAAACATCACCACCATCAGTGAAGGCGGGTGTAACCACACCACAACACCTGACATCATGAACGCCTTCTGGGGGTAGTACAGTCAACTCTACTCAGACAACAGTACCCCCCAGGATTACTCCTGTTGGAACATTGACTCCTTCCTGCGCACATCCAAGCAGGGTTGGATACACCATTCACAGCGACCGAAATTACATCAGCCTTCAAACAGTGCCGCAACAAGAAATCGCCTGGGCCAGACGGCTTAAGCACGGAACTCTATCGAGAGGCCTGGGACCACATCCTCCCCATTCTCGTGGCAGTCTACAACATCTTCCTTACCACCGGGAACCTGCCGCGAGAATTTTTGGAATGCCATACCGCCTTCATCCCGAAAACCAACAGGGAACCTTCGGTCATCAAAAACGGCGTCCAATCAGTCTGTCGAACTCGGATTATAAGATCCTCGCCCGTGTTCTTAACAACAGACTGAAAATCGCGATGAGATATATCATCAAAAGTACACAAGTGTATGGTGTTCCTGGTCGATCGATGGAGTTCAATCTCATCCTCATCAGAGAAGTGCTACGTCTGGTTAATATCAAGAACTACTCTATGGCATTGTTGTCTATTGATCTCAACCGAGCATTCGACAGCGTCCAGCATTCCTTTCTCTTTAACATCTTGGAGAAAGTCGGGGTCAGCAGTGGACTTCTTAACATCAACAGAGGAGGCTACAACAACAGCTCTACTCGCCTCCTCATCAAAGGACACCTAACTGACCCCATTACCATCCAGAAAGGGGTCAAACAAGGGTGTCCCTTCAGTCCGCTGCTCTTCGCTCTAGTCCTAGAACCGTTCATGCGGGCTGTGAACAACTCTCATGCGGTAAGAGGAATTCCACTTCCTCTCACCACGGATGATTCCAAGGTAATCGCCTATGCGGATGACGTGGTGGGCACTCTTAGGGACAATGACTCCGTACTGAACTTCTTTAACATCCTCAAGGAGTTCAAAGTGTCGGGGCTAACATCTAACCCCGACAAAACCAAGATCAAATTGTACGGAGCCTGGGACCTGCACAACATCCCTGCAGGCCTCGTCCCTACTGCCGACCCTCTCACCATCCTAGGGGTCCGGTTTGAGGAACAGCCCATGCTCGACATCGAACATCTCGACAACAACACCGTCGAGAGTCTCAAGGACTGGAAAAATTTACAGCTGTCACTCTCCTCCAGGGCCATCGTCATCAAGACCATCGTTTGTCCTGTGCTTCAGCACGTCCTGAACATCACCAACATCAGCGAGGATCAGGAAATCCGGCTCTACAGGAAGCCCCTGAAGTTCTTCTGGGGAAATCTACGCCAGGAAGTTGGACCCAACATCCTTCAACTTCCGGAGAAGCGGGGGGGCTTCGGCCTCCCCTCCTTTAACATCAGGTACCTAAGTAATACCGCGTTCCATCTAAACAGGGTGCTGCAGACTACACATCCCTGCAGTTACCCTCTGCAGTATTTCTTGGGTCACAAGCTTCCCCTTTTCGGGATCCCAGTTCATCAGGGTCCCAAGGCGGACATTGTTCCAGAGGACTACAACAGACTGTGCCAGTTAATGCAACGACTCCGCTCGTCGTGTGTGAACTTCGCCGCGATCCGGAACAGTTCCACCTGGTACGAACACTTCTTCAACATCGTTCGTACCGATGTTCCGGATCTGGGGATCAACATCAACAACAACGAGATCCTCTTCGGCCACCTCTCCAAACATCGAGGCTACACGTCGAGAAAGGACCTGGCATAGAGGATTGCGTACGGACACCTTCCAGTCAACAGCAACATCTGGCGGTTCAACACGACTCGGAACCCCATGTGCGACTTCTGCGGGAGTCTGGACACCGTGGAGCACGCCTTCTACTGGTGTCCCATTTCCATCATCATCTGGAGGAGGCTAAGCGTCGAGCACCGCATCCCCCTCCTGCTGCAGGAGCAAGTCATCTTCCTGCAGTTTGCTCTTCCAACCAACAACAAGCAGAAGTTAGTGGTATTCATAATTAACGAGTTCAAATACCACATATGGAAGGTAAGAAAGAAATTTTCTAATCCGACTAATCCGACTAATCCTCCCAATCTCTTGAATCTCTCCAGGATCATTCTTTACATGTTATACGGCTCCTTAAGGAGATTCCTATATCTTGAAAGAGAGGCTCTGGGGGACACCACATTTAAGATCAGGTGGTGTTCACCTCCAATCCTCTGTAATGTCAGACACAACAACATCAAGTTCTGCCTGCTGCTGCTTTAAGATCTCCATCTGCAGCAGCAGCTCCACTCTGAGTCATTTCCTTGGTCTCTGCGTCCCCCCTTGAGGTCTGGTTGGTTCCCTTGTCTCCCACCGGGGTAGTTCGAGGGAAAAAACCCAGGCAGCAAAGGCTTACTCGAGGCGGGCTGCCCTGAAGGGGAAGGTCACCTGGGCACCGGCTACCTCGGTGGTTCTTTCCATCTTGAGAGCCAGGAGCGGAGGGGTGAAACATTGTCATCTAATAATGAGGTACTAGATAGATGTGAGACATGAGCTGAGGCCTACACTTCCTTCTTCCTACTCCCCACCTCCCCACCCGCCCTTCCCATCCTATTCCTTCTCCTCTCCCTTCCCCTTTCCCATCCCCCTCATCTCCCCACCTTAACCTCACTGTCACTTCCACTCCCCTCTTTTTCTTTCCTACCAGGGGCACTCTGTCCCCGCTATTCTTCGTAGGCCAACGATGGGATTCCCCCTCACTTTCACCCCCATGCGAGATTTTGGATATCCTTTACTTTATTTGTTCGATTAGTGTATTCTTGTTTTGTACTAATAATATTGTTTTACTAACATTGTTGTATTTCTATACTAATTTTACTAACTTGCTGGTAGTGCGGTCTCCGCACTACGGGATTTTAAGAGTCGCAGGACTCTTAATTTTTTTCTTTTTATTTTTTTCTAGAACGCAGAGATCAAGATGAGTAGACCAGTCTACTTCCCCCCCCCAGGACTAGGACACTCGGAGTGGAGATTCCAGTGTTAGAGGATCCCAGAGTTCTTACCACCGTCCTTAAGGAGATCGTAGGAGTTAATAACATCTTCTCCTTCACCACCTTTGGAGGAGGACGATTTATTTTCGTCGTTAAAAATGCGGCCACGAGAGATAAACTTCTAGAAGGCTTCACCGCCCAAGGGAAGCAGGTGATCCCAACCATGGTGCGCTCACAGGTTCGCCAGATCAGAATCGGACGCTTCCCCATGGAATATTCAACATCCTAAAGAAGTTCAAAGTGTCGGGGTTAACATCCAATCCCGACAAAACCAAGATCAAGTTGTACGGAGTCTGGGACCTGCACAACATCCCTGCAGGCCTCGTCCCTACTGCCGACCCCCCTCACCATCTTGGGGGTCCCGTTTGAAGAAAAGCCCGTGCTTAACATCGAACATCTCGACAACAACACCGTCGAGAAACTCAAGGACTGGATAAATGGACAGCTGTCACTCTCCTCCAGGGCTACTGTCATCAAAACCATCATATGCCCTGCACTTCAGCACGTCCTGAACATCACCAACATCAGCGAGGATCAGGAAATCCGGCTCTACAGGAAGCCCCTGAAGTTCTTCTGGGGCAATCTACGCCAGGAAGTCGATCTCAACATCCTTCAACTTCCGGAGAAGCGGGGGGGCTTCGGCCTCCCCTCCCTTAACATCAGGTACCTAAGTAATACCACGTTCCATCTAAACAGGATACTGCAGACTACACATCCCTGCAGTTATCCTGTGTGTTATTTCTTGGGTCACAAGCTTCTCCTTTTTGGGATCCCAGTTCACCAGGGTCCCAAGGCAGACATTGTTCCAGAAGATTACAACAGATTGTGCCAGCTAATGCAACAACTCCGCTCGTCGGTTGTGAACATTGCCGCGATCCGGAACAGTTCAACATGGTATGAACATTTATATAACATCATTCATACCGACGTTCCGGATCTAGGAACTGACAACAACATCCTCTTCGGCCACCTCTCCAAACATCGAGGCTACCCGTCGAGAAGGGACCTGGCATGGAGGATAGCATATGGACACCTTCCAGTGAATGTGAACCGATGGTGGTTCAATAACACCTTGAACCCCATGTGCGACTTCTGCGGGAGCTCGGACACCTTGGAGCATGCCATCTACTGGTGTCCAATTTCCATCTTTATTTGGAGGAGGTTAAGCGACGTGCTCCGCATCCCCCTCCTGCTGCAAGAGCAGATCATCTTCCTGCAGTTTGCTCCACCAGCCAACAACAGGCAGAAGTTGTTAATCTTCATAATAAACGAGCTTAAGTATCACCTCTGGAAGGTAAGAAAAAAAATTTCTAACTCTGCTAATCCTCCCAGTCTGTTGGATCTCTCACGGATCGTATTTTATATGTTCTACGGTTTCTTAAGGAGGTTTTTATATCTCGAAAAAGAGGCTCTGGGTGACACCCTATTTAAGAACAAGTGGTGTTCACCTCCAATCCTGTGCAGTGTCAGACATAATAACATCAAGTTCTGCCTGCTGCTGCTTTAAGATCTCCATCTGCAGCAGCAGCTTCACTCTGAGTCATTTCCTTGGTCTCTGCGTCCCACCTGAGGTCTGTTCTGTTCCCTGGTCTCCCACGGAGGTAGTTCGGAGGAAAAACCCAGGCAGCGAAGGCTTACTCAAGGCGGGCTGCCCTGAAGGGGCAGGTCACGTGGGCACCGGCTACCTCCGTGGTCATTTCCATCTCGAGAGCCAGGCAGAGAATTGGGGTGAAAGAGTAGCATCTGATAGCGCGGAGCTAAATAGATGTGAGATATGAGCTGAGGCCTACACTTACTTATTCCTACATCCCACCTCCCCACCCGCCCTTCCCATCCTATTCCCTCTCCTGTCCTTTTCCCCTTTCCCATCCCCCCGTTTCCCCACCTCAACCTCTCTGTCACTTCCCTTCCCTTCTTTCTCTTTTCTAATGGGGCACGCTGACCCCACTTCTTTTCAGTAGGCCAATGATGGGAAATCCCTCACTTTCACCCCTGTTGAGTTCTAGCTCTAGCTGCTCACTGATGAGACCCCGAGAGAGAGCTTCTATATTCCAGTCTTCTTTTGGATTCCAGTTGCCAGTTACCAGATCCCGAGAGAGAGCTCCTATTCCAGTATTGTTTGGTAAGAACCCTTCTAGTTTCTCTTTTGTTGGTTTTTATTTTTTGCGGCCTCGTTCCAATCGGTCTAGGTCCGTTTTAGGGTATTTCCTTTTTGGGACTAAAGTTTGCTATTCCATTGATAAGGTATTTGCTTTCAAACAATGTCGAAATTCTTGCCAAGAGTTCGTACTCTCGGGATCGAAATTGACCCAAACATCGACAAAGCGACGTTTGTGAGAGCTCTTCTCAAAGTAGTCAAAGCAGAAAGTATTTACGCGCTTACCCCTTACGGGGGGGTCGATTCCAAATAGTAACAAACAACATAGAAATAAGAGAAACGCTCCTTAAAGGCGTAGAATGTGAAGGGAAAAAATACCTACCCTTCCTAGTCGGGAGTATTTTAAAATCCGTAATAATTGACAGGTTTCCACTTGAATATCTAGAGAAAGGGGAGGAAATCATTAAAACCATTTTCTCCAAGTGGGGGACTGTCCGAAACGTAACAATCGGACAAGACGCGGATATCCCAGAGTGGAAATCAGGGGAAGTGAGCATTTCAATCGAGATGAAAACCGAGGTTCCCAACTTGATTTTTTTAGGCTCAGCAAGAGTAATAGTCAATTATCCAGGCGTAAGAAAACAATGTTTTCGGTGCACCGCTTTGGGTCACCTTAGCGCTCACTGCCCGAAAAACAACACATGCCGCAACTGCTTATCGACAGAACACACATTGAATCAATGTGAGTCACCATGCCGTAAATGTGGGAACACATCCCATAAAATAGACATTTGTCCTAATAGGACCCTTGCAGAAAAAGCAGGAGGCGCCATAACACCTGCGGCAGTAGCCCTTCCTAAGCTCACAACACAGGACTCTCGAGCTACCGGCCAAACAGTAAACGAACCACAAACAACTGAACCAGAAGAGTTTCCAGCCCTCCAACCGCCAGCTACCGCAACGACTACATTAGGAAATCGGGCAATAACTGGGAGGAACGCAGAAGGGAGAATTAGGAAGAAAAAGAAACAGAACACTAAGAAATCGGAAGGCAACAATGACAGCACAGAAACAGAGGAAATGGAAATCAACACCAGTACAACTAAACGACCCATCACGCCGGAAGAAGGAGAAATGAAACGAAATAAACAGGACACTGAAAGCCAAATAGAAGCCTCAAGTTCAGATGAGGATGAGGAAGGAAATGAGATAATATCGCGAAACAACTCAGAAAATGAGGAAGAAACCTCATCAGAAGAAGAAGACAGAGAGCAAGGAAACAATCCAGAAATTAAGGAAGGAACAGACTCTGTTAAAAGCAAGACTCCAAACGGCTCTGTCATTCTGCAGAACTTTAAGGGATCTCCTAAAACGGCAGAAAAACTATTTCAGATAATGACCACAAAAGGAGAGCCAACTTTCTTGTTCTTTAAGAGGAGCAATAGACTCAAATGGGGAGAACTCTATGTAAAGGATATAACCAAGGTCGAGCCCCAGCAACTGGACGGTCACCTGGACTTAACAGAGGAAGAAAAACAACACTTATGCGACACATTGAAGTCGCTGACACGAGTAGATCTGGAAAAGAGATACTCAGGGATAATGAAGGAATTTGAAAAAAGAACTTTACCAGTAGATTCAAACACCGGTTCTTCTCACCCCATTACAAAACCGGTAAAAAGAAAAGACCTCCGATATGAATATTAGAATGTAACAAAACGAATCCTATTCTATCTTAGGAATAAACCCGAGATAAAAAACAAAGTCCACACAGCAGTACAGGAAAAGGGAGACGTGGGTTTGCAATGTGAAGGTGAGCTAGAGAGTCTTAGAATATGGCTCAAGTTTGGGAAAGTCACGCTGCATCACTCGAGCCAGGCTCTTCCCCCGTTCTTGCAGTACTTTTCTGTTAATTCACCGACTTTTGTTGTTCTGTTTATGTGTATTCTAGCTCCTTTGTCGTTTCTGTTTATGTGAATCTTAGTTCTTTTGATTTTTAATTTATGTGTGTCTTCCTGCATTTGTCTTTTCACTTCTTTCATCGGCCAGACATCTGAAGAGGTGGCTGGCCGGAGAACGCGGAGGAGAACGGATGGAGGGAGATGATGTCAGAGATCTGCTTGGTGCTGGCATTTAAGTCAGGCCAAGTAGATCGACTGAGGCCTCTTTTAACTATCTACTACTATCCACTCTACCTTTCCTCTCCTCTCTTACTATCAGGCTGACTCTCAGCACAACATTTTTTAAATCTAAAGAGGCCAGTGATGAAAGGCATGAACTCCCATTCTACCTCAATAAAGGTCGAAACCGGTCTGGGTAGTGGCCCCTTGCCTTTAATACAAAACATCATACATCCCCTTATTGGAGATGTGTTTTGGCATTAAGGGAAAATATTAAGATTAGTGATTAACACAAGATCGCAGTTTGTTCGCAAAGATGGTCGCTGACCTTCGATAGAAGATAGCACAATAAGAAGAAGATTAAGATTAGTGATCGGAGCTTGTTCCACGTCTACCACGAGTTGCCCTGGTCTTGCACTACCTGTAGGATCAGCTAGACTTGCATCACTTGCAGGCGCAAACTTGACTTAGTTGTCTGTTTGCTTACTTGGGAAATGGAGTAAAACCAGGTTTTAAAAATTGCTTGGTATTCTTAACATATAACATATAACATTCTTATCCCTTATATATAGGCGTACTTATATATTATTATTAATATTTTTATTATTTTTTTAAACTTTTCCTTATTTATTTATTTTAATTATTTTATATACATATATACTTTTATATACATATATACATATATACTTTTTTTTATATACATATATACTTTTTTTTTAATTTTTATTTTTTATTTTTTATTAGATTTGATATCTTGTTGTCATTATTTCTCTCGTTGTGGCGAATGAGCCTACGTTAACAGCACCTTTGTCTGGGATTATGCTTTTTGTTCAGATAGTGGGTTATCATTATTGTCTACCACTAACTATGGGGGTTCCATTATCGGTATAAGTTTTATTTTTCCTTCTTCTTCTCCTTCTTCAATTAGGCCGAGTTTCCTCCATTGCTGTGTTGTTATGCTTTTGGTTTGTGTAGTGTTTATGATAATTTCCTTTAAATAATTGTTAATTTTTGCTAGTATGTCTGGTCTGGTGTCTCTTCCGTGTATTTTGTCACATCTGTGGGACCATATTGCATACATTGTTATTATTATGATTATTAGTTCTGTTTTTTTCATTTTTTGGTCTTCCAACCAAAATAATGTGTTTTCAGAGAATGGTTGTGTCTTATGTAGGAATTTCTGTATGGTGTTCCATACTGTGGACGTTTTGCTACAAAACATCATAATATGAAATATTGTTTCTGGGTCGGGACAGAAATGACACTTCGCTGGGCCTTGTAGTGGGATTTTTTTTGCTACACACCACATTTTTGTGGGGAGACAGGCATGGTGTACTTTATAGAAGAATATTTTGTATTTTGGTGATATTGGAAGCCGGAAAACTTTGTTATGCACTGGACTTAGCCTAATTTCTCCTTTTCTTATTTCGTTGTGTTGGGGAGGTGGGAATGTCACTTGACTTAATGTTTTATATAGTTTTCTTGGTTTAATTGTCAGTAAGGTTTCGGTATCTGAATGTTTCATTATATATATGTGTACCCTTCGGCTATTTCTTTGAACATTCTCGGGCTTGGTTTTTTTATATCTGGAAGTGAGCTTATAAGCCTATGCGGCAAACACTTTTGTAAGAATGTTGCCACATAGGCATGATAGGTTTTTGTGTGTGCTCGGGTTGCTGTTATTGCCCTGCCGATGAGAGTTTTCAGATGGATGTTTAGCAATGCTAAACCTCCAGCTTCAACTTCATGGAAGAGTGTTGATCTGCGCATGGGTTCATACTGAGAGCCCCAGATGTATGTAGCGCATAGCCTGTGTATTTTTTCGGCCCACCTTCTGTGATACGGGGTGTTGTGTATCTTGTACCACAGGCGAGATGTTAAGTAGATGTTGCACACCCGGGCTCTTCCTCTGACGGACAGCTGTCTAGGGCGCATTGCATTAATTTTCTTCTTTATCATGGAGTTCTTTCCACTGTTCTTCGTGTGATTCTGAGCTTCCGATGTTGATGCCCAGAACTGGTATGTAATTATTCACCTGTATTCCTGAAGGAATCCTTGGTTGGTTTTTCCACTTGCCAATTATTTTGCAGTGGGATTTTGCAGATTCACATTCAGTGCTGAGGCTTTGCTGAAGTCTTTTATTATTGTGTTGTGTCCAAGGATTTTTGTGTTCCTACTGTTAAAGTGACGTCATCAGCATATGCCAAAATTTTGGCGTCACTTTCTCCGTGTATATGTGTTCCTTTGATATTGTTGTTTGTGTTAATGGCTATAATGAGTGCTTCTAGGGCTAGAACAAATAGAGCCATGGATAGTGGGTCTCCTTGCCGGATGGAACATTTTATTGGGAAAGAGGCTGAGAGATTTTTATTGATGATCAGACTACTTTCCCCGTTTCTGTACAAAAGCTTAATCGCTTCTTTCCAGTTTACTCCAACTCCTATTCGGTCTAGTGTTTCAAACAGGTATTGGTGGCTAACTGTGTCAAATGCCTTTTGAATATCTAGACCCATTACAATACATGGATTTTCTGTGAGGCTGTAATAATCGCAAATGCATTGGAGGTGCATTATTGTGTCAAGAATATTTCTTCCTTTCACTGCACATGATTGTGCTGGTGAGATAAGTTTATGGAGGTGCTTTTGTATTCGGTTTGTAAGTATTTTAGATATTATTTTGTAATCAGTATTCAGTAGGGTTATGCCTCTCCAGTTTTTTATGTCTTGTAACTTCTGTTGATCCCCGACCTTTGGTAGTAGTACAATGTGTCCTGCGTTGAATTTTGCTGGCGTTGTCTGTGTTGTAATCATCGTGTTGATCATTTTAATAAAAATATGTTCAAATTTTGGGAAGTATTCTTTATAGAATTCGCCTGATAGTCCGTCTTCACCTGGTGATTTGTTATCCGGGAGCTGTTTCACTATAAGACGGCATTCTGCTACGGTGATTGGTGCGTCGATCTCCTCAGCCTCCTGCTGGGTGATTTTGGGGAGGAGTGAAAGGAATCTTTCTCTTTCTTCCTAACTGCTGGGTTTTTCTTGAAATAGTGAAGAAAAGTATTTTTGAACACCACGAATTATTTCGGAGTCTTTATTTAGGGTTTGGCCTTCGTATGTTATGGTTTTTATTCTCTGTTTTGCGTTCCGTTGTTTCTCAAACAGCCAACAGCCATGCTGTAGAGGTCTTCCCTTCATCATTTTCAATTATTTTGAGACCAGCACGTAGCCACGCTCCTATTTCCTGAAACTGTTTCGCTGTTATGCGGTTTTTAATTTGTTCTATTTCTGTTCTGATGTTTTCATTATTTCTGTCAGGGTGGTGATTCAATTTTGATAATTTCTTCGTGTCAGCGTTCTGTTTGTTCCTTTGTTGCTGCTTTTTTATTCTACTCATTTTGATTGCTGTTTGTTTTGTCATGTGTTTAAATTTCTCCCAGGCTGTTACAGCATTTTCTATGGATTCTATTTCCTCAACTATTTTCTCTATGTTATTGTTGAATTCATCGTCATCTTTAAAGTGTTTATTAAATTTCCATAGGGGGAAATTTCTGTTTGTAAACTAATCAGCTGTTTCTGTTTGTTGATATTGTAGTTCAGCCATCACCATATGGTGATCGCTGAACATGACAGGTGTGTGTTGTACAGTTTTGACCTTTATATTTCTGAATGTTTGGCTGTATATGCGGTCTATTCTAGAGGCTTTTCCGGGTGCAAAATATGTGAATTCTTTCTTTTGGGGATGCAAGATTCTGAAGGCATCTGATAGGCCACGGTGAGTGAAAACTCTTGTGAAATTTTTCTGCGGAATTAAGTTTGGGTGTTCTTGATCCTTTTGTGGTTGTTCTGTAAAGTTCGTATCTCCTGCTATTATTGGGTTATTTTTTTTGTTGAATATAGTGTCGCACTTCCTCCCAGAAGGTGGTCTTATGATTATGTGTGGCTGGTATGTTGTGTATTTTTTTCTGCCAAATGAGCTCGACCTCCAGAACTCTATGCCTGATTACGACATTCTGGGATAATATTTGGAGGTTACCCGATTTTTTTATTAGTGTAGTAACTCCACCTATTCCATTGGTCTGAGCCTCTTTGGCAACGATATGGTACATTGTTTGTAACTTGTATTTGAAGCTGTTTGATGGGTCAGTGTTGTTGTGTAGTCTAGTGTCTTGTATCATAAGTATATCGGGTCTGTGTTGAAAGATTAAGTTAACTGTTAGTTGAATCGATGTTTTATTATTTAGCCCGTTTACATTTAGTGTGATGATTTTTAGATTGTGAGTCATAGTTAGAAAGTTGAAAGTTTTCTAGAGCCTTTTCTTTCCGGACACTTAGCTATTTTTTTTCTTTGGGTTTTGACTTCCGGCTTTTGGTGATGTTAGGCGTAAAATTCATTTTTGCTCTCTTTACTAGGGTCTGTTTAGTATTCCATTCTGATTTCTCTACTTCGTTTTCTAAATCCGTTTTACTTTTTTCTGTAATTTGTGTTACCGAGATGGTTTGAATTATTTCACTGTTTGGAAGTTCTTCATCTTCAACCGGGCAATTATTATTTAATTCTTCATTTGTGTTATTCGGAGTGATTTTTTTTCTCTGTAGTTTCAGGTTTTGTTACTTTTTCTGAATTTGAAACTGACCTTTGGCTGTTAGTCTCCTCGCCCGCCCGGATAATCCCTTCCTTTGCCTTTAGAGGAGAGTTATTCTCATTACATTCAGCCTGGCCTTGGGTGTTAAGCCCTGGGGTACTGCTCTCATTGACCAGATTATCTGCCTCAAATGCAATACTTGAGGTTATTTCCTGGAAGTCTTCTGCTTCTTCAAGCTCATCGCATGTGTTCGGTTGACTTCCCGAAGTGCGCGCGGCCAACATGGAGGCATATGTCTGCCCTGGACATTGTTTAATATCGTGTCCGATTCTCTTGCATCGCTCACATTTAGATGCTGTACATTCTTTTCTTAGATGACCTATCTGCCTGAATCTGAAGCATACAGGAGGTCTTCCTGGAATGATTACCTGGCATTTTAGAAACTTTTATAATGTACGGGATATTTTCTATTCTGGCATCGTCATTCAATGTAATAGTCAATCTTTTTTTGTTGGATAATACATGCGCCCATTCTTTGTCTTTTATATTGGATACATTTTCAATACATTCTATTTTACCAAATGATTCAAAGTGCATGCCAACTAATCTATTAGATATTTGGGGGGGGGGGGAAACCAATGAATTAAAATATCTAATTTTCTAGATCTCACAATGGGGATAATTTCACATGTATGGTTATTAACATTAAGCGATTTTAATTTAGCAAATTTTTCTTTCAAAGAAACATGTTTAAATGAAATTATGAAAACATTACTGAACTTTAAGGAGCCAGGGTGCCATACATCGGTTCCGACCTCTTACCTTGCCTTTCAAACTTTCGATGATATCCAGTTCTGTATATGGGGCGCCAGAAGGATCGCACTTTAGGATGCAGGCCTTACTCCAATCTAGTTCTTCTGGGAGATTCAACGATGAGAGAACATCTGAATTGAAATCCTTCGTTGTACTGGCAGCAGGTGACTGAAAGACGGTCGCTGATGCCTGTTCCAATGTGTTATGTAGATTTGTTACTGTAGAGACTGGGGATGTATCCTTCAGAGATCCAGTAGCCATGGTACTTGAAGAGGCATTGCCAGATGAAACATTTCCTTCCGGTAGTTGTTGAAAGCTAGTAGCTTTAATAGGTGAGCTTGTATTAGCAAGTGAAGATTTTTCCGCGATCGACGACATGCTGTATGAAAGCAGACGGTAAGTTAAGGGCAGCTTTCCCGCACTGGTAAGGCTTAGCAGCACTAATCCTCTTACGCTCGAACACTAAGGAGCACACAAAAACACGTCTACTCTGGTCAGAGTTCATGCCACTACACACACACCACATCCACTGAGCTACACAGAAGGCCTTAGAAGTCATCAACGATGACTTCTAAGGCCGGAACAGGCCATGCTAGGCCTAAATCCTTGATACGCACACACACACACGCACACACACACACACACACACACACACACACACACACACACACACACACATATATATATATATATATATAATAATATATATATATTATAATATATATATATAATATATATATATATATATATATATATATATATATATATATATATATATATATATATATATATATATATATATATATATATATATATATATATATATATATATATATATATATATATATATATATATATATATATATATATATTGGACATCAACTGCAAACCTACACATCTGCCATGATGAGATAGAGCGCCGCATTGTCGAGTCAAAAGAAATCACCTTAGACCCTTTTCATTTGAATAATAATCTTAGCTATAATTTGCCTGACTCTTTCAACTCTACTATTAGATACTGGAGATCGCGTGATTCCACCCACGCACAGGTGTACAACAATAGAACTTTAACTCGGACTGTAGTTCAAGCTCATAATAACTGTAATTTACAGTCGAATATTATGACTTTATAATTGTATAGCTTTGGAGATGTCAATGTTAATTTAAGTGTCTTTTATTATCTTTCTATGTTCTTATCGCCTGAAGAAGTCATTCTTGACGAAACATGTTGCGTTTTTTCAAATAAATGTCATTGTATATATATATATATATGTATACACGGAGAAGCAGCGGTTGATTATTGAGGGTTTCCCGAATTTCAGAGCTTCTGAATCTGTCGAGTCTTATCAGCCCTGCAACCTCTCGAAGGAACCTCATTTCAGCCACTTGGATTCGTGTCCGCATTCTTTCGGTCATTACCCACCTCTCATGACCATAGGTGAGGATGGGGACATAGACTGTATTGAAGATAGCCAACTTTGCCTTTTTGCTTAATTCCCACTTCAATACTACCGAATGGCCAAGCTCCCGCAATATTGAGTTTGCTAAGCTAATTCGAGTATCTAGCTCTACATCCCATTTTCCATCATTCGTGAATATGGACCCAAGGTATTTAAACTTCTCCACCTGCCTCATTGGGACTCCACTTACATGTAGCGTGCACTAGGATGGTTGTCTTGTGACTACGAATGTTTCAGTTTTGGCCACACTGATCTTTATTCCGGCGTCTGCACAAACAACTACAAACATATCCAAAGTCCGCTGAACGTTACCTATGGAAGAGCTAGGCAGAACTAGATCATCTGCAAAAAGCAGACGTCCAATGTTACATCTTCCAATTCTGACACACTCACTGCCTCGACTGTGCCTATCAATCCAGTCCATAAATATTATGAAAAGGAGGGGTGACAGAACACACCCTTGGCGGAGGCCAACGGAGAAATTCAGACTTTGTACTGTTTACCCTGACACAAAACTCTGGGCATTAATACAGGGACTTGATGGCAGCTAATAGTTGGCCATCCACTCCATACTCCTACACTTCTTGCCAAAGCTTATCCCGAGGAACCCGGTCATATGCCTTCTCCAAGTCCAAAAAACATGTGTAGACATTCTTGGCATATTCCCAAGATTTCTCAAAGACTTGCCTTAAAATGAAGATTTGGTCAGTTGTGCTTCTACCAGGACGAACGCCACATTATTCTTCCTGGAACTTTGACTGAACTATGCTCCTGCACCGTCTTTCCAAGCACCTAGCACACACTTTCCCAGGCAGGCTGAGCAGAGAGATGCCACAATAGTTACTGCAATCCTTCTGGTATCCCTTCTTGAAGACTGGTATTATTATTCCTGTCTGCCATTGCTTTGGTGCTCGCCCAGTTATCCAAGCAGCCTGACACACTAGAGTCAGCCAGAGAACACCGTCTCGATTTAAGGATTTTAGCATTTCGGGCTGAATTTCATCATCGCCAGCAGCCTTGCCCAATTTTAGCGATTTTATTGCTAAATGGACCTCTTCTGCTGTGAGACTAGTCACTGTCCCGATCTGCACCTCTTGGATGTCCACAACTGCTGCGCCACCCGGGTTAAGAATGCTCTCAAAGTATTCCCTCCATCTGTGGAGGATATCCTTCTCGGTTGTTAAAAGTGCACAATAAGAGGCCTTAATTGCCCTTACTGTGCACGATTTCCTCCCTCGAAGGCGGGATATATATTGAATATATTGAATATATGAAAAACCTTTAATGACTAATACCGAGAGATAAAAGAAGACAAGATATATTTAAAAAGACACTACTAGTTTACTAGTTTCGTTGAATAGATCAATATCCTCAGGTATCACAATCAAAGAAATATATAAAAAATTACAGAGACTTAAAATTGTAATACCTGAACAAGTATAAAAATACAGTAGTGTGTTTGAAAAACAAATGCGAGTATGAATTCCAAACAAACGTATACTACGCGCTATCGCGAGTGCGCCAGTACTGAACAGAAGCAACGTGTGCATCAGAGAGATTGTAACTCAAGGCTGTTGTTGATATGAGAGGAATCTAGAGAAATTTCTCTGGATTCGACAATCTTTCTTTCGAGTTCATCGTAGCACACATGGATGTTAGAAGTTTGAGTCCAGTTTACAATGTGTTGGCCGCCTTCCACTGAGTTAGCTGAAAAGAGAACGTGGCTAGAGAGAGAGCGCTGGCTCTAGTCCTGTCATAGGAGATATCTCTACGGTGTTCATCTTAACGTAGAAGGATGGATTTGGCAGTCCGCCCATAGTATGGCTTTCCACAATCACACAAAATCTTGTACACTCCTGGAAACTGAGTAGGAAGATGTTTCTGTTTATGTTTGCTAAGTAATGAACGAAGTTTTGGAAGCGTAGTGAAGCAAGTTTTGAAGTTAAATTTCTTGAGAATCTTGGCCAGTTTTGGTGAGAGAGAGAGCTGATGTAAGGCAAGGAGATGATGGCTCTTGGGGAAGAGGGATCTTCAGAAGTAGTTGAGTGCCTGGGGGAAAGAAATTTGTCAATTTTCATTGGAGAGAAACCATTGTTAATGAAAGTTTTTTTAAGAAAAAGGAGTTCATTTTCAATTTCTGTTTCATCTGTATCTTTTTAAATATATCTTGTCATCTTTTTATGTCTCAGTAGGTATTAGTCATTAAAGGTTTTTCATAATATTCCAACCGAGTAAAAATGAATTCTGAATATATAAAAAAAATCAGCTAACGCCTATTTATTCCCGTATAGGGAGTAGGCTAGGCCGTTAACCCTATCTAATGTTTGGAGACTGAGTGGGCAGTTCAATCTCCACTGGTAGCCAATCAGAGAGATAGCTGGCCCAAGGCTATCACTGATTCATCGGTAAGCAGTGAAGAAGGCAGCAAGCTAGTGCCACCATCTCGTGGTCCCTGACCCTAACACAATATTTTTAATGTCTGAAAAAAGTATGAGTTCGACGGTCGATTTTCTTGAGTTTACGGGACAAAAAACCCGAGTTTCCGGGAGAAAAAACCTGCTAGCCCCATGCCAGACATCGACTAACTCGGGAACCGGTCGAAAAAAGGCTTAGAAAAATTTCCTCTAGTCGGTGACTAGATTTAACCCACCAAATCCTTTCTTCGTGCGGTCAAGCGCCGTAGAGTGCAAACGCCACTTCTACTGAGCTACACAGGCTCCTTCTGAATATATATATATATATATATATATATATATATATATATATATATATATATAAATAAATAAATAAATAAATATATATATATAAAATAAATAAATAAATATATATATATATATATATATATATATATAACAAATAAATAAATAAATAAATATATATATATATATATATATATATAGATAGATAGATAGATATATAGATAGATAGATATAGATATATATATATATTCAAATATATTGAATATTGAATATCTACCATGTCTGATTTTGCGACTTTTCATTTGAGGGCTGATTCCGAAAAAGAAAGGCCCATGTTATTTTATTTTAAAAAATAACATCAAGCAATTACCCAATCATACTGAATATTTAAATTTAAAAAAAAAACATCAAGCAATGATCCAATCATATTGAATAAATATATTTTCAATATTTATTCAATATTGAATATCTACCTCTATCAAGTCTGATTTTGCGACTTCTCATTTGAGGGCTCATTACGAAAAAGAAAGGTAAATCAATAAAAGTGTTGACCCAATCAACCGGAATTACTGATCAGCAAAATGGTCCTTATCCTTATAAGGACTGGCTTAAAGGGGCGAAGCAAGAATGCTTTTCATATTCCCCGTTATCTGTAGAGGACAGTGTAGGGATAAGGTGTTATTGAGCAATTAAAGCTCTGATCATGGCAGGAGGGTAACAGCATTAGCCTCAGTTAGAACTTCATTGGCTACAGCATTGCCATTCATTACCCACCAAGGGTATTGGATTGAATGAATCAATCAGCAAAATGGTTATTAGTAATGAACTATATCTATATCTTTATTAAAATTATTTAAAGGTGTTTTAAATTATTTTAGGATATTTTTAAAAATTTTAAATAATAAAGATTTTTTTAGTTTATTTTAATTAGTATTATTATTTATAATTATATGTATTAAATTAAAATTATTTTCCAAAAATAATTCATGAAAAAAATTCATTGAATTATTTTTCGAAAGTCTCTTTCGAATATTACTTTGTTTTGCAGCGGTTGTTGTAAACGGCAGATATTTAGACCAACATTTCAGAGTAAAACGAAATCCCCCGGCTAGTTATTTCAATGTGGGTTTTCACGATAAAAATATTCATTAAAATTGGAAAACATCTACGATTTCAGCTATTTATTTTTATTTATTTACCAATAATTAAATTAACCACCAAAATATACTGAAAAGCTATCCTGTTATTATCTTGTGAGTTGCAATAATTTGTTTTCATACACCACAATCCTAAATATATGAGTAATCATAGAAATCTTGTGAGACAAATGATTTTAAGCCAGTATTTGAATGTGCTTATAATATAATAACATTAGCTAATTAAATAAACAGAAATTGACATGAATATTGAAAGAATTTCAGTTACTATTACTGACAACTAGAAGGTTGATTTAGTTAGCAAAGATTATATTATTATTTTTATCTTTCTTTCTTTGTTGAAGTTTCCACCATCTCAGCCTCAGTCGCCTCAACTGTCTACTCGCATTCCCATTTTAAACAGTGGTTTCAAAATTTGGGAAAATGACGATTTATATATAGGCATTGGGAAAATTTCCGAAATCAAGGAACCTCCCAAGCGTTTCCCACTTCCTCCTAAAGGCACCGTAGATTTAGGTGACGTTGTAATCTTTACACATAAATTTTCATAATGCACAACATTTTCTTAATAATAAATAAACGAAGGATGATTTTATCTAGAAATGCTTGATATATTTATATGTTATTCACGTACTTATAGAGAAAAATCGATCTGTGAAATAGAAAATGATTATAATTGAAATGCGTTTCATTTCAATTTTTGTAAACCTAATAATAAATGTATAATAAATAAAGTGATGAATATAATCAGTGTCGTTTGTGTTACAAACATTTCAACATAATTCTAACAGCGAAAAAGCTTCAGTTTTCTGTTGAGTCCATTTTTTCAATACAAAATGTTTCCTAGAAAACACATGGATTAGTCGTCCAAGCCTAAATCTGTATGCGCGTAACATTCTGCTTGAAGATAATATTTTAGCAGGCAATCTACGGGATATCTGTGTGACACGATTTAACTCATAAGTGTGTTAACTCAAATACAAGAAGTGACCTTTTATATTTACGGCTAGTAGGAAATACATCGACTGCAATTCTGTTATCTTTAAAATTGTTGGACGGTGAGCATAAACAATTTCTGTGATCTCGATTCAGTTGTATTGTTAATACTAAATCTAGATCACCATCATATGACCTGGATTCAGTTTTAATCTATCGTTGTTTGTGATGAATTTTGAGACTGCCAGATGATTTATAAGAACACATAGATTTCGTAGCAGCATTACCTACAGCCACTGACTTCTCTCTCAAGATTATGTGGAACTCCTTGTGATTTTGTGATGTTTTTGATCGCAGCCTACTAATTTTTTAAAGTTTTCTATTGCAATTTAGTTGATTGCTTTCTTCTTCCTATGTGACTCAGAATTTTTGTTGTTGTTATTATTATTATTATTATTATTATTAATATTACTTAAATTAGAAGTAATACAAATAAACTATAAATCAGAATTTGAGGAAGGTATATGCATCGAAGTTAAAAATATCAAACAAGAGAACTCCTTGATATTAAACGCAAGCTACAGACCGCTGAATTTAAGCACCACAGCATTTCTAGATGAAGTACAGATGATGTTCTATCACGGAAGAAGGCGCCTTAGAATACCTGATAATAATAGGTGACATAAATATAAACATTGTAAACATAAATAACAACACAGCACAATACCTCGACCTCTTATCAGCATATAACATAATCCCATCAATACAGTCGTATATACGAGAAAAGATAGTCGAAAATAAAATCACCTCATCCTGTAGTGACCACATAAATATGCAGGGCCCTCCACCCGTCCTAACATATAAACTGGCAGATCATTATGTCACTGCAGGACAGTTGCATAGTGAACTAGGAGCCTTAAAATCACTGAGACTACAAAACGGTTAAACAGCATCACAAAATAAACTATAGTAACTGACGAAATCAGAAAAACAGACTGAATGCAGAAAACATCTTCGGACTCTGCTGAATCTGCATATACTAATCTTAAATTTACATTTAATAAAATGCATAACAAAGTATTAACAAAAAAAAAATAAATATAAAAATACGCTCCTAAACTAGACGGAATCCGCGGATTACAGAAAATATATTAATAGACTAAGGGGATATTAAATCCCAAATAGTTTTAAAACCGAATAAGAAACTCAAAGATTGGAATCAGAGAGTTTCTTGCCGAATATAGTAAACTATAAAGTATCGGCGACACTAGCGTTAGCCAATGCAAGTGATCCTAGTACGTAGTACAATACCGGGCAGCTCGTTGCAAAGGTGGGGAAGTTCAGATCGCTATTCTTAGGTATTTTCCATAATGTAAAAACACATTTCCTAGGAAATGTATGCTGTTATTACATTATGGAGGGAGGTCACTACACAGACCGGTTTCAGCCTTTTTTGAGGCTTCATCAGTGAGTAGCTAGACCTAATACCAAAGTGTATAGCGAAAAGAACTTATATACTCTGCGAACGAGTTTTCCAAACAGGTGCAACCATTAAGTTACTTAAGTATAAAGAGCTAATAAGCTTCATTTCGGCAATTTACTATATTCGGCAAGAAACTCTCTGATTCCAATCTTTGAGTTTGTTATTCGGTTTTAAAACTATGTGGGATTTAATATCCCCTTAATTTAAGTATGTTTTCATTGCCGAAATGAAGCTTATTAGCTCTTTATACTTAAGTATATTAATAGAGATCCAAAGGAAAGACGCCCTATAGAAACTAAAGAGGCAATTAACAATGCAGTTTTACAAGCTGAATACAAAATAAAACGACATCTCTTAACACAGATTAGAAATATAAAAAGAAACTGTTATAAAAACAAATTAACAACAGCGTGCAACGACACAAACACCTGGCACCTAATCAATGAAATGCTGGACAATACACACAAAACCCCTGCCTAAGAAACAATAAAACACAGCTTTACTTGCGAGCCCAAATCCCAACAGTTTATTGACATCTTTAATCAGAACTTCGGGAACTCTGTCATAAAACTGTAGGAAACATTTTCTCCGCACACAGATATATATATATATATATATATATATATATATATATATATATATATTAACAAAATATATATATATATTTCACTCTGTATTTTTTTTTTCACCTTGTTCCTTCCCCCCAATGCTATTAGAGTATTCGAGGGCTAGGGGGGGGGGTGATTCTGTCCTATTTACCTATTTTTTTTATCTCATGTGCCCATCCCCAGTCAAAAATGGTGAAGACAAATCAGAACTCTATACCGCATCGGTCGTCGCGTGGGTTACCAAGGGCCGCACTGGATGTTAGGCTTCCTGGACAGCCAGTGACAAATGGGCTACAGGAGCAAGATCCACAGAACTCGAAAGTATTTACTAGGAAAAAGTGGAGCATGGCTGAAAATAGACAAGTCATGCAGTGCTTCTACAGTTCAAACCCATCAGTTAGGGGATTTCAGAAACGAATTTTCCAACTTTGGCTTGAACGACACCCAAATTCTGAAATTTCATTCGAAAGGCTGATGTAGCAACGCAGCTTCATTATCAAACGCAAGGTATTTAGTGAACTTGAGCTGGAAGCACTGAAACCTCAAGCTGTAAGAGGAGACTGTACTGACCCTGAAGTGACCAAGAATTTGAATGGAGCAGAACCAGATTCCAACGTACAGAATGCTGAAAATTTTGAAAATATACAAATAGTTGAAAGGAAGCTATCAGATAAGGAACAAGAATTCGCAAGAATAATTATCTAGCAAATGAACAGCAACCAGGAACGAGTTAGGCTTCCAGTATTGAGACAAGTACCTCAACAAAAACTGAAGGAACTCCTACAAGAGGCCAGTAAAGCTGCAAGGGATATTCCTACTGGAAATATTGGGCAAACGAATCAACTTATGTACTCAATAGCCTACGTTGTAACATCTGAATTAGGATATAAGATTAATGAACCCAAAAGCAGTAAGGCTCAGGAACCAAAATGGAAGCATCGACTGGAGAATAAAATTTTTAAACTCAGAGCAGACGTGAGCAATATGAAAAACCTTAAGGAAAAGAAGCTGAAAAACACAAAAATCTGAAATAACCTCATAAAGAGATATAATACTGGAACACGACCTATTAATGAAGTATTAGAGAAAGTGAAGCAAAAAATAGTTGCAGCTGCAGCTAAAATAAGAAGATACAGTGCACGCGTTGAACAGTACAAGCAAAATTCGATGTTTCGCGCAAATCAGCACCACTTGTACAAGAAGATTGATTGCTGCAGGAATGATAACCTTAAAGAAAATATAAATATAAATACCAGAGACAAAGAAAATACACTAAAGTTTTGGAAAAACCTATGGGAGAACCCTTAGAGGCACAATAACAAGACAAAATGGATTGAACAAATTACAAACGAATCTCAAGAACGAAAAATGGACCAACTGGAAATAACAACAGAAATGGTTCAAAAGCAAGCTTAAAAAAATAAAAATTTGGACAACACCCGGGAAGGATGAATTACATGGCTACTGGTTGAAATATCTAACAGGCTTACATGAAAGACTTGCTAACCAATTGTATGATGTTTTAGAAGGAAAATGCAAAGAACAGTGGCTCACAGCAGGGAAAACGTTTCTGATCATAAAGGATAAAGAAAATGGTCCAAACCGAGAAAACTTCTGACCAATAACCTGCCAACAACTTTTAAGCTACTCACAGGCATACTAGCTGATAAAATATACAGGTATCTTTAAGCAAATTCTCTTCTCCCAATTGAACAAAAAGGTAACAGCATAAATTCAAGAGGCACAAAAGACCAATTGCTGATTGATAAAATGATTCTTAAAAATTGCAAACGTAGAAAAACCAACCTTCATATGGATTGGATAGATTATAAAAAACCGTTTGATTCGGTGCCTCATAGTTGGATTTTAAAATGTACAGAACTATTTGGTATTAGCGAAAACGTGCAAAACGTTTTGCAATCCAGCATGAAAAACTGGAAAACAACGTTGGTTATAAATAGAGAAGAAATTGGAGACGTAAACATAAAAAGGGGCATTCTTTCAAGGAGACTCATTATCTCCTCTATTGTTTATCTTGTCATTGATCCCCTTAACTAAAATTTTAAATAAAACTGCTCATGGTTATCAAACTGCACAAAAGAGTGCAAAGATATCTCACCTTTTATACATGGACGATCTGAAGTTGTATGCAAAATCAGAGAATGAATTCGGATCGTTGCTTAACGCTGTGCACATATTCAGTCAAGCTATATCAATGGATTTTGGCTTAGATAAATGTGCAATTGCTGGAATAACAAGGGGAAAGTTTGAAGATATGAACGAAATCGAGCTGCTCAATGGTAAAATAATCAAGGCAATAAAGTTCGAGGACAGCTACAAATATGTGGTAATTTTAGAAGCATCACAAATTCTGCACAATAAGATCAAAGAAAGAACTAGAGCAGAATACATAAGACGATTAAGAAACCTCCTTGAGTCAATGCTTAATGCCGGAAAGTTGATAAAAGCAATTAATACCTGGGCCATACTTGTTCTGAGATATTCAGCACGCATTGCTGAATGGACCCAGCTAGAGATGGAAGATCTAGATCAAAAAACTCGAAAATTAATGACAATGTACCATGCCTTCAATCTTCGCAGTGACATTGATAGGATATATCTATCACGCAAAAAAAGGAGGTAGAGGATTATTACAAGTGAAGCAAGTTATTGAAGAAGAAAAAAAATACCTTCACAGCATAGAGGGCAGTGCTGACAGCAACTTGATCTGGCAATGGTTGAGAAATGGAGCACTAAAGAAAGAAACAGAATCGGTAATTTTTGCAGCACAAGAACAGGCCATTAAATCCAACGTTATGAAGGCAAAAATACAAAACATTCAAGAAGACAGTAAATGTAGATTGTGCAAAGAAAAAGAAGAAACGGTAGACCACATCATAAGTGGATGCAGCAAAATCGCACAAATTGAGTACTCTAAAAGGCATGATAACGTAGCTAAGATAATCCACTGGCATTTATGTAAAAAGTATGGGTTTGAAGTATCTAAAGATTATTGGAAGCATAAAGTTCACCAGAAAGTGGTTGGGAATGAAAAAGCTAAAATACTCTGGGATTTCAAAATCTAGACTGACATAAGCTTGGAATGTAATACACCTATTACATAAAATGTAATAGGTATATTACATTCCAAGTATTACATAAAATATCATAAAGCATATGCAAACATATGATGAATATATTATCTATCAATGATATATCTCTTTTACTGCTGTGTATTTATTTTTCTTTATATAATAACAGTAATACAAAGGTATTAAGATTTAAACTTGAATGTATCGAATTGAAATGCCATGTAACTGATCCTTGTTAAAGACTATGTGATGAGTCTTCGGACTCCTTGGAGGTGTCACGAATAATAATAATAATAATAATAATAATAATAATAATAATAATAATATGAGAAGTAAATTCACAAGATGAATTATTTGTAACAAATAGTAATACTGTATCCCCAATGAGGTTAAAACAAATGCAAATACAGTATATAATGTATATATATCTACTTTTGAAGTGTTTAATTTTACGTATACTATGTATTTTTTTTTCTTATTGATCTAATAACAGTGGTAGAAAGATATTATGAGTTAAACCTGAATGTAATCTATCTATCTATATATATATATATATATATATATATATATATATATATATATATATATATATATATATATATATATATATATATATATATATATATATATATATATTTATTTATTTATTTATTTATTTATTTATTTATTTATTTATTTATGATGTAAATATTTTACTAATATGTATTTACTTGTTGTCGTTTTAATAACATATACTCAGTGGAAGTGCCGCTTGCGTCCTCTGCGCTTGGTCGCTCGAAGTCAGACTTAAGTTCGAGTCTAGTTGCCGACTGGAGAAACGTTTTCTAAGCCTTTCTTCGACCGATTCCCGAATAGTCGATCTCTAGCACAGGTAAGCGGGTTTTACCTCCCGGAAACTCGGGTTTTTTATCCCGTAAACTCAAGAAAATCGACCGAAGTACCCACATTATTTCAGATAGCAACATATCGTGTTAGGTACCAAGAGAAGGCAGCACTTGTTTGCCAGCCCCTTTATCGGTGGCTGCTATAATTAGTGATAGACATGTGCCAACTATCTCTGATTGGCTACCGGTGGAGATTGAACTGCCCACTCAGTCTCCAAAAGCTAGATAGGGTATAAAGGCCTTGCCTTCTCCCTATAAGGGAACAAAAGGCGTTAGTTGATTTATTTATTTATTTTATGTATATTGCCAGATGGGCCGTATAACATATAAGCCCCATCTGGCAATCTTCATCGACTGTTTACTTCGACACATATAACTATATTAACGTCATCTTTTAAGCCATTTGTTCGATTTTCTTAGAATAATCCATAAAATTAATTCCTTTCGTTTGAGACTCTAATGAATGTCGATAAGTTTTCTACGTTTTCCAGTTCTTCGATTATTTTCTGTTGGACTCTGACACTTTTACCACTTTGGATATTGGTATGCAGCTATCGTATGAAACCCTTCCCGAACTATAGAAGGAACTCCTGGGAGCACCATGCATGTGCCGTCCTTTTGAGGTCTCAAAAAATAAAATTGGGCGCTGAAATTATAATTTTTCTTCAAATCAGTAATTTTAGAATTAAAATATTTCAAATTAGTGTAATCGCCGCATCTCACGGTCTCTTTCCTCCTCTCCACCTAGAAATTTATAAAAAGGCTACCAGGTGTGTAAAAGAATTCCCATTGTTATTTAGTACTTTGAAAGACTAAGAACGTAGAACCAATACCGATAATGTGAACGTTACTAATGGGGAGAAATTTTAATTTTAAATCTAATAATATGTAGCCTTTTAATATGTAGATCTTTTAATATGTAGCCTTATATTAAATCTTTTAATATGTAGCCTTACTTAAATTCTATGGAAAGTATATGTATAGAGATTATGTAATGATGAGGGTATTCTAAATATATCCACGACGTTTTACCCGATATGCAATACCGAAAGTAGCAAATCAGGATTTCTCTGAATAGATATTGACTCATATGTTCGGGGTTTTGCAATTTTCGCTACACGTCCGGAAAATCCTTGGTCCTAGGACATAAGGGAGAGGAATGCGAATTATTTCTCTTCAGCTGAAAGGGCAGAAATCCATCCTTAAACTGGTAAACGTTTTTTTTTCTTCATGTAGACATCACTAAAGCCATTTTATGAAAAGTTGACTTAAAGTGTTCCTCTAATTCTCTCTGTAGAAGTTCATTCGAAAAATGGAAAGAATGGGCACGATCTGTTAAGGTTTTGATAATCAGAGCTATTATTATTATTATTATTATTATTATTATTATTATTATTATTATTATTATTATTATTATTATTATTATTATTATTATTAGGATGATGGTGTGATTCTACGTGAATATAACAGCCTAAATGAGTCTTTTCCCGAAAAACTGATAAATTGTGGACTGCGATCCTACTGAAGTAGAATTACTGGATTCAAAAGGATATTTGATTATCTTCTTCTTCTTTAGCTAAGACGAAGTGGTCCCTGAGATGAAGTGCATCTATTTTGGATGGAAACTGCTGCATCTCAGAAGAAGAGCCGTTCTATACTGGAAGAATGTCATTGACACATCTACAACAAAGTGGAAGTTTTGGCTAAATATTGTCGAGAAGATGTCTTTCAAACTGTTCCATTAAAAAAAAAACTGGCAATAGTTTGAGAGAAAAGTGAAATATCCAAAGAGAATATCAAACTTTCTTTCTTGTTTGAGTAATTCTGTGGTATCTGATAATGGAATGTTAATGAACGAGGCACATTTATTGGACCAATAAATATGCCTGCGAAATTATATGGTTATTATCTTATTCAACTGATCTTTAATTTAAAGTAGAAATGGGAAGTTAAAAAATAAGAATTATGATATGAAAAGGAGAGAGTGTTCTCACACACTAAGCATTCACATTGTCTCTTAGAGCAAAGTTCGAAACTTTGTACTTTACTATGAAGTTCAGACCTCTCAAAGCAGTGTTGGTTATTTTCTGAAAAATCACGAGAAATGCTACTCTACAACAACATTTGTGTAGAAATGCATTCCTTTTAGTTTCATACTAAAACAGCGTTTTATTAGGAAACAAGGTCCAATTTGAACAGCACTCAAAATTCTAAAATATACAAAAATATATGTATACTGTATATTTTTGTATATTCTTATAAAAATATTACGCAAAGAATATGATGGTAGATGAATGAAATTTAGGTTTTCACTTTTTACTTTTAACTAAACCAAATTTAAAAATTTATTATAATATTAAACTTACAATATTATTTTATATGAAAATATTTTTTTTACTTATATACAATGAAGAAGATCGAATTGATTATCTGAAGATATTATGCGTATTTTTGATTGCCATATTTTAGAAAAAAATCAAGGAAAATGTATGTAGAGCATATGGGCACTCGTCGACAAATACGCACTCCAACTTGTCTTATTTTTGCCAGCTGGCGAACAGATTCAAACTAGACAAAATACAATATTTTATTGGAATGGTTCTCGCACAAAGGAAATGCTCTGCAAAAGACGATGCAGCAAACGGGATTTTTTTAAAAATTTAATTTGAGGATTTTTATATATTAATAATTAAAAGTAAGGATAATAAATGCTCAGCATTATTTTACAGTCATTAAAATTATGTTTGCTATTGAAATATAAAAATGTTTCGAAAGCGACAGAGATTAGAAGAATTTAGTCTCAGGCTATTGAGTAGAATTAAGATTGCAATATATAAAAATGGTTTTCGTTATTTTCGAACTTTCTTACGTTTTTCAAAAGCAAATTTTAATTTGTTATTTGGTTACCAAACGACACCTCATATTTATTATGCGATCATTTAATAGTGTTAATGATAAAAATGAAATCTTAGTTTTTTCCCCGTCTATCAGTTTATTCGTTCATTTTAAACAGCGCAAGTTAGAAGAGCCTTTCCTGTCAAAAAATGACGAATTCTTAGGATTTCAGATATGCAAACTTTCCAACTGAAAATATCGCGCCCACGAAAGTTGAAATCATTTTAAGATAACCCCTAAATGCGCATGCCGAGAAATCGCAGCATTTGAAAGCTCAGGTTTTAGAAACCTCAGATTCAATGGGAGAATTCGGATCAAACCTCATAATTGTCTTCAAATAACGATTACACTCTACAGTTGAATGCAAGTAAATTCGATAGGCATTTCAACTTGAAAAAGAAATTAGCAGTCCACGCCACCTGAAATCGAAACACAACACTCACGAAGTGTGGTGTGGGTGGGTGGGAAAGAGTCCTTCGAATTTGTACTTTTAAATTTTGCCTTTCTGGGGACAACTCGTAGATAGGTGGAGTAAGCTCCATACGCGATTACATTTAAATTCTTCAGTTTATTAAGGCTTGTTAGTTTAACCTTTGATGAGTAGATAGTTTTGGCATATAATAACTTCTTGTTTAGGACCATATTATGAATAATTATTTCAAGCTGCAGAAGATTTGTTTCCACTGGTTACATTTTTATTCTGATTAATTCGGTTGGTTTGTGTTAGTTTCATTGGAGATTTTGGAAGTTTCATTTCAAACAAAATAGATCAGAATACATAAAATGTAAATATGAATGGTCGACTGTCTATCTGGTATGCGCGTTTTCAAGGTCGACTTACAGCATCGACGTTTATCATGGTCTTCCTCACGAGAAAGTCTTCGATCCAATGTGTTCACCACTTTTGGTACAGATTATCCACCAACCACTTTGCTAAATCTGCCAAATTTATTCCGTATTACTACAACATCACAACATACATTGCCATGGTGAGTTCTTCTTTATTTCGTTTACATATTTTTTTTTCCAATCGTGTAAGGATAGCAACAATTCAAACCTCTGTTCATCTGTTAGTGAGAATCTGCTTTAGTTCCTTTCAGAATGTTATTATGAAACAGCAGTTAATATTTTATTGCTAAGCTGTTAATACGTTACCTAAGCATCTGAAAGGATGTGGATGATGGTAGTTAATAGTTAGTATGCAGAGAGAGAAGAATAACGTAATTCTGCGGAAGACCGATGAAGAATCAGTTATGTTGCGAAAAGAAGAAAAAACGAGAACATATACCTACATTACTTACATGTCGATATTATGAAAGTTGTAACACATCAACACACCAGCACAATATTCTTACAAAATTCTGACTTGAAGGTGCTCGTACAAACATCGTTTTCTGCCACACGGACCACAAGCACTTATTCCATCTCACTCTTAACAACATATTTTGTGGGTGGTGAACATTTACAAGAAATATTTCCAATAAAATAGTCTGAAAGACTATTTTATTGAAAATAAAAGTTCGAATACGCTAATCGCTCAGTATATTATATAATGGTAATCGCATTGTACTATGTACTATATTATACAATAGCATTATATTACATAATTTGTTTGAATTTGTTCCGAACAAATCGAAGTTGTTCGTTCAATTGCTTGTCTCTTGGAACTGAAATTGCCATTCACTTAATGAACGCGTAAAATACACAAAAAGTCTTTCAAGTAGTATTGAGACGATTCGAATTAAATTGAGCTCAGTGTTAGTGTTGTGAGGATTGCTGAAATCTGGTTTTATTACGCAGTACTTATATTCTTAGATTATTTCAGGAGAATTTTAATAAAATATTATTTTAAGTTTAATAATATATTTTAAAATATTACCTAATTTAATAATTCTCGCAAAATATTTAGGAAAAATACTTTTGAATAAACACACCTATTTTTATTTTAAATTAATAAAATTGGAACTACATACTCAAGTAACTCTACATATTCATTTAATCCTGTGCATTTTACTGATTATGATGTGGTCTATTTCATAAAATATACATGAATCGGGAGATTTCCATGTTTTTCGTGTATATTCTTCTTCATATAGAGAGTGCTGCTTATAATTAAATGTGCAGATGTGGTCTTTCTTCATTAATACTTAATTCGTCATAAAGGATTTGACATTCGATAATTATATAATTTTATGTACTTCATTTTTTCTAGTTTTTTCATTGAAATCTGTTAATATAATAATTATATACTTTTATCAGTCTTTGATGATTATTACTGAGTTTTCATAGAATTCATTTTTTTTAATAAAATTTCCTTTTCTTCAGCCTATGGGTACATGAGATTGTAACCATTTGCAAACTAGGACGAGGTCTGCATTAACCAGTTTCTAATCGTCACTGAACAGAAAGATTCAGTGATGGTGAACGAAAACTATATTTATTTAAGGTAACATTACTAGCTGCAATTTTCGTGAAAAATATGTGTATTGTTGATTAATTTTCGCATCCTAAAACAAAAAATGTATATAATGAATGGCATACCTATTTATATTTTAAAAATTATATAATGTGCCGCTACGTTTTTAATTATTAAATATAAAGATATATTTCTAATTCGAATTCATTTATGCAAATTTCTCACAGTAAAATTTATTATTTCTGTTTTAAATTATTTAATATAATTAATTAAATATCTAATTTCAAACCAGCTATTTATTGTCAGAGACGAAATGCCTATGTTTGCGTCTCATGAACTAGGTTTTAACATTTAAGAACAAATAATATTGTAAAACAATTATAAAAGGTGTTTTAAATTCCTCAAAATATTTTGAATTTTTATTTATATTTATTTTATAATATAAAAATTTACTAAAAATATTTTGCATTAATTTCTTATAGTTAAATATAAAAAAAAATTTATTCAAAATATTATAATTTTTTCTAAAATATTCTTTGAAACAAAAGAACGCATTGTGAAATATTTAAAATTGAATAAGCGCATTAATATAACAGGAAATAATATGGATAGTTCTCAAGAGAATGATGAATACATATCAAAATATGATTTACTTAGTTTTTAAACATATTTCCACAAAGAGATAAAGTCTGGTTGCAAATAAGATAAACTTAACTGACTTTCGTCTTTAGAAATTAAACATTCTGTACAGCGTATTGCTTATTATAATACATGCTTGAGGCAAATCATAAGAAAAATGCGAATAACTAACTATTCGAACAAAGGAGTCAAAAATCTGTAAATTTCTCATTTATATTGGAATTTCGAAAACTGGACCTTATCATAAAATATATATGGTTTTTTTTTTTTTTTTGTAAATTAAAATTACCATGAAATTATATTCTTGGTTTTTTCTTTATCCAAGTGTAAGCAAACAATTAAACAAAGTATATATTTAAACCAAGATTAAATCAGGTATATAATTTCTTGGTATCATTACTTTTGAGTATAATTTAGTAAAATAACTTTCAATATCTCACACTAATCTAGAGTATTATAATAATAAGTTACCACACCTTTTATTAACTCGTATATGAAAATATGACCGAATCCAATACCCTTGGAGGGTAACGGATGGCACTGCTGTAGCTAATGAAGTTCTAACTGAGGCTCGGCTATTGCTGTTACCCTCCTGCCATGATCAGAGCTTTAATAGCTCAATAAGACCTTATCCCTACACTGTCCTCTACAGATAACGGGGAAGATGAAAAGCATTCTTTTTCGCCCCTTTAAGCCAGTCCTTATAAGGACTATAAGGACTTATAATGATTACCTTGTTCTAATGACAAACACATTAGAACATCTCCACAGAGTCGCATAATTTGAATATTCTTCCAGTAGCACACCTTAGCAGGAATGTGTATCAATGCTTCAAATTCATAGTCATCGAAGTCTATACAGGATTCTCTCTTCCATCTTTTGTACAAATCGACAACAGTTTTGATATTTTGTTCATCAGTTGACTGCGTTTCTTCTTCGCTTTCGGCCGAATTTAGAAGGTCACTGCACAAAGAATTTCTTGCTCTAAATAAATATAGACAGTTTCTTTTGCTATTAATTTATGTTCGATAAATGTTAACATTCCACCCCGCTTAATAATAATAATAATTCCCCCTAAGAAACACGGCTTTGTCGTGGCGGTCTTGCGTGCTTCAGTGATGTTGAGAGCTATTCTGGTGGTAGCATAGCTGACAGCGGGGCCACCCTTTTCAGACATGTCGCAACTGAGGAGCCAGACTAACAGTGTTCCATTCCCCATCTTAATGGTGAAAAGGAAGAAGAGATCCACACCAGATGAGTCGATGCCCGGGTCATCAAGGACTGCGTCAGATATTGTGGGATTCTGGGCATCAGGCGAGAAGTGGGCTACAGGACCCAGCTTTCCTTGTTGGGCAACCAGAGCAGGAAGCTGAAAAGCGACTAGAACAAACCAAACGTAAAAATGGACTGCTCATGAAAACAGAGAAGTTATGAAATGTTTTTATAAATCAACACCAGAAAAACTGTATTTTACAAAACGTATGCATTTAATTTGGAAACAAAAATTCCCAGAATCTACAATAACAGAACAAAGACTTATGGACCAAAAGAATTTCATTTTCCGTAACAAATTATTTATTGAACTTGAGCTGCAAGAGTTACGTAATAAACCAACAACTCCACTAACAGCAAATCATCAGGAGGCAGCTATATTAAATTTTGGAATTCAATTCAGCAAGCATCAAGCTGACGACATACCTTAGAATGTTCTGACAGAAGCACAATGTAAAATGAAGTCAGGGATATTGGGACATATGAACTCCTTAAATGACCGTATATGATTACCGCCATTAAAAGCATTACATAAATCTAAGCTAAAACAGCTCCTCTTAGACGCAAATGCTGTGATTAAAACCATCACAACTAACAGCATAAAGGAAACACATCAGCTCCTATACAGCAAAGCCTATATCATTTCAGTGAAGCTTGGTTGCAAACCGAAAGAGCAAAAGCCGAGGATGAAACAATCTGAACCGTGGAAAATCTGGTTGGAACGAAAAGTCAACAAACTTCGAGCTGATCCGAGCAACTTAAAGAATTTTAAAGAAGGATGGCTGAAAAATAATAACATCAAAAAGATACTGATTAACACATATCATTTGGCCAACAAAACAATTGCTGAAGTTCTGAAGAGCTAAAACAAAGAATTACAGCGACTGCACAGAAAATCAAAAGATACGAAGCAAGAATAAACCAATATTTGCAAAGTATGAAATTTCGACAGAACAACGTCATTTCTTTCAGTGTCTCCAGTCAGTCTTTCAGTCTACGCCTACACAGCGCCCTCTGTTTTTTTTTTATTGTTCTTTCAAATATTTACATGTGTACAATGATCATCTATTCAGTATATTATTTTACAAGGTTCAGCACTTTGTGCTACATATAATGAGATTTAAATAGTAATGATGATAACAGTACTTAAATTAAGGGGATATTAAATCCTACATAGTTTTAAAACCGAATAAGAAACTCAAAGATCGGAATCAGAGAATTTCTTGCCGAATATAGTATAGTAAACTATAAAGTATCGGCGACACTAGCGTTAGCCAATGCAAGTGATCCTAGTACGTAGTACAATACCGGGCAACTCGTTGCAAAGGTGGGGGAAGTTCAGGTCGCTATTCTTAGGTATTTTCCATAATGTAAAAACACATTTCCTAGGAAAGGTATAAAGATTGCTGAGGGTCAGCAGGTAGTAATAGGGGAAGTTAAAGAAAGGTAGAGTAGGATAGTAGGAGATAAAAAGAGGCCTCAGTCAACCTGTTTAGCTGTGTAACCCAAAGGTTGTGGCTAAAAGGTCTGTAAAACCTAATCTCCTTACACCTGTTCTAAAAAAAAACTTAAAATTTACACTTCACTTTATACGAAAAAGATAACATTAGGTTACATTAATCCAGGTATCTGGAGACATCATCTCGTAACTCCTAAAAAAAAGAAAAACGTTTGTTAAATTTGGAACTTAGATTTCTTCTTAAACTATGCCTTACAACTGAAAAAGAAAAAAAAGAGAAAAAAAACTGCGATAGCGAGATCCGTATTGAGGTGGACTTTATCAACCAGAGAACCGAGAGTTGGGGGAAGAACCCGGCCCGAGTGATGCAGCCCACAAGGAGCTGCACCGCCTCGACGTAAGCCTTCGCAGCCCGGGTTCTCAGGTCCTTAACTCTTTTTTTGTTGTACTTTTCTGTAAGATTTGAAAAGCTACTGTTTTTTCCCGGCCATTTATTATTTGGCGAAGAGCTTTATACAGACTCCTTTCCGTTTCTTCGTTTAGTTCAGGGATTCCTTTTAGCTGTGCTGGGTTTAGTTCACTTAATCTTTCTATATAGAGTTCTCCCCATTCGAAGCTTATGGTCTCAGGACCTGTGAGAAGGAGTATAGGTGCTCCTCTTTTGTCTATTGCCCTTTGGAGGATTACTTCGGAGTCTTCTGGGATTAAACGCATTAGAACCCTTTGGGCGTCCACGGTGGGGATGGATTCTTCCTCCGATTCCTCGGCTGAGGTAATATTGCCTTTTCTTAATTCCTCAGTCTCTTCTTGGTTTTCTATTCTGATCTCCCTTTCTTCCTCTTCCTCAGAGTCAGATACTTCTTCTGGGCATGTGTTATCTGGTTTTGTTTTCTTCGTTTCTCCTTCTTCAGGGCTGATTGGTCTTTTTTCTGTGTTGTTGCTGGCTTCCATTTCTTCTACTTCTGTGGTCTCTTCCGTCTCGATGCGAGTTTTCCTTGCGTTACGTTTCTTTTTTTTCTTTATTTTCCATTCTGAGTTTTTCGTGGTGGCGGCTTGATTTCCTGTTGTTACTGTCACGATAGCTGTGGGTTGAATGACTGGAGAGTCTTCCTGCTCCGTTGTTTTAGGCTCCTCTGCTGTTTTGCCTATAACTAGAATGTCGTCCTTTTTTTCGGGTTCAGGTTTATTTACTGGAGTGGCTGCTGGGGTTGGCGATATAGCACCTCCTATTCGTTCTGCTTGTGTCCTGTTGGGACAAACGTCTACCTTGTGGGTTGTATTTCCACATTTCAAGCAAGGTGCCTCACACTGACCTAGGGCATGTCCTGCCGCCATGCAGTTCCTGCATTTGTTCTTCGGGCAGTCTGCACCTAGATGTTCGCGTGATCCGCACCGAAAACATTGCTTTCTTACACCAGGGTAGGTGACTACTTCCCTGGCAGAGCCTAGAAATACAAAGTTGGGGACCTCAGCCTTCATCTCCATAAGGAAGGTCACCTCGCCAGTCTTCCAGTCGGGGTAGTCGGCATCGTTGGTGATTTTGACGTCCCGTACGTCTCCCCATTTTGAGAAAACCTTTTTGATTATCTCACTCCCTTCCTCGAGATATTCTACAGGGAACCTTTCTATTCGTAGTGTCTTCAGTAGACTTCCTACTACGAAGGGATAGATCATTTTGCCTTCACATTCTACACCTGCCATTAACTTATTCCTGGTTTCTATATCTTTCACAACTACCTGGTATCTACCTGCTCCATAAGGGATAAAACCTAATATCTTTTGTGCCCCTACTATGTCGGCGAGAGCTATCGCTAAAAGTGAGAGTCACTTCATCAGTGAGTAGCTAGACCTAATACCAAAGTGTATAGCGAAAAGAACTTATGTACTCTGCGAACGAGTTTTCCAAACAGGTGCAACCATTAAGTTACTTAACTATAAAGAGCTAATAAGCTTCATTTCGGCAATGAAAATATTACTTGAATTAAGAGGGTATTAAATCCCACATAGTTTTAAAACCGAATAAGAAACTCAATGATCGGAATCAGAGAATTTCTTGCCGAATATAGTATAGTAAACTATAAAGTATCGGCGACACTAGCGTTAGCCAATGCAAGTGATCCTAGTACGTAGTACAAGGAAGTATAAAGAAGCTTATTAGCTCTTTATACTTAAATGATGATAACAGTTTTTTTTTATATAGCAATCATAATAATAATTTACAATTATATTGTTCAGATTTACATAAGTTGTATATTACATGTTGTCGTTTACTATTTTTTTTTTCAAGTTTGAAAAGGTGTGATTGTGATTATACAACAGTAGTATTTACACATATACTACTACTACTACTCCTTGGCATTACAATTCATTTAGGACCTGGGCCTGTCTCAGGATAGCTTTCCATTCTTCACAATTCTGTGTCTTTCTCCTCCAGTTCTTTACTCTCATTTTCTTTAAATCATCCTCCACATCGTCAAGCCATCTCCTTTTCGGTCGTCCTCTGGACCTAGATCCACCTGGTCCAGACATGAAGACCTTTTTTACGGCTCTATTATCTCCCATTCGCTGAACATGTCCTAGCCATCTCAGTCTGCTCACCTTTATTTCAGTAATAATATCCACTTCATTGAATTTCTCCATTATTTCTTTGTTATTCCTCACTCTCCAAAGTCCATTCTCATTAATTGGGCCAAAGATCTTTCTTAATACTTTTCGTTCCCATATTTGTAATTGGTTTTGATCTCTCTGGATCATTGTCCATGTTTCGCAGCCGTACAAAAGCAAAGGTTTGAGGATTACTTTATACAGCTGGATTTTACTTTTTATCGAAATCAAATTCGATTTCAATAGTGGTTGAATACTATAATAAGTTCTATTTGCAGCAGCTATTCTATAGGTAATTTCAACTGACATATCATTACTTCCTGTTGTTACTGAACCCAAATATTTGAAATGCTGGACTCGTTCAAAGGTTTCTTCATGTACTGTTAAACTTTGGCTGTTTCCCAAATTTTGTTTATCTCTGGCAACAATTAAGTATTTTGTTTTAATTTCGTTTGTTTGTAGTCCCATTTTCCTTGCCTCCTCTCTCATTTGTCTATAACCTTCTCTAAGGATTCTCTCAGTCCTTGCAATACAGTCTACATCATCCGCAAAAGCCAAAAGCTGTAGACTTCTATTCATAATAGTTCCACCTCTGTTTATAATTACATTTCGTATTACCCTTTCAAGGCATAGGTTGAAAAGCATTGTTGATAGTTGATCTCCTTGTCGCAATCCTTTGGTAATCCTGAACTCAGGTGTGAGTTCGCCCTGTATTTGCACTCTACCCATGGTATTTCTGAGTGTCATTTTAACTAATCTTATCAGTTTAGGTGGAATTTGGAATTCCTTCATGACTTTAAATAGCTTATCTCTATCGATGTTATCATAGGCTTGTTTAAAGTCCACAAACAAATGGTGCAGATTGATATTGAACTCGTAGCATTTCTCCATTATAGTTCGTACTGTAAACATCTGGTCTGTTGTTGATCTATCATACCTAAAACCACATTGGTAGTTGCCCAGCGTTTTTCTATAAAGGGTTCCAATCTAGTTGCCAGTACCCTTGCAAATATTTTGTGCTAACAGTGATATTCCTCTATAATTTTGGCACAGAGACTTGTCATTTTTCTTATGTATAGGAACGATAATAGCAGTGTACCATTCAGTAGGCATAGATTCAGTTTCCCATACCTCTGACAAGCACTTATGTATTTTGATTAATAGTGAGTGCCCACCACATTTTAATAGCTCAACTGGTATTCCATCTTCACCAGGTGCGTTATTATTTTTCATTCTCTTTAGGGCTAATTCCACCTCATTTAATTCTGGTGCTTCCTCTGTCTCAGCTTTTCCCATACTTGCCAGGGGTTCGTTAAACTCGTCTTCTTCTGGAACGTCATTTTCCAAGCTTGTTTTGTGCTGAAGGAGATCTTCAAAATATTCTGCCCATCTTCTCAAAATGTCCTCCTTTCCACTGAGCAAGTTTCCCTCATGGTCTCTTCAGAAAGTTGTTCTGGGTTGAAATCCGCCTTTAATTTCCTTTATCTTATTATACATTTTCTTAATTTGTCCTGTATTCTTCAAAATCTCAATTTCATTTAGCCTCGACTTTTCCCACTCACGTTTCTTTCTTCTACAAATCTTTTTGGCTTGTTTTCGTTTTTCTCTATATTCATTCTCATTTGCTCGAGTATTTCGTCCAAGCATCTTTAGACGAGCTGTAGTTCTGTCTTCAACACATTTTCTACATTCCAAATGATACCATTCATTTCTTTTATCTTTGTTTCTGAATCCCAGGATTTCTTCAGCCACTTTAGAAATTTTATTCTTGGTCCATTCCCATTTTTTATCTATAATCATATTATTTATATGTTCATCCTCATTTATTTCTTCTCCCAATCTGTCAATATATTTTTGTCTGATTTTTCCATCTTTTAATTTTTGGATGTCATATCTTGGTGTTCTCTTTCCTCTACCTAATTTATTAATTTTTATCCGTTGTTTATATTTAATTCTTAACAAGTAATGATCCGTATCACAATCCGCTCCTCTAAAACTTCTTACATCAATGATATCTGTCGCATGTCGTCTATCAATCATCACATGATCTATCTGATTTTCCGTTTTTCCATCTGCCGATCTCCAGGTAACTTTATGTACTTTTTTTTAGGTGGAAAACAGGTTGTACATATGATCATATTTTTGCTACTTGCAAAATCAATTAGTCTCATGCCATTTTCATTACTTTCTTCGTGTTCGCTATCTCTTCCAATTGTTGGTCGGAAGGTCTCTTCCTTTCCTATTTTGGCATTCATGTCTCCTAGAACCATTTTTACATCATGTTTCGGTGCCTGATCATGTATCTTCTCCAATAATTCACAGAAATTCATCTTGTCTTCTTCACAAGAGTCCTCAGTTGGTGCGTGTGCACATATAAGTGAAATATTGAATATCTTAAACTTTATTCTCAATACACAAAGTCGTTCATTAACTGGTCTAAAATCAAGAACCAAGTGTTTCCATTTTTTATTAACCAAAAATGCGGTGCCGAAGGCTTTCTGATCTCCTCCACTGTAAAAAATAGTATGTGTTCTGGTATCAAATATGCCACTTCCTTTCCATCTCACCTCCTGCAATGCTGTTATCTGCACTCTATATCTCTGTAGTTCCTCACACACTCTCTTCAATGTTCCTGGTCTGTTCAGGCTCAAGACATTCCAGCTTCTAAACCAATATTCATAATCCTTTTTCTGTTGTCCAAGTTGTTCCGCGAAGTACGTCTGGCTAATTTTCCTTTTGACTTTCTTAACAAATGAGTTTTTACAGGACAGGGTTGTTAGCCCTGCGCCCAACCTTACAAGAAGGAACCCGGCTATACCCCCGGGTACTGGTTACCCATTTTAGTCGCCTTTTACGACATGCATGGGCTACATTGGGACTATTCTTTAACCCTGGTCACCACACGGGGTATCTACACATATGCAATCTGAATATTATGTGTCCTTTTTTTCACAAACATACGGAGTAAACTCATGATTTACTTTTAAAATATTTTTTTTTTACATTGCGTACATTTGTTACAGTTATTATATACATTACATTCATTTGTTTACATATGATACATTACTTACATTTGTTTACATGTGATATTTACATTACGTACATTGGTTTACGTATAATACATACATTGGTTTTCTTGTGATACGTACATTACATGCATTTGGTTACATATGATACATCTTGGATGAGAACTATTTTTTTTTTCCTTTCATCCTCGAAGCTTAAATGTAAACTTATCTGAGGATGACACCAGTTGGTTATTATGTATTGTTTTTTTTTTTTTTTTTTTTTTTTTGCTGTGTTAGGATGCTACGGAATCTATGATTGAGAAATTCGCGCGCGCGCGCACTCACACGCACGCACGCACGCATGCACCCAAACCCCCCCCCCCCCCCACGCACACAATAAATTGGAATGTACTGATGCGTCGCTGAACTGGAAGCCTGAGCGAATATATTGTGTTTCATTAAGTTTGTATGGTATTTTGGGTGCGTGTTTCTTGTTCGTAGTATGTCCTTAGAGCTATTTTCAGGCTATTGTAGTTTGTAAGGTTTCTGTATTCAAAAGGTAATTTGTTTATCATGTCTGGGATGTAGAAGTTTCGCGTGGCCTTTCTGTAGTGATTATTGTATTTATATGTGATATAATTAGTGTCTTATTATACGGTATGTATTTCTAACTGTCCTGTAGTTGGCATCGAAATAATGTTATAGCAAGGCTGCATAGTGACATAAATGTTTTGCTGTCAGCATTTTGTGTTCTGCCATTCCAATGTTTATAAGGTCGCGATTTTCTCTTTGTTCCCAAAAGATCAGTTTTGTCATTTTGTACTGTAGCGACATTAATCTATTTAATTTGTAGGGTGCACAGAAAGCATACGTTGTTATAGCGTATCTTAGTATATTTTGGCATAGTGCTTTGTATATTAGTGTTTTTAGGCGTATGGGAATTATGTCTTTTAATCTGTAGAGTTTGCCACTTATTGTTCGGAGTTTGTTGTGTTTTATATGACTATTCCAGTTCATATATATATATATATATATTTTTTTTTTAAACATTTTATTATGTCTCAGTATAAGTTACATACAATAATAATATTTACAGTATTTACAATAAGGATTATACAGAATTTTTTTTTATGTCTCAGATGAATTGCATACATAGTTGCTGTAGTAATTATATATACAGTATATAATATCTATAACGCATTAGAAGTGTGTATAACAGATACTTGCAAGTTAGAAATTTTCTTCCTCGAAGCTTAGCAGAGCTTATCCGAGGAAGATAATAGATAATAATAATAATAATAATAATAATAATAATAATAATAATAACTCAGCACACATTTCCCTTTTATAATTTGTCCTGGCCATAAGCTTCATTGACCACACTTTGGAAGTGAAGGTTTACCCTCTTAGTAATGATGCCATCCTGAGAAAAGTTTCTGATTTGCCCACACTCAGCTAAATACTGTTGTTACGTAAACCATCAAAACTCCGATAGTCATCTCACTTAACAAACAGCTTACTTCTGTTTCTCCTTTAAATGTGTTGTCAATTTTGCAAAAATCTATACTTTTACAGCACTTGAAACAATTCATTAGCTAGAGAGAGAGAGAGAATAAAAATATCTGAAATTATAGGTTAATTAAATTTAAAATTTTAATCATCAACGTACAACAATAATCAAGTAGGAAACATATTATTGTAATGGAAAATCAGTTATTATTTGTCATATTGATCGAATAAAAAGCGGTTAGCAAAGGCTGAAGTTTGAGCAAAAACTATTTAATAAGAAATTATTGGCATTCTCTAAGCCTTGATTTCGCTTCAGAATAAGGAGGAAAGAAAGTAGAATTATGTAAATGTAATTTACATAATTGCAAATATAATTATTTAAATATAATTTAGTGATTATATTTACTAATTTGATTAGTAAATTCAAATTAGTATAGGCTAAACGTCTATAATAATTTGAGATTGCCTTTAATAATATATATTAATTAGATTAGGTTTAATTTTAAGATTAATACTTTTTAAGTGATAATATATTATTTAAAATAATAATTTAATAGTAAAACATTGCTAACAAATTAAATTGCGGAGATACAAAAATAATCGATAAAATATTATCGGTTTTTCGTACGATTTTTCGAGCTTCGCTGTTAAAAACTAATCTATTAAAAAAACAATTAAAAACCTTGGAGCCGTCCCTTCCTGCACGAGAGTTCCAAGGAATAAAGGCCTAGTTTCTAATAAATGTTAGAAAATTACCAAACAAATATTAAATAAATATTGTTTATTTTGTTTGTATTTTGTAATGAGGTATCCGAGGATTTGAATAATTCTCATTACTCTCCAATACCTTGATTATTATCTCATTTTATGAATAGTAAAAACCTATAGACAAAAAATATTCAAGCCTTAATATAGTTGAGTTAGTTAATTTTATCGTAGACCTATACATTTATTAATAGTTAAGGTACTATTGAATTACTTTTAATAGAAAGAGAGAGATATTCTGGAGGAGGAGGAGATGGGATGAATTCACTTTGTAGTTTGCATTCATTTGAATCTGAGATTTCTTCATTAAAAATCATATTCCATGGGAAGAAACCTGATCTTCGTTAATTTTTTTTGTGCAAAACTCTATCTGATAAAGAATATCCAACCACCCATTAGTAGTAGTGAACACGCATGTATACCTCATTAACGCAGCGCGCGCAATTATAAGCATACAAAGACAAATAAGTACGTACGTACTGAAGAGTGTACTGACTGATGAGGTAATAGTGTCATAGGATTTGCAACAACTCCGTTTGGGAGCCTGCTTCAGCTGCTTCGATCAAATTGTAAGTGATTTAACCATACATTGAAGTATATGTAAATGACTACAGAAATATTGCAAAAACCTTAAAGGAAAAGATCAAATGTGCAATAAGAAATTCGATTCTTAACAAACTTTCTTCACTGTAGGAATGAGGAATGGAAGCTGATCAATGCTATAATTGGAAATAAAAAGTCTACATGTAGCGAACATCCTATCCAGCGTCATAATCCTCTGAAAATCTCTCTATCAACACTGATATATTATCATTACGTATACCACTTTTAATGGCAGTGCCACTACCATGATCTCTCGCCTCAAGAGCGGTCACACAAGACCAATCAAGTTTAGGAATGGCATAAAAGCCTTCCCCATCTACAAAATCTTGAACATCGAGAAAGCATCACCAATGCGTTTACTAAATTGTATGAATATTTCTAAATGTGAACCTTATAACAAACCAGGAAAGGTGCTTTTTAAAATACACGAATTTGACCTCTATGATCTGGCGTAATAATACCATGGGATAATAAAAAAATGTATTTTGTAACATTTTTAAAAATTGAAATTTTTTTTTAAAAATCAAAAGTGTTTCTAATTTTGAAAACTCTCTCGGTAATTGTTACATAATATTAATATGCAGATATAAAATGTTCTTTACAGTAATATTGCTTAAATCAGTATTAATTATTAGGCATACGTAAGATAAATGCCCGATCCTGCTGGATTAGTTCATGTTTTGAGTGGTTGAATACAGATTTAAATTGTCACATGCTTTCTGCACTCAAATTCCCTATTTTCACTTTTAGAAATGAGCTTCTTATAGTAATGTTGATTTGCATACACCGAACGAAACGGATATCTTACCTCTTTTCTTATTTTTAATAACAAAAACCAAGTGCTAGTAATAACATTAGTTTCGGTATCGTCCACTTGGAACTAAAGATGTTCTACCATGATGAAATAATGTTTATTCGGATTTTTTTAATAGGAACCACATTGAAAAGAAACACATTTCTTACGCTTGTTACGCTAGATTTTCTCGAAAATAGTAGAAATCTGAAAGCTGTTACCATTTTGAGATCTTGAATTATTAGTGAGTTACAACTGCAAAGCATTTTTTGTCAAGAATGACTAAGCTTGATTTCAATGTATTGTTCCACTGGCATGTATTCAAGTATTTTCAAAAAAAGTAATCAGGTAAAATTAAGATATTCCTATAAAATAGCATGTATATTAAATTAAATACATTTTTCAAAATTTAAAATTAAATATATTAATTAAAAGTTCTTTGTTAGAAATATTATATATATAAAATTTAATATACCTGTTTATTGAAAACAAAATTATTCTCAAAAAATAAGAAAACAAGCACAAAATTCGTTATTAGCATCTAATATAATAATGATGAATTAGATGCTTATCCTTATAGTCCTTATAAGGACTGGCTTAAAGGGGCGAAGCAATATTGCTTTTCATATTCCCCGTTGTCTGTAGAGGACAGTGTAAGGAGAAGGTGTTATTCAGCTATAAAGCTGTGATCATGGCAAGAGGGTAACAGCAATAGCAGAGCCTCAGTTAGAACTTCATTGGCTACAGCATTGCCATACATTACCCTCCAAGGGTACCAATTTTAGTCGCCTCGTACGACATGCATTAGCTACATTGGTGCTATTCTTATGCTATCAAATATAAGAATTTATCAATAAAAATTATATAGGCATTAAAATGGTGTTTTAAGATTTATCTTAAAACACCATTTTAATGTGTATTTATCTATATTTATCTATATTACAGATAAATATCAAATACACTTAGTATTTACAAGAATTTTTAATAATTAATTTATTTCATCAATATCCTATGACAATACTCGAAATATTTATTAACATGACATTTTTATAAATATTTGTGTAATTTTTGTATAATTGATTTCATCTGTACAGGTTAATAATCACTTTTGCTCTTCCAATAACGGACTATATTTTCCAATATATATTTTCCACCTTAAACGTGTAGAACTTCTTTTATCCAACACCATTTCATAATAAAGCAGATCGCGCTGCAATATTACCGGTAAAGATAAATAGACGAGTGACTGCTGAAAGAATATATTGATCCATTAGTTGTTGTTTTTTTTTCAAGTATTGTGTATATAAGCACAATGAAAACTGCGCCATGTCGATTTAAAATTTCTTCGTTCCCTGTTTTATGAGTTGCCATGTTAATGATCAGTTTAAAAACAAAATCCTGATTAATTGTCAAGCTATTTGATGTAAGTGAATTATAACTATACTGAAATAAATTATCTGCATGCAGACACTAATGCAATAACCTCCAACCCTCCACGTTGACTTATGCTTCAGACACTGCCTTTTTTCTGATAAAGACTATTTTGAACTAACACAAGTTATATAATTATAACGCCATAACTATATAACGTTTGGAGAGGCCTCGCTTTGCTGATTTATGTACTGCGTTAATTATATAAAATATACATATATATTTTACTCCCGTAATTCAACAAAATGTCAAACGAAAGAAATTACAGTGTAATTGTTTCCTAGAATTTCGATTCACATGTTTTCTTGACGATGGAACCGAAAACCCACAGCTTTTATGCGCAAAAGTTCTCTTTAATGATAACATGAGGACTGTGAAACTCAAAGAATATTTCGAAAAAATGCATTCCAGAAATTCTAGGGACGCTCTGGAATAGGTGAAGCAAAAGACATCTCTATTCAAATCACCGTCACTCTTACCGAGTTCATGGGATCTACCGCGTACCACTTCTTGAGGCTCCTACAAAGTGACATATCGAATCTCGAAAAACAGGAAGCGTCACATAATAGCGTGACTCTCAGTACATCAAACCTTGTGCACGTTAATGTTGTTCTCTGAAAAGGAGAAAGGAAAGGGATTGCTAAATTACGCAAACAGTCATCCAATCTCGAATTCAGGATATGTCAGCTGATATTTTGGATCAACTTACTAAAGACATCAAAAAATCGACCCCACCCTTTGGACTTCCGTTGGACGAGAGTACTGATGAGACTCAATGTAGTCAATTCTTGGTCTTTTGTTCTGTTCGGCTCGCTACCACAAAAGCTGATGATGTGGTAGCGAGCTTTGATACACATTTCGATCGCGTATCTCAAAAGACCATGAGTTCATTAAATTGAATGGCGCCTTCTATGTCCAGCATGGAAGACGAAATTGGATTTCGTATGCTGTGACAGTACACTTTCCATGCCGGACGAGAAATCTTGCTTTGGAGTTTTGGTGAAGGCACTGATCCCGCAGGTGGTGATCATCCACTGGTATCTACATCGGTATACATTAGCGTCAAAAACGCTTCCTCCAAAACGGAAATTAGCTATGGACATCACTGTTCCGACAGTAAACTTACTTCGATCTCGGGCTTTGAACCACAGAATCTTCAAAATACTCTGTCAAGAAGTTGGGACTCAATAAGAAGTTCTGTTATATCACACAGAAGGACACTCGTTTTCATGTGGACGACTTTTGACTCGTCTTATGGAACTTAGAACAGAGATCGCCATGTCTCTTCGAGAAAAGAAAAGTAAATTATCTGAAGAATTTGAATAAGAAAGTTACATCTTGTCGCTGACCTATTTGCAAATATATTCTCGTACTTGAGCGACCTGAACACCGCAATTCAAGAATCACAAGAGAATGTTCTGATGCGATGAGAAGCCTGATAGCTACAAGTTAAGGAAAAGACGCATAGCAAAGGAGGATTATGCAAAGTTTCTTACTTTGGAGAATATTCCTTCTCAAAACAATTTTACAAAAACTATCACAGAATTGATTCAATGTGCTATTTAAACTGGTCTGGAAAATCTCATGCACTCATTAGAGAATTATTTCCCTCGAAATGAATTGACCAGTGGATGCGGAACCCTTTCACTTTCAATTTGGATTTCATGGATGATGATGATATAAAGAAGGTATCACATCGAAGAGCAAATCTTTGCTAAGGAGAAATTTTGTTAATCAAAATATTGATGCGTTCTGCTGTTTTCAAATGGCTGCATACCCAGCTTTGGAAAGTAATCCCATACAACTGATCTTAGAGATCAGTTGTATGGGATTACTTTCCCATACAACTGATCCAATCGATTTCTAAAGTTTAAGTTTAGAAATCGATTGAATGCTAGACATGATGTGCACCCAACTGTAAAAGAACGTTCGTCTATTTTCTGTCCTAATTGGTCGAAAGCAGCAGCATCCTTCTCATTAAAGTAGTTATGAATAATTATATAAATTATTGTATAATTGTTTAGGAAAAATAATTATTATTGTTTAATATATAGATTTTTTTATTTTTATTAAAAATAAAAATATAATCGGAAACAATACAATGAAAAAATTGTTTTCGATGTTCATTTGTGTTCGGTTTAGTGTTAGAATTATTGGGGGAGGTGTGTGAATTTTTGGGTGGAGATTACACTAAAGGGAGGTGTGGTTGCAAAATCTCTGGGAACCGCCGGATCTACATACCAAGTTCATTTTTCACTCTCAAATGATAATCACAATGCTATTATGAAATCTATAAATAAAATATAGACCTGCGGATTATATTGCCATTTTTTCTCTGGTGTCTGTCTTAGTGAAAAAAATATGAACTCCTGTCGTCCCATTCTTTGGAATCTTGCTTGATATTCGCTATACTTTCTAGAGCATGTGACAAAATCGTCTTTACTAAAATCATCATCATGAGTAACTCTAACAGCTTATTAGATTTACTTTTACTTATGCCTCATCCACTTTCCAAGTACCCGTGGATTATGAAACCATAACTCCAGGATAAGGTAGATAACCTGTGCCAATAAATTACGTGTGTTCTACTGGCCAGTTTTCCTGGGAACGAAAAACCTTAATTTCCAAGAGGAAAAACCTTACCTCCTCAGTATGACACCAGCTAAGTGTGAGACAAGTTGAAAAGCTCCGATAAAGAGTCTTTGCATCTTAGACAGGATTAGAACAAGGTCTTTCCAACCAATGGGACTCGTATATACTCCTCGAGCTACGGAGGTTCTCTCTTTACTAAAATATCGAATAAACATTTTGTAGCTTGTAGATATTAGCGATACTCCTGCATAATTTTCAGTTTCACTTTTCTTTTTTAATATATCGGGATGATTATTGATCCTTTCCATTCTCAGAATATCTCTTCATTTTTCCACATTAAACGTTTAAACATCTCTGGGTCGCAGGCATGATTAGTTTTCTGTTCAAAGTCTCACCAGGTTCATTGCAATTTAGGAGTTCCTTAAAGTGGTTCTCTCTGTTATTTGATCTCTGATAACCAGTTTGTACATTACAATACTTGATTATTGTTGCTTTGTTATGTTGACTTGTGTTTTTTTTTAACTTCATAGATAATTTTTTGGTGTTATATATCGAAGTATTTCTGGATTTGTTTTTGTCTATTTTTTGTATGTATGTATGTATTTTTTCATTTCGGTTAGTTGGTTATTTTATTGACTTCTTTACTACTCTCTTTGTATAGCTGAATCACTTGATATCCGATGGATTATTAAAACAATTACCTCTATCTTTATTTCTTCGTTTTCTTTTCCGCCAGATTTTCTTCATTAAGCCAATTTATCGATGGATTTTATTTTGAATTCCATTTGAGTTTTCTGCTGATATGTTTCTGCTATCCTTGACATTGATCCAGCAGTTTTCAATATTTTGATTCTCTTTCAACTGCTCATTTGTTTAATTTTTGTTTAATTTCAGTCTCATACGTTGCTCTCTCGTCTGTTGTATCTAATTTGTTAATATTGCATCTCAGATGATGCGCATGTGCTGAAAAATATTTACGTGTTTTAGTTTACCTTAATAATAGTAACAATAAGAAATTTTGAACTACACTCTCAAGAAACTCTACATATTCATTTAATCCTGTGCATTTTACTAATTATGATGTGATCTATTTCATAAAATATGCATGAATTGGGAGATTTCCATGTTTTTCGTGTATATTCTTCTTCATATAGAGAGTGCTGCTTATAATTAAATGTGCAGATGCGGTCTTTCTTCATTAATACTTAATTCTTCATAAAGGATTTGACATTCGATAATTCTTATGTAGTTCATTTTTTCTAGTTTTTTCATTGAAATCTGTTAATATAATAATTATATACTTTTATCAGTCTTTGATGATTATTACTGATTTTTCATAGAATTCATTTTTTTAATAAAATTTCCTTTTCTTCAGCATCTGTGGGTACATGAGATTGTAACCATTTGCAAACTAGGACGAGGTCTGCATTAGCCAGTTTCTAATCGTCACTTAACAGAACGATTCAGTGATGGTGAACGAAAAACTGTATTTAATTAGAATGGTTTATTTGTTAAAATTATTATTCCCTTAAAGTAACATTACTAGCTGCAATTTTCGTGCAAAATATGTATATTGTTGATTAATTTTCGCATCCTAAAACAAAAAATGTATTAATGAATGGCATATCTATTTATATTTTAAAAATTATATAATGTGCTGCTAGTTTTTATATATTAAATATAAAGATATATTTCTAATTCGATTTTATTCATGCAAATTTCTCACAGTAAAATTTATTATTTCTATTTTAAATTATTTAATATAATTAATTAAATATCTAATTTCAAACCAGCTATTTATTGTCAGAGACGAAATGCCTATGTTTACGTCCCATGAACTAGGTTTTAAAATTTAAGAACAAATAATATTGTAAAACAATTATAAAAGGTGTTTTAAATTCCTCAAAATATTTTGAATTTTTATTTATATTTATTTTATAATATAAAAATTTACTAAAATATTTTGCACTAATTTCTTATAGTTAGATATAAAATAAAACTTATTCAAAATATTATAATTTTTTCTAAAATATTCTTTGAAACAAAAGAACGCATTGTGAAATTTTTAAAATTGAATAATCGCCTTAATATAACAGGAAATAATATGGATAGCTCTCAAGAGAATGACGAATACATATCAAAATATGATTTACTTAGTTTTAAAACATATTTCCACAAAGAGATAAAGTCTGGTTGCAAATAAGATAAACTTAACTGACTTTCCTCTTTAGAAAATAAAAATTCTATAGAGCGTATTGCTTATTATACATGCTTGAGGCAAATCATAAGAAAAATGCGAATAACTAACTATTGGAACAAAGGAGTCAAAAAATCTGTAAATTTCTCATTTATATTGGAATTTCGAAAACTGGATCTTATCATAAAATATATAAGGGTTTTTTGTTTTTTTGTAAATTAAAGATACCATGAAATTATATACTTGGTTTTATCTTTATCCAAGCAAACAATTAAACCAAGTATATATTTAAACCAAGATTAAATTAAGTATATAATTACTTGGTATCTTTACTTTCGAGTACAACTAAGAAAAATATCTTTCAATAACTGACACTATTCTAGAGTATTATAATAATAAGTTACCACACCTTTTATGAATTTGTATATGAAAATATGACTTTTGCATTACTTCAACTTATTCTCGCAGGCGTAAGAAGGGGAATAGAAAGCCAAAATTCCTTTTTAGGACTTCCAGGGTAACAATTAGCAATGCTGAACCGAGGAAGTAAACTGAGGTTCGGCTGTTGCTGTTATATCCTGGGTGCGAGTTTTTGAGTTCGCTCCCTTAGGGTTTGCCTTAAGGGAGCACCTTGAGTCTCCGGGGAAGGTGTTCTCCGGCAGGGCCCGCTGAGGGGTTCTTGTCGGTGAATTATTTTCCTCGGAATTTGAGCGGTTCTGCTCAGGAGTCGGGGAGCCCGTCGGGGTGCTTGGACGGGGCGGCCGTCAATGAGTGGAACCAACGCTGAGACATGGACGGTCTTTCGCCCACTATGGAGTGGCCTAGAGATCGTCCGATTTTTTGAGATTTTACCCTTTACTTACTAATCAGGACTTCCAGGGTAACAATTAGCAAAGCTGAACCGAGGAAGTAAACTGAGGTTCGGCTGTTGCTGTTATCCTGGGTGTGAGTTTTTGAGTTTGCTCCCTTGGGGTTTTTGCCTTAAGGGAGCACCTTGAGTCTCCGGGGAAGGTGTTCTCCGGCAGGGCCCGCTGAGGGGTTCTTGTCGGTGAATTATTTTCCTCGGAATTTGAGCGGTTCTGCTCAGGAGTCGGGGACCTTGAGTCTCCGGGGAAGGTGTTCTCCGGCAGGGCCCGCTGAGGGGTTCTTGTCGGTGAATTATTTTCCTCGGAATTTGAGCGGTTCTGCTCAGGAGTCGGGGAGCCCATCGGGGTGCTAGGATGGGGCAGCCGACACTGAGTGGAACCAACGCTGAGCGGTTCTGCTTAAACGGGGAGCCCGTCGGGGTGCTTGGACGGGGCGGCCGTCAATGAGTGGAACCAATGCTGAGACATGGACGGTCTTTCGCCCACTAAGAAGTGGCCTAGAGATCGTCCGATTTTTTGAGATTTTACCCTTTACTTATTAATCAGGACTTCCAGGGTAACAATTAGCAATGCTGAACCGAGGAAGAAAACTGAGGTTCGGCTGTTGCTGTTATCCTGGGTGTGAGTTTTTGAGTTCGCTCCCTTGGGGTTTTTGCCTTAAGGGAGCACCTTGAGTCTCCGGGGAAGGTGTTCTCTGGCAGGGCCCGCTGAGGGGTTCTTGTCGGTGAATTATTTTCCTCGGAATTTGAGCGGTTCTGCTCAGGAGTCGGGGAGCCCATCGGGGTGCTAGGATGGGGCGGCCGACACTGAGTGGAACCAACGCTGAGCGGTTCTGCTTAAACGGGGAGCCCGTCGGGGTGCTTGGACGGGGCGGCCGTCAATGAGTGGAACCAACGCTGAGACATGGACGGTCTTTCGCCCACTATGGAGTGGCCTAGAGATCGTCCGATTTTTTGAGATTTTACCCTTTACTTACTAATCAGGGTAACAATTAGCAATGCTGAACCGAGGAAGTAAACTGAGGTTCGGCTGTTGCTGTTATCCTGGGTGTGAGTTTTTGAGTTTGCTCCCTTGGGGTTTTTGCCTTAAGGGAGCACCTTGAGTCTCCGGGGAAGGTGTTCTCCGGCAGGGCCCGCTGAGGGGTTCTTGTCGGTGAATTATTTTCCTCGGAATTTGAGCGGTTCTGCTCAGGAGTCGGGGAGCCCGTTGGGGTGCTTGAACGGGGCGGCCGACACTGAGTGGAACCATCGCTGAGCGGTTCTGCTTAAACGGGGAGCCCGTCGGGGTGCTTGGACGGGGCGGCCGTCAATGAGTGGAACCAACGCTGAGACATGGACGGTCTTTCGCCCACTATGGAGTGGCCTAGAGATCGTCCGATTTTTTGAGATTTTACCCTTTACTTACTAATCAGGACTTCCAGGGTAACAATTAGCAATGCTGAACCGAGGAAGAAAACTGAGGTTCGGCTGTTGCTGTTATCCTGGGTGATGAGTTTTTGAGTTCGCTCCCTTAGGGTTTTTGCCTTAAGGGAGCACCTTGAGTCTCCGAGGAAGGTGTTCTCCGGCAGGGCCCGCTGAGGGGTTCTTGTCGGTGAATTATTTTCCTCGGAATTTGAGCGGTTCTGCTCAGGAGTCGGGGAGCCCATCGGGGTGCTAGGATGGGGCGGCCGACACTGAGTGGAACCAACGCTGAGCGGTTCTGCTTAAACGGGGAGCCCGTCGGGGTGCTTGGACGGGGCGGCCATCAATGAGTGGAACCAATGCTGAGACATGGACGGTCTTTCGCCCACTAAGAAGTGGCCTAGAGATCGTCCGATTTTTTGAGATTTTACCCTTTACTTACTAATCAGGACTTCCAGGGTAACAATTAGCAATGCTGAACCGAGGAAGAAAACTGAGGTTCGGCTGTTGCTGTTATCCTGGGTGTGAGTTTTTGAGTTCGCTCCCTTGGGGTTTTTGCCTTAAGGGAGCACCTTGAGTCTCCGGGGAAGGTGTTCTCCGGCAGGGCCCGCTGAGGGGTTCTTGTCGGTGAATTATTTTCCTCGGAATTTGAGCGGTTCTGCTCAGGAGTCGGCGGGGCCCGTTGGGGTGCTTGAACGGGGCGGCCGACACTGAGTGGAACCAACGCTGAGCGGTTCTGCTTAAACGGGGAGCCCGTCGGGGTGCTTGGACGGGGCGGCCGTCAATGAGTGGAACCAACGCTGAGACATGGACGGTCTTTCGCCCACTATGGAGTGGCCTAGAGATCGTCCGATTTTTTGAGATTTTACCCTTTACTTACTAATCAGGGTAACAATTAGCAATGCTGAACCGAGAAAGTAAACTGAGGTTCGGCTGTTGCTGTTATCCTGGGTGTGAGTTTTTGAGTTCACTCCCTTAGGGTTTTTGCCTTAAGGGAGCACCTTGAGTCTCCGGGGAAGGTGTTCTCCGGCAGGGCCCGCTGAGGGGTTCTTGTCGGTGAATTATTTTCCTCGGAATTTGAGCGGTTCTGCTCAGGAGTCGGGGTGCTAGGATGGGGCGGCCGACACTGAGTGGAACCAACGCTGAGCGGTTCTGCTTAAACGGGGAGCCCGTCAATGAGTGGAACCAACGCTGAGACATGGACGGTCTTTCGCCCACTATGGAGTGGCCTAGAGATCGTCCGATTTTTTGAGATTTTACCCTTTACTTACTAACCAGGACTTCCAGGGTAACAATTAGCAATGCTGAACCGAGGAAGTAAACTGAGGTTCGGCTGTTGCTGTTATCCTGGGTGTGAGTTTTTGAGTTCGCTCCCTTAGGGTTTTTGCCTTAAGGGGGCACCTTGAGTCTCCGGGGAAGGTGTTCTCCGGCAGGGCCCGCTGAGGGGTTCTTGTCGGTGAATTATTTTCCTCGGAATTTGAGCGGTTCTGCTCAGGAGTCGGGGTGCTAGGATGGGGCGGCCGACACTGAGTGGAACCAACGCTGAGCGGTTCTGCTTAAACGGGGAGCCCGTCGGGGTGCTTGGACGGGGCGGCCGTCAATGAGTGGAACCAACGCTGAGACATGGACGGTCTTTCGCCCACTATGGAGTGGCCTAGAGATCGTCCGATTTTTTGAGATTTTACCCTTTACTTACTAATCAGGACTTCCAGGGTAACAATTAGCAATGCTGAACCAAGGAAGTAAACTGAGGTTCGGCTGTTGCTGTTATCCTGGGTGATGAGTTTTTGAGTTTGCTCCCTTAGGGTTTTTGCCTTAAGGGAGCACCTTGAGTCTCTGGGGAAGGTGTTCTCCGGCAGGGCCCGCTGAGGGGTTCTTGTCGGTGAATTATTTTCCTCGGAATTTGAGCGGTTCTGCTCAGGAGTCGGGGAGCCCATCGGGGTGCTAGGATGGGGCGGCCGACACTGAGTGGAACCAACGCTGAGCGGTTCTGCTTAAACGGGGAGCCCGTCAATGAGTGGAACCAACGCTGAGACATGGACGGTCTTTCGCCCACTATGGAGTGGCCTAGAGATCGTCCGATTTTTTGAGATTTTACCCTTTACTTACTAATCAGGGTAGCAATTAGAAATGCTGAACCGAGGAAGTAAACTGAGGTTCGGCGGTTGCTGTTATCCTGGGTGTGAGTTTTTGAGTTCGCTCCCTTAGGGTTTTTGCCTTAAGGGAGCACCTTGAGTCTCCGGGGAAGGTGTTCTCCGGCAGGGCCCGCTGAGGGGTTCTTGTCGGTGAATTATTTTCCTCGGAATTTGAGCGGTTCTGCTCAGGAGTCGGGGAGCCCATCGGGGTGCTAGGATGGGGCGGCCGACACTGAGTGGAACCAACGCTGAGCGGTTCTGCTTAAACGGGGAGCCCGTCAATGAGTGGAACCAACGCTGAGACATGGACGGTCTTTCGCCCACTATGGAGTGGCCTAGAGATCGTCCGATTTTTTGAGATTTTACCCTTTACTTACTAATCAGGGTTGCAATTAGCAATGCTGAACCGAGGAAGTAAACTGAGGTTCGGCGGTTGCTGTTATCCTGGGTGTGAGTTTTTGAGTTCGCTCCCTTAGGGTTTTTGCCTTAAGGGAGCACCTTGAGTCTCCGGGGAAGGTGTTCTCCGGCAGGGCCCGCTGAGGGGTTCTTGTCGGTGAATTATATTTTCCTCGGAATTTGAGCGGTTCTGCTCAGGAGTCGGGGAGCCCATCGGGGTGCTAGGATGGGGCGGCCGACACTGAGTGGAACCAACGCTGAGCGGTTCTGCTTAAACGGGGAGCCCGTCGGGGTGCTTGGACGGGGCGGCCGTCAATGAGTGGAACCAACGCTGAGACATGGACGGTCTTTCGCCCACTATGGAGTGGCCTAGAGATCGTCCGATTTTTTGAGATTTTACCCTTTACTTACTAATCAGGGTAGCAAATGGCAATGTTGTAGCCAATGAAGTTTTAACTGAGGCTCGGCTATTGCCGTTACCCAGCCATGACTAGAGCTTTTTAGCTCAATAACACTCCATCCACACAGATTTTCTTCATTCAGATGACGGGATAAAGAGTCAAGGACTCAGTCCATCGCCCAGTTCTTTTAAGAACTTTAAGAACTTATTCTCACACATTTCCGATAACATTGATATGACACCTCCAAGCGTGATCACCTTTTTCCACGACCATAATGAGTTGATTTTATCGGGATAATCCAACCCTTGGAGAATGAGTCCCTGAAAGCGATCACAGTGGTACAAACACATTAGAACATCTCCAGCGAGTCGAAAATCTTGAATATTCTTCCAGTAGCACACCTTAGCAGGAATATTTATGAAATTCTTCAGAGAATTAGAGAACTACCAGGTAAAACTAGAAAATGTGGCTCCAATATGCCGAAATGTTTATCATCTGGGCAGCATCAAAGGTACAACTGTGAGAACGAATTTGCCTTCTAATTTCTGAATCAAATGGAATTTACATACGCTGTCTGTCTATAGGAAACCAATGGATACTGGAAGATACTTGCATCCTATCACGACGACAACACACACACACACAATGAAATAAATTGCTGCACCTTTACTACAAGTTGCTTCAGACTTGAACTATGTTCAGGCGCAAACTTGATACTTGACTATTTGCTTACGTGGAAAAAAGGATTAAAAACCTAGCTTATAAAATTGCTTGGCATCTTTAACATGAAATAAATTTATTTATTTATTTGTATCTTGGATCTCAGATTCGTGTTTATGCTTAATTAATCTAACAGGATAAAAGCTCGATTCATTTGTTTAATGAATGATCTACTGTGATCCATTTAGTTTATAATTTATACATGATGAAGACATGAAATGTGATTTAAAGATTAACCAAATAATGTCCATTCAAATAGTAATAAAGAAAGAAATACGAAGGCCTTAGCATAGATATCGTAAATGCCTTCTCTTCATCAGAATTCAAGTGTTAAAAGAATATCTCGCTGGATAATGAACTCGAGTATTCATTACAAACCTGTAAACTTTTTTCTTTCTTTCGTTGATATAATAACTCGGAGGTTTTTATTTGAAGTCTCATAGTAATACATATGAAATACGATTATCGCTTAGTAAAAGAATATTTTCTTTTTCTTTCCAATTTTATTTTGTTCGCGGATAGATATAAGAAGAGTATTGTTGCCAAATTAATTAAGGGTCATTCACGTAAGCATTAATAACCATCAATCCTGTTTTAAAATTGATGAAATAACCATCACGTGTTCTTAAACGTAATTCAAAAACATTCCATCTTTATAAGCATGGAAACAAGCAACATCGTCATGTTATATAATTTGCGCACAAAGAAAATATACAGCATCCAAGTCCACGCAGTTTCAAATTTAGCTTTATCGTGAATATCATTATAAATATAATCATATACAATTCAAAATGGTGTTTCTTTATTGTATATAATATTTTATAAATTCTCTTAAAATAGCGATTTAAAAGAAAATAAATTTCTAAACATGATAAAAAAAATTTAAAAAAAATCAGCTAACGCCTATTTGTTCTCGTATAGGGAGTAGGCGTGGCCGTTTACCCTATCTAACGTTTGGAGACTGAGTGGGCAGTTCAATCTCCACTGGTAGCCAATCAGATAGATAGCTGGTCCAAGGCTATCACTGATTCATCGGTACGCAATGAAGAAGGCGACAAGCTAGTGCCGCCATCTGGTGGTCCCTAACCCTAACACAATATTTTTAATGTCTGAAAATAGTGTGGATTCGATGGTCGATTTTCTTGAGTTTACGGGACGAAAAACCTGAGTTTCCGGGAGAAAAGAACCGCTAGCCCGTGCCAGAGATCGACTAACTCGGGAACCAGTCAAAAAAGGCTGAAAAGAATTTCCTCTAGTCGGTGACTAGATTTGAACCACCAAATCCTTTCTTTGTGCGATCAAGCGCCTTAGAGGGCAAACGCTACTTCTACTGAACTACACAGACTCTCTTAGAAATTAATTGATAAATATCTTGTTTTTGGATAGTGCCCTGACGATTTCAATTTTATTTAGCTTTTGTTTCTAGAATTAATGGCACAATAATTCAAAAAATTCCAAGAGGGGGGGGTTGTTTCTTGAGTCTCGTAGCGAAGTTGCTATGCATGCATGTGAGACAGTTTTATCCATAAAATCTATGTGATAGAAACAGATGAATGTATAAATGAAAATAAATCACTTATTAGGTATTATCCGCACGGTTAGCCTAGTGGCTTTGCGCTTTGCAACCATATGCCCCGTTCAGGAGTGTCCTAGGTTCCTCGATTCTCGTCAACTACGTGAGCAGCTCAAGGATTTGCCATAGCCAAGTTAGCCGGTCTTGGGCGTGGACAGCAGGGTTTTTTCCCACAGTTTATCTGGTGTTTTTCATCCCGCAAACCGATCTGAGGACACACATGAATTACAGTCAGGAATGCTGACACAGCCATAGATCTGACTCGGCAGCCTATGCCGGTTCTGGAGCCCTGATAAAATTTGGCGGGACTAGATGGTACCGTGAAAAGGGGGAATACTGTATCATCACACGGAATTTATTTATTTATTTATTAGGTATTAATCAATGTATGTCCGCGCGGTTAGCCTAGTGGCTTCGCAACCATATGCCTGGGAAAGGAGTGTCCTAGGTTCGATTCCCGTCCACGACGTGAGGAGCTTAAGGATCTTCCTCAGCCATAGCCAAGTTAGCCGGTCTTGGGCGTGGGCAGCAGGGTTTTTTCCGCCAGTTTATCTGGGGTTTTTCATCCCGCAAGCAGGCAAACCGGCCCCGTGAACACACAGGTTACAGTCATAAATACTTACGGCAAGGAAGGCAACGGGAAACCACCTTGCTCATAATCATCTCTCCCTAGAATGGTAGCATATAGCTGCTCTCCCGCGGCCGTATGGCAGTTGGGAACCAGAAGAATCAATGTATAATAATACCTTCCGGTTGATGACTGTCTTCTGATGATAAACCAATTCGAAAGAGCTGCAAAACCTAATCAACGCACTGATAAAAGGCGAATAACTGGGCTCTTACTGGCAGATTGCTGGTGCTATTTTAATAGTGAAAAAAAAAACACGCACAATCAATTTTATTGGCGAATTGACATTCTCATAAACTATGGATGATTCCAAAATATTCTTCAGTTTTTCTTGAAAAAAATTTCTCCACAACATATTTGCTGTTAAAATTAAAATGTACAATGACATTTATTTTATTTAATTTTATATAAGATATATTGAGAAAGTATGAACAGATTTTAAGTTCATCTGAGTTAGTCACGTGGCCTTTGGAACTATTTTGGAAATTGGAAAATCTGTTATTGAATAGAAAGTTCATTGCATTCATTTAACGAGCATCAGGAAACAGCACGAGAATCTATTAAGTGGCTGCTCGTGGCTTGAAATCGTGGGAGGTGCTGAAACTTTCGAAATATACATACACACTGTAAGTACAGTGTATACGTGTTTGGATAAAATATCAAAATTATGGAAAAAATTAAAAAAAATTAAACATGAAAATTTATTGTTTATTATCGATAAAATTATACAGTTCAAAATTACTTAAAAATGAAATCCATTATCATAACCCCAATAATATTCTTAAAATAAAAACTATAACAAATGTTACTTCTTTAATTGTAATTTCCAAATATTTAAAGAGACGCAGTAAACACGATAAACACTACGAACACGCTACTACTGACGCAAACTGCATATAAACAATAGTGGAACTGAGCGACGGACAGTTGTGAGGGACAAAAAACCAGAGTTTTCGGATGAACAAAATCCCTCTACCTCCGTGTGAGAACCACTAACTCACCTTCATCGAACAGATAAAGGTTCCTCGCATTTTAAAATTTTAAAAAAAATCTCATAAGTTATGAACTGTCCATCTTGAAATTTCGAAGAAAAATAAAATCCTACGATCTACAAAAATCTCCTGTATCAAGCCAACTTGACAACCATCTACACAATTAAAAGGAATGGTCAGTTGCGTATTCATTCACTGTCGGTAGGTAAACAGAACTGATTCCACACAAGTAGAGGAGGGGAAATGATAATGTTTCGCCTGGGATTATCATCTCGGTTGATTTTATCTTGTAATTGCTGTAGTAAGAGTTAGAAGAAATTACAGTAAATACAATCATTAACATTCACAATGAGGGAAGTATTTTGAGCTGTCATCATTTAACGCATAAAAAATCGAATGTACCGATTTTAATGAAATCCGCCGATCCAGTGTCTATTCTGCGAAATACAGGCTGTGCGTAGCACGTGCATTGAAGCACGCTCTGCAGTAATGCCTCTCACCTTCCGCTATTCCAGTTAATTATCGGGCTGCACTTCAGACCGATAACTCCTGTGATTGTATTTAATTAAATGTATAAAAATTGGATTTACTACTCAACCTTTCTAACCTCCAAAGCAATTTACACACACACACACACACACACACACACACACACACACACACACACAAATACACAATCTAACTTAAGAAAATAATGAATAAGTCCTGAATAAGCTGAAAGGTAACAAAAAAAAAAAAAAAAACAGAATTTATGTATTTATCTCTCCCTCTTTCTTTGTACATACAAGTAATAATACCATGAGATACACCGAGTTTCAGATTTATTACTCTAACTTATAATAGAGAATAATATTCTTCTTTACTAATGTTAGACGAATCTAAAATCATCGCGTATTGGACAGCTAGGCGTCAGAAGTGCTTTACAGGTACACTAGTCCATGGTGATGGAATCAGTCCTTACTTATTTAAAAATAAGTAAGGTTAATTATTTTTTAAAAGAAGTAACGAATAAACCGACAAATTTCGTGCGTCGTAAGACTTACATCATCAGGAATAGTGGTATATAAAAATTTTACACAACAAAAGTTACCTAACTGGCTAGAAGAATTTAAAAAATATTTATCATCAAAACATCCATTGGTCCCAAGCATTTATGCAGCTCCAAAAATTTACAAAAAAGAATATTCCGTTACGGTCAATTGTAGATGGGAGAGATTCTCTGACGTCAAACGTGATACCACAGGGCGTGATAGCAACAACTAAGCAATGTTCCAACACGCATAAAATAACGAATGTATCATTTGTATTTATCAGTTATATTTAACTCTTGTGAAGTTATCAAAAACATCTAATATGTGTAATTAATTATTAATAGGCTTTTGTTTTGTAAAACGTTTCTGTACCATTATCCCTGATGATGTAAATCAGGGGTATTTAACCTTTCAGATTTGCTGTATTAAAAATTTCAATGAAACCCGCGGGCCACTAAGCTATACTGCGGTATTTAGAATTGTAAGATGCTTTCCAGATTCACAGCGAAAGCTGTGTATTTGATACTTTACATAAAAGCCTATAAAAATGAACAAACGCATGCAGCTTTAAGAGCGTAGGTAGGAGTCGGGTTCATGAAGGAAACATTCATTTTTGACAATGTCAATGGGCAACTTGGCAATTTTTTCCTTGACCAGCTTGTCGATGTTGGCATCAATGTGGGAAGTCGCTATGCGCAGAGTATTCTCGAGATGTTGGTCGGTAATCTGAGTTCTTGTCTTGGACTTCACATGCTTCATTCTGGAGAACTGTTCTCATAAGTATGTGCTTCCTAACAAAGCGCACATCTTCAATGCATGCCGGCGAAGATTAGGGAATGCATCCTCAGAAATGTAGTCTTTGCAAAATATAAAAAAGGGAACATGGAATAATTTTTCCTCAAAGAAGAGTTATTTTGGAGTTCAAGCAGATCCATTTGTACCGAGTCTGGCATTTCGGCCGCATTGACACTGAAAATGATGCATTGAAAATAATGTCTAAAGAAGACTGATGGTTACGAAAATCACTAAATCGCTCTCTCTCTTCGAAATCACTTCACAACACGGCTAATTTTGTAGCGTATTCATCAAGCGACGAACAGTTGGACCCAGCGAGAAGCTGAAAATGAGTTCGGTTGTCTTTTTTTGCGAGTTACGCCTCCCAACGTTTGAGCTTGGCCACAAAAGTTTGATGTGATCGAAGAGAGTGCGCAACAGTTGATCTTTGGATTGTAGCCGCGTATTTAGGTCATCCATATGCAACGAGATGTCGGTCACAAAGGCAATGTCTGTCATCCACTTCGGATCGTTACATTTTGCAATCGGATTCCCCTTGGTTTGCATGAACTGCTGTATTTCGCTCCTTGAGTCAAAGACTTTTGAGAGTTCTCAGTCAAAGACTCAGAACCTTCCCTCTGCTCAAACAACGCATGTCACTATAATAAACCACTTCACCGTGTTCCGCTTCGCACTCTTGGGTCACAAAATCTTGGAAGTGACGATGATTCAATCCTCTTGCCCTAATAATGTTGACGACAGTCACAATAACTTTCATGACATTCTCAAATCCAATAGTTTTCGAGCACAAATTCTCCTGGTGGATTAAACAGTAGTAATGGACGAAATCGTTTCCGTCTAGTTCCGGTTCTTTCTGTAGCAGCGGAACAAACCCATCGTTCTTTCCCATCATAGCAGTGGCACCATCAGTTAACACACCCTCGAGGTTGGTTAAGTTGAGGTCGAAACTCTGGAGCGTTTTCTTGGCGTCTTCAAGAATAGCATTGCCTTTCGTTGTTCCCTTCAGAGGTACGAGCGCTAGCAGTTCTTCTGTCACGTTGAATTGTTGATCAATGCAATGGACAAAGCCAGCTGTGCTGTATCCTTCACATCTGTTTCTCTCATCTAAAGCAAGTGAATAAGACGTAAATTCGGACGACCGTTTTTTAAAGTTCCCTCAATGTCTTTGGCCAGTTCTTCGACACATCGTGCTGCAGAATATCCCCAGCATCGATGAGACACTCTTTCACAAACTCTCCGTTAAAAAAAATCACCGTCCAAAAAGGCTTTTGATGTTTTAGCAATTTTTTCAGCTTTTACACAACCTACTTTGACGCAATCTTCGCTCTCTTCACTCTGCCTTTTAAACGTGTCCTGCTGGCATTTTAAATCAATTGGAGACGGTTCACTTTGTCCACATGAAGTCGCCCTTGAAGGTGATCGAAATTAGATGCATGCTTTGTCTCATAGTGTCATTTTATATTGTATTCTTTTGATACTGACACTGACTCCCGACAAATTAAACACACTGGCTTATCGTCGATCGGCACAGAAAAGTACAAATTGGTCCACTTTTCATTAAAAACCCGAAAATAATCACTTGATTTATTCTTTGTACTTGTAGACGCCATAGGGATGGAAGGTAAACCGAAAAATGATACAAAATGGCAGTGTAACGGTTTTTATCCACTGAATATATCTCACACTAATGAAAAAAGTATGTCAATATGAAACCACAATAGATTATAGTTGACATGACGAACCTGCGTGAGCGTATACACGAATATCACACTGTTCACGACTGACTGTGGATGAGATCCTCTTGTATTTATATGAAACTTACGAAGTATCGAGAGCCTTCGAGACGTATCTGGAAGCCATTAGGTGGCGCAATCGAACGAACAGCTTCAGCCATTTACCTGCGACGATAGTACTAGTACTTAAATACCGCTTGGCGCTGGCAGATGGCTGAAGAAGCCTGTCTATTTAATATTTATTTTTATAGGATTTTATGTAACGTATCAAATGCACAGAGTTCCTTGTGAATCTGGGAAGCATCTTACAATTCTAAATACCACAGTATAGCTAGTGTCCCGGTGGCTTCATAGAAATTATTTTTTATTTAATCGCGTTCAACTGCGATTAAATAAAAATGTTAAGTAGTTAATTAGTTAATACTGTAACGTTAAGTAGTTATTTTTTCAAAATGGCCGGCTGCCCACAGCAAAGTCTCCGCGAGTCATACGTTGAAGTCTTAAGACGAACGAAACCTGTGGGGTTTTAATTGCTTATTATATATTTTTAATCAAACTCTTTGTTTATATTATAATGTGGATTAGCCTGCTGTCTAAAACCGAAAAGGTTTCAGACTGCAAGCTAAACTTAAAGACATTATTTGCTTTAACACACAAAAATCATTCGTGAAGTGAACTTCGCACTTAGCAGCAATTACGAAGAGCATTTCCGATTATTTGAGAATGATTAGGCGATTAAATGCTATGAATGTTTCTAAGAAATCACTGTTTTTGAAAGTGATATTTGCATCCGTCTATGTAGCCATGCATAACGTTTACATCACATGGATGAAGAGTTAGTTTTCCAGCGATTGCAATAAACTGGATTTATGTACGGACACTGAAATATGATAAGTAGAAGTCCCTTTGCTTGTGCATTCAACCTAATAAAATAGAGGAGACCTATTTCTGTATGATATCTTCTCACTATATATTGCATAATTCATTTTCCGATTTTTTTTACTTTCTCTCTAAAACGAAACACATCATTGGTTAGCACTCATGTATTCCCCTTTTTCACTCCCAACAGATACGAGTTACAATCACATTTATTCATGAATCCAATCATACTTCGTTAATTTTTCTTAAATTACAAATAATTTACATTTGTATTGCATTAATTTCTAAAATAATCATAATTTTTAAAAAAGAGTTTTTTAAATTCAAATATTCTTAAATCGTTCATTTATATTAATACGCCTTTTTGAATTAAATTTAATATTATATGACATTAAACATATAATATTACAATACAATACAGAATCGAAAGAAGTTAGGCGAGGGCTAGTCCTTTTTAGGACTTCCAGGGTGACAATACTGTGGCCAATGAAGTTTTAACTGAGGCTCGGCTACTGCCGTTACCCAGCCATAACTAGAGCTTTTAGCTCAATGACATCTCATCCACACAGATTTTCTTCATTCAGATGACGGGATAAAGAGTCAAGGACTCAGTCCATCTCCCAGTTCTTTTAAGAACTTTAAGACAATACAATACAGAGAAATCATCGACCGTGAGATGCGGTGATTAATACCCTTCGAGGCTAATGAATGGCAATGCTGTAGCCAATGAAGTTCCAACTGAGGCTCGGCTATTGCTGTTACCTTCCTGCCATGATCAGAGCTTTAATTGCTCAATAACACCTTATTCCTACGCTGTCCTCTGCAGACAACGGGGAATATTAAACGCAATCTTGCTTCGCCCCTTTAAGCCAGTCCTTATAAGGACAATACAATACAATACAATATTATATGATATTATATTATAATACTAAATATAGCAAATGCAAAATAAGACGTTTGTATGATGTTGCATGGTTTGCTTACATAAATAGGAGACGTTTGAGAACAACTATTGTTATTGTTCGGTAGAATTATAAATTCCTATTTGTTACCAATGACGAAAAATTTCCTATCGGTCTTGCTACATTAGTTTTGCTATGACGTTAGAAATAATAAATTATTATTATAATTTCTTCTTTCTATAACAGAAATAAGAAAATTGTCCTTATTATATATCATATTGAGTAATTAATTGAATACGGAATTTTCCAGGCCACAGCCTCCTTCCGGGGTTCGTAGAATATCATCTGCACCAAGCGGAAATACGGAAAACGCTATTACGCCAAAACGCAGGCAATTTATAAGGACAGAAGTGTTTGTTCGAGAACAATACTGGATCGAGTATCTCCTCCAAGACACACACGAGGAGTTTGTTCGCTTTTGCAGGGATGTCTTTTCCACTCTTACCTAATATGATTTAGTCCTTCCTTCCATTTTAGGATCCATTCCAGACCCAGAACGTTTCCGCTCATATTTTTGTGATGATGTATTAGGACGATTATCCACGTACCTCTGGAAGGAAGGACAGCGATCAAGATAAAATCTGTACTTTCGTCCACTTCAGCAGCTACGGGGCCATATCACTTTACTGTAGCGGGACTTCGGGGGGGGGGACTTCTGCTTATCTTGCAAGATTTAATTCATGTATTTCTGTTCACTAAATAAATGCCATCGTGTCTTCTCTAGTTAAGAACAGTGTTCATTTCAAAAACGGAATGCGCATCATATCTTCTGACTGTTTATATATATATATATATATATATATATATATATATATTGTATTTTTAATTTATTTTTTACATAGTCCGAAACCTTGCTTTAGAGACTAAACATTTAACTTTTTAAGACATTTCATGCCTCAGATAAGCGGGCTAGCGGTCTCAAACCAGGGAATGAAATTCGCCTGCCACCTAAAGACAATCAGAAACATTGATGCCCACAGCGGAATTCGAACCCACGATCTGTTGGTTGGAGAGCAGATTCGCTTACAACTCGTTCAACCAAGCCAGTGTGACTACCGTCCAATTACAGTTGCTCCTGTTCTCTTAGGTCTCTTTCATAAAACGTCTAAACGTCTCCAATTATATACCAGCATGGTTTTTGGCAACGAACCTTCATCCCGTCGGATGGCTATACTCAGAATATACCGTCATTCTTTCTTCTCTTCACTCTGAATTCCGATGCCAACTACTGCCTCTAGATAGTAGGCCACGTGGGTCTTCTCTCTCCCATTTTTACAATTGTATTGTTTCATTGATGAGTTTCTTCGCTCTCTTCCAAGCCATGTTGGCTACTCTCTTGACAGAACTACTGTTAGTGCTATGCCATTCATTGATGACCATAAAGCATATACTAGAGAAGGCTTGCAGACACTCTTCAAGCAAGTCAACGTCTTTGAAGCGAGGCTTAAACATCGATGTGATAAAGTCCAGTACGATTTCTTTTCTCCGCTCAGCTAGAAACAAGAAATTGAAGGTAAAGAACCTGTGGAGGAATATGGAGATACCATTGTGTTCTCTTTCCTCATACAGGCCTTTCCGCATCCACTTCAGGATAATTTCTCTCTTCTCAACACAAATCCCCTCTGAAGTCTCAAGAAAGGCGCTTCATTTCGAATTATTTCATTCTTTCTAGACAGCACCATTGGGTAGTCTTAGATAAACACTCTTTCTCCCTCAGGTTGTCCTGATGGATGTAGCAGTTTGCTGAGCAATCCATTCATTTTCCATGCCACTCTCACCATGGAGGTCTTGGCATTCCCTCATTGCGATGCTTAGTGTACATTCATCGAAATTACAGAAAATTCCTTTCTCCCCTTTCAAATTATATCAGCCTCTAGGTCTTCATGTATTAAGATGATTATCGACGTACCTCTGGATGGGTACTTGATGGGAGGACTGCGATTACGACTGCGTCGACTGAACCAAGGCTCCAAATTAGGCTTCAAATGTTGAATCATTCACTTGGGACGTACATGACAAGAATCTAAACACGTTCCCAATCAACGTCAACGGATCAACGGTCTGAAATTGTATATGTATATAGTCGTCCGAATGGAAGCCTTTGACTCTTCATATAATTAGTATGTATATAGATTTAATTAAAACAAGAATCAATGTTGTGCAGACTCGAGCTCGTACAACTCGGAGAAGTGATAACAAGAAATGTAAAGCAGGCTGTCAGAATATAAAAACCTTAGCTCATGTTACTCACTGTTGTTATTGCATACGTGGAGTACTGGTCAGAAGACACAGTACCATAGCGAGAGTTATAGAGAATAGGTTGAAGAGCAAAGGATGCATAATAGCAATAGAATCACACACGCTATAGGAATAGGATTGGATTTAGGAAGCCTAATTTTGTAGAAGAGAGGAGAGAGAGAGAGAGAGAGATGAGTTAGTCGTTATCGACGTACAGGATTTGGATGTTGGGCGATAACGCACGACCCTCCGTCATGCGAAAGATATCTACAATTCTGAAAATCAAGACTTGGTGCGGCTACTTGAGGAACACACCACATCGCACTAAACTTCACCTCTGCAACTGTATCTTTTAAAGGCGTATGGCGTCAGCAAACGTATGTGGACTTACTCTGCTCTGGAGAACACTCTCCAGCTGATTTCAAGATGCATTCTCTGCAGGGCACACTGGCGGGATCAAGGACTTATCAGAGAATGACTTCTCGTATTATTGGAGAATTAGGCTTCTTCTGTTGCATTTGGGACCACAGTAGGTAATACTCTGTTCAGAGTGAAGTTAAGAAAAAGAAGAGAATAAAAATAAAAACTTTTTGCGACCTCTTCCTTTCGTAAGCCTGATAGAAAATGTGTAGTCCGAAAGGAAGAAGTCTGCAGGTGCGCGCACACACACACACAATTACTTTCAGAATTCCTAAAGCTTTTGTTTTGAGAGGACATTACTGCGATGAATATGTGAAAGTCCGTATAAATTCCTTAAACTTTGAGTTATTCCGCGAACTGAGTATGGGAGGTCAGTTGAGATTTTCTTTTGAAATATTTGTTTCTTCGTCTTCTTTTTCAGAATTTATTATTTATATTTAATTACTTTGACTTTCTATGCTCTTCAGTTGACTCAATATTCCTATTCGTGTTAATTATTGAATTATTATTGTTGTTAGGAATGAGTGAAAAAAAATTGCCTTAACCAGGATTTGAACGATCACGTCTGATAATAACGATTCCTAATAGTTTCTTAAATTCACACTCCAATTGCAATTCGAAAAACATCCTGTTTACAGTAATGAGGTTAACTTTTTTTTTTCGGAGTAAATTTATTAATGCGCTGGAGTTTATCTCTTTATTTAAAGAAAACTGCAAAACCAATTCTTAATGTGGTTTCTAGCGCCATCTACCAACACCATACGGTGCTATTATGATCAGCTCCAATATACAATAAGACGTTTACGGAATACGTTTGGGAATTAGTAATTATGTATTCATATATAAAAAGAGGATTTATAGAGAAGAATTATTTATTAAAAAATATCCCTTCATTTTGTTTTTCTAAAGAGTTCAGTAATATCTCTATTATATCAGTTTATCTTAAATAAAATAAAACAATAATGGAAAATACCTAAATTATTTGTGATCTGCACATGAACAGGGCTGGTGTGTTTTTATTTTTTTAATTTATTTCTTAATTTATAGAAACTGTTTAAATTTTCTAAGAAAATATGCTTGATATATATTTTCTGTACATCTACTCTGAATTTTATTTGTTATGTTATATGAAATTTATTTATATGTAACCGTATGGATATTTTTCACATACGTAATTAAAATTAGTTGTTTATTAAATTTGTTAATTACATAGAAATTATCTTTTCCTCAACTTATGTTCGTACATAGAAGCAAGGAGGGATCCACCTCTCTAATTGCAAATTCTTATACCGGTAATTAAGAAATACCTATCAACTATCAAATTTACTGACATAAGGGGTGAAGCGAAAGCTTTTCATATTGCCGGCTATCTTGAGAGAAACTGTGAGTGGAGAAAGTTTATGAGCTAATTGCTCGCCCTGAGTCGGTAGGAGATTAGTCCTCAGTGTTGAAGTTTAGGATGGTTTTAGGTGTTTTATGTTTGAAATAAATCCATTGCGTCATAATCTTCAGCCAGTTGGATGTTTGTTAGGGTGCACAGATGCTTTTGAGAAGAATTTGATTGGAATAAGTATTGGATCTAACATTGGAATACTGGAAATAATATTGGATCATTCTGAGACATTTATTCTGGATACGTTGCAATTTGAGAACATTAGTATTTGAAGTATGACTCCAGGCCGGTGATGCGTAGATGAGTATTCGACGAACCATCAGTTTGTATATGAGAAGTTTGATTCTGGTGCTCAGCTTACTGTTTCTGTTAAGCGGGTAGAGCTGGGCTATGGTTTTTGATGTGTTTGCACAGAGAGTGTTGATATGGGAGCTGAAAGTAAGTTTTCTGTCCAATATCACACCAAGATATTGAATCTCAGTTTTCCAAATTTTACTGTTTTTAGGAAGCAGTGATCTTCTGGAGAATAGGACGGCTACAGTCTTCAGGGGATTCACTTGGAGGCGCCATTTAGAAAAGAATTGTTCGGTTAGCAGTAGGTTTACTTGCAGTATCTTGATAGCTAGGTGATGCTTTAAAGATCTGGCTAATATCGCTGTATCATCAGCTTTAATTCGAGATAATGGGTTGTACGGTATATCATACAAGTATAAAGAAAATAGGATTGGTGCTAGTAAGGATCCTTATGAAACTCCAGCCAAGATGCGTTTTTGTGTCGAGACCACCCCACACATCCTGAATGGTATGTGCCTATCGTAGAAGTATGCCTTTATAAGATGAATGATTCCGATTGGTACACTAGATGATACCAGTTTATATAGCAAACCATAATGCTAAACCTTGTCAAATGCACTGACTATGTCAAGGAAAACAGCCCCAGTGTATTGACGCCAGTTAAAACTCGTGATGATGTGCTCCACTAATCTGTGTATTTGTTGCGTGGTGTTATACAATTGTCGGAAGCCAAACTGCTCCTCAGGCAGGATATTTAGTCGGAGTACTGAGTCTTGGAGTCTGGTAAGAATTACCTTTTCGGCAATTTTGCCGAGATTTGAGATGAGGCTGATTAGTCTGTAATTTTGAGGCAATCTGGGATCTTTTCTAGGTTTATGGATCGGTATTATGTCCGCCAGTTTCCAATAGGAAGGTAAATGTTTGTAGTGAAGGATGGAGTTAATTATATTTGTCAGATTGACAATAGCTCTAGTGGTAGAAGCTTTATTACTTTGTTAGAGATACCATCGGGTCCAGGAGCCTTTTTGTTCTTGAACTTCTTAATAATAGCATATATTTCAGCAGGTGAGGTGGGTGCAATTTGAGTGTAATATGAGAGCAGAATTGAGTGAATATCTGACGTTACGGTGGATCTTGCATATATGGTTAAAATCGAAGTAATCGTATGCAGGTTTACATTGTTTTTCAAGATGATTTGCGATTGCTTCAGCTTTATCAGCATCAGTGTGAATGAGACCTGAATCTGTTTGGAGAGGGGAGAAGAGGTTTATTTTTGTTTTTAATCTTTCTGATGAGATTCCATATGCAGTGGTTATCGGTAGAGATGGAGGTAGTTTTTCTTCCCAGAGTTGAGTTATATGGGGTGCGAGGGCATCTCTCACTACAGAGTTGAACCTGTTCAAGATCCTTTTGTTTTGCGGCGCCCTTATTTTTTTCTCTAATCAGATTCATAATATCTTCTGGCAAGTGGTTGGATTTGTAGGTATTTTCAGAAGTAGTAACTGCTGCACAGGCTGCTTTAGTCTGTTCTGTTAAGTTTTTAACAGCTGTTTCAATTTCCTCTTATGATTTAACACGCTGCTCCAAATTTCGATCACACATTTTTACGCCAAAGTGTACACGCATATCCCTGTTGTTTTTGAAATAGCCAACTAGGAAATGGCTCTATCGACGAGGTTTACGCACGCATTAGTTAAAACATGTAGAAAGACGATGACTCACGTTAGACGATGACTTTTTTCGAACAAAATCATCGCTGAAGATGATTTTGTTCGAAAAAAGACAGCGTGACAGCTGACAGTTCAGGGTTATTAAAAATGACATCACACAGCGAAGAGAGTTCGTTGAATGGATTATGGAACAACAACAAGTGGATGCTTATTTTTCGAACAAAATCATCTTCAGCGATGAGGCTCATTTTCATCTTGATGGCTTCGTTAATCGTCAAAATTGTCGTATTTGGGGTTCAGAAAATCCACGAGTGATTGTTGAGAAGCAAATGCGTCCACAACGTGTCACTGTTTGGTGCGGATTTTGGGCTGGAGGCATCATCGGTCCATTCTTCTTCGAAAATGCGACTGGTAAGGCAATAACAGTTAATGGTGCTCGCTATCGCGACATGATAATCCAGTTTTTTGTGCCTAAATTGCAAGATATGGATGTGGACGACATGTGGTTTCAGCAAGACGGTGCCACATACTATACAGCCCGAGAAACAATTCAATTACTGCATGAGTCATTTCCTGGTCGTATAATTTCCGGTTTTGGTGATCAGAATTACCCTCCCAGATCATGTGACTTAACGCCGTTGGACTTTTTTCTTTTGGGTTTTTTGAAGTCTAAGGTTTATGCCAACAAGCCAACGACCACCCACGCCTTGAAGGAGGAAATTGAGCGCTGTATCAACGAAATTCAGCCACATTTATGCAAAACGGTCATGGAAAATTTCGACAAAAGAGTGCGTATGTGCCAGCAAAGCCGTGGAGGCCATTTACCCGATATGCTGTTCCATGCATAACCCTATACTGTATACTTTATGAATCAATAAGAAATTACAATTGTTAATTAAAAACCTGTGTTTTCTGGCAAAATTACTTCTTGCGTGAATTTTGGGACACCCTGTATATATATTACATTTTATAAATTTGTATTGTATCTAAATAAATTAAAAAGAAATCATTATATTAGTACAGAAATTACTGCAATACATTGAATATATCATTGATCACAGCTGTACTTACGAGAAGGTAGTACACAAATCTGTACTTTATATCCGGATTTTCTTGGAAAGAGATGAAAATATTCATTGAAGAGGGATAGTAGTAATTTTGATGAAATGAAAAAGGCGAAATTAGTTTTTTTGTTTTAATTTTTATTTATTTATTTCATTTTATAGAGACCTGTGTTAAACTCTAAGAAGAAGCACGATTGGTGAGCAATTGTTATTACGATACCAGCCGCGTGGCTGTTATCGGTTTCGATAAATGGTCTCCCAAAAGCCGATGGAAATGACTTTCCGTGCTGCAAGTTGCAGCACGCAAAGTCATGAATTGAGTGAAATTGCTTCGAAGGGAATTGGAGAAACGCCGTTAGTTACAACCTTCTCGGATTTACAACAAAGATTATCGGAGATAAGATCTCAAGGATAAAGAGAGAGGTTTTATACGGTATTCATAATTTCATTTAAGACGATAACGAAGAAAGATGCATTAATTATTAATTAAGACGGTAGACTGGATCGCAAAATCTGGCTTGGACGACATCGGTTAAGAAAAGGTTAATTGGGAAGTATGGCGTGCACATAGCAAGATTAGTAAGCCATACAATAAGGTTGGTAGCAAGATTGAGCGAAATTAAGGAAATCATTTATTCCACAATATCCACTTTAAGAAATCTGATAAATTATACCGAATTTAATCATTCTTAATGTTTCGCTCGAGTGAAACATTAAGAATGTTTCATACAGCACATATTCTTGCAAATAAAGCAAGATGTGATTGTCTGTGGACATGGATGTTTGTGATTGTCTGTGGAATTGGAGGGCTTGGGCCGATGCGGTGATGGATGGGTGGTGGTTATTTCTTGTGTGCTTTAGGTAGAAGCTGTAGCACAGATGAAGAAGAACTTGCATATTCTGTGTTTGTTTTTTTCTATATGGATTAAATTCCAGTAGTTTTCTTGACCATGTGCTTAGTTACAGGTGCTAGAGGCAGAATTAAGGGCATAGGTGATCATCGCTTTGTTCGCCGGACAGGTTATATATGTGTGTTCCAAGGTACCTGAAACTTTGCAGAATAGACACAAATCCGTTTCTCTAAGTTGAAATTTGTAGAGCTTAGAAGGAGTTGGCAAGATGTTATGCCATAGCCTCCATTGTATGTCGGAATGGCACACCTTGATTTATATGGAAGATCCCACTGAAATCTGGGTGGTATGTGCAGCCTTGTAGATGAGACGGTTAAGGATGAAAATAAGAAAGGCGAAGTTGGAAGCACTGACATGAGGAGGTGGTATATTTTCTTGTAGTTGGAGGGAAGAATTGGAAGTGAGGCCTCAGATGATACAAGATGAAAGATCGGCTCCGTGCTGTTTCTAGAAGGAATACGGATTGCCTCAGGTGTAGCGATATCTGGATAGGTTTTTATATAGCAGCTTGCATCTGTTGATATTGCTTTTCAGTATTTTAATTTTTCATTGGTAGGCATGTGAATGTCTTCCACTTTAGGGGGTAAGGAGGTCCCCTAAGATTCTTATTCCTGCCCAGTTCCATGTCGGGAAAAGAAAGGGCTTACCAGTTGCAAAACTTATGTTTCTTTTCGAAAATAGTGGTTCTGTAAGTACAGCTGACTCTGTTGATCCTGTCATGAAGTTCTGTGTTTTTCCACCGCAGTAGAGCATCTCTTTAAAAATGAGGTAGTTTAGGAGGTGATGGCGCAGAACTGGCCATTCGGAGGATTGTGGAAAGTGTAAGTTCTCTGGTGGATAATATCGTGATGTAATCGAAGGTGGTTACATAAGTGTGATTGCATTGACGTGTCTTTAGGAGGAGGATTATCCTGAAGGATCTAATCCTGCTTTCAAGGGAAATCAGGCCTTGACCTCTCTTACTGAGTGGCTTGCAGAGTTGAGGGTATGTTGTCCAGTTAGTATTGTATCAGAGGAAACGTCTGATTGTTTTTTTAATGTGATGGAGAAACTCTTCAGGGGGTGTGAGTACTTTGATGGTACGCCATAACACACTCGCGGCCATCTGATTAACTCTTAGAACTCTTCCTCTAAGTGAAGAAATGGAACGAATGCTGTTCCATTTTACTAACATGTGTTTAAATCGATTGTGCAGCTGTGTCCGGTTCAGTGTGTTATACATTTTGGTGTTGACAAGGTGTACAACTAAGTATATTTGTCCTTCACTTGACAAGGTACATTCGATCGGAGAATCATTTCTAGCCTTACATTTGCCTGACCACAAGCCATTGGTTTTTGCAGAGTATATTTTGGCTCCTGCATATACGAGGGTGGTTCGAATATTTCTCGTCCTCGACCATAGATGGCAAGATTATCAGCAATATTTTCTTCGACGTTGGTACATCTGTAATAAGCATCCCTGTAAAATTGCAAGCCATTCTATAAAGCAGTTTGTTTTATACAGCTGTCTGAAGAAAAAGTGTTGTCTGTATAACTTGAGATGGATAAAATTGAGTATGGTGAAGTTATAAAAATTCTTTGTGAAAGAAGGTTTAAATCTAAACGAAATTCATTCGAAGTTCATAAAAGTTTATGTGAACTGTTCTCATTCGTTTTTGACAATTAAGAAATGGGCTGCGGTTTAAAAGTGACTGTTCAAGCCTTAAAGATGATCCAAGTGAAGGACGTCTAAAAAAACTGTAAAAACATCAGAAATTATTGATCAAGTGCACAATATGATATTGTATGACCGGCGAGTCAAAGTACGCCAAGACTACAGGCATTTCAAAAGAACGTGTAGGATATATTTTGCATGAAGAATTGCCTATGAAAAAGCTTTGTGCAAGATGGGTGCCGTACTTGCTCACAACAGATCAAAAACGCACTCCCATAAAAATCTCTGAAAGTGTTCAGAGCGTTTTAACAAGAATAAAACTGATTTTGTGCATCGATGTATTATTATGGATGAGAGTTGGATTCTTGATTATGCACCAGAATCCAAACAGCAGTGAAAACAGTAGACAGAAGCCGGTTGTTCAGCTCCAAAAAAGACAAAGTCTGTTCCATCAGCAGGAAAGGTCACGGCATCGTTGTCTAGGGATGCTAAAGACATGTTGTTTATTAATTATCTTAAAAAGGGTAAAACAATAACCGGGGAATACTATTACGATCTTTTAACCGGACTAGAAGAAAAAATTCGTGAGAAAGGACCCGGTTTACAGAAGAAAAAAATCATCTTTCATCAGGACAATGCACCCGCCCACAAATGTGTTTGACAATGGGAAAATCAAGGGATCGCCACTAAGAATTGTTGGAATATCCACCCTATTCCCATATTTCATTCCCTCTGACTTCTGTCTCTTCACAAAACTATAACCTTCCTCGCTGGTCAACGTTTTTCTTCGAATCGAGAGGTGATTGCAGCTTTAGAGGGATATTTTGCAGATCTTACTGAGAACCACTACAGGGACGGGATAATGGCTCTAGAGCATCGCTGGAATAAATGTGTTAGTCTTAAAGGATATTATTATGTTGAAAAATAAAAATAATCTTGAAATTATAAATTCGTTTTTTCATTGTTAGGCCGATAACTTTTCAGACCACCCTCGTATTCTGTTTGCTTCTACGGTTACTGTAATTTCTTCTTCATTTCGGACTATTGCAGTGACGTCATCGGCATATGCTGATAGGATTACTTTTTCATGTGACTCTGTTATGCTGGTTAGTTTGGAGATGATGGTGGGTGTACTCTTTTAAAGAAGGATTAAGAAGGTCAGCGTATCTATTGTCCAGATAGAGGACATCCTTTCTTGATCCCTTGAGAGTATGACAAAGTACGAGTGAGCCTGTTGTTGATTTTTAAACAAAACAGTGCATCTCTGTATAGCAATTGCATATTCCAATGATGAGAAAGGACCATAGCCGAATGTCTTTACGAATTCAAAAAGGTACTCGTGCTCTATTCTGTCGAAAACCTTCTCCTGATCAAGGCTAACGAGTGCTAGGTTTTCATATTAGCTGTTTGCGATGTGGATGAGATCTCTGATTAAATGGAAGTTATCATGTATTGATCTTCCAGGGACAGAGTGCGTTTGATATTGGCCGGCCAATAACTTCAGGCAGTGTTGGCTTTATTCGGTTTGCTATAACTTTGGAAATGATGCAATCGGTATTAATTAGTGAGATTGGACGCCAGTTTCGGATATCCGTGTGGTCTTTCTTCTTTGGCATTAATCGTGCTATTGAGGTCGTGACGGATTGTGGGACCCATTGAGGAAAGCTTCTTTCTGAATGGGTACAGATGACTCCAGATGACTTGGAAAAACTCTGACGTGAGTCCATCAAGATTTGTTCTTTGACAAAGATGCTTATGCACTTTTCAGTTCATCTAGCGTGAGTTTGTTTTCTAAGTGGTCCGATGTGATGCAGAGATTTTTTTTTGTTTCTTTCAGTATTTCATGAATGGCATGAAGGGATGTTCCTGTATATAATAGTATTCTTGTAATATTGTAGGATTTCAGAAGTGATTTTACTTGGATATGCTGTGATGCTACCATCTTGAAGTCTGATAGCAGAGATAGAGTTTGCTGCGTGACATTTTTTCCAAAGAGAAAAACTATTTTGTGGGTGTCATCTGAAAGATTTATTTGTATGTGCAGCGATCTAAGTAGGGCACCTTTCGCAGATAATTCTGAGTGTCTTTGCATGGCTTGGAGGGTTGAGTGATATGCAGGGCTTTCTTCTGGAAGGTACTTCAGCTGTTCTTCAAGTTGTCGGATTCTAATGGTCCTCTGTTGATTTTTCTGGTGACCGTATATCTGTAAAGGATTTTATTTGTGATTTTAGGTGGGCCACCATGTTTTCATTGGTTCTGTGTCCTCTTCCAAGTGAGTGAGGTTAGTTATTAAAGCCCGAGTGTTTATTATGTAATCTGGATCTTTCAGGAGGGTATTGTTGAAGATCCAATAGGAACTTCCTGATTTCTTCCTGTTACCCAGAAAGAAATGCTATTTGCGAACTAAAGAAGGTAGGCAAAAAAACAAAGAATATAAAATCAGTGACGAAATTCAGTGAAGCAACCCTTTGCGCTGTACCTTCAGATACAGTGCTGAAAACAAATGAAGAATTCGTATTGCAAAAATCTATGTCTATTCCTTCCCTTCAGCCTTATGGCTGGTAGGACAGTAATACGCTACTATACCAGGGAGATGATTATGGAGCAAGGTGGTTTCCAGTTGCCTTCCTTGCCGTAAGTATATATTTCATGACTAGCCGTGTGTGTTTACGGGATCGGTTTGCCTGTTTTGAGGAATGAAAAACTCGAGTTACTCGGGGAAAAATCCCTCCACATCCGTATGAGACCGGTTAACTTACCTTTAGTTGAAAGAGACCAGATAAAGGTTCCTGACGTTACGGACCGACTCAGGTCTTTCAGACTAAAGGGTTTTGTCTATACCAGTGATGGCGAACCTTTTTACCCAGGTGTGTCAGACATCTTTTTTTTTTTTAAATATTGAAGTTGTTCATGTGCCACTTGCTGCAAGTGACTTGTATACATGCATTATAAATTTAAGTATATAATCGTAGATGGTGACTTATACATATCATATTAGACTATTTATTTAATAGGATTTTGATATAAAATCTATGAATGCATGTTATACAATTAATTTAATAAAGCGAAATTACAAACTTACATTACATTTAATAATTTTCTGTTGCCAGTACTGGTAGAAAGTTGCTTTATAGAAGGGCTATAGTGGGTGCATTTTAATGCTACACAGGCAGCGCTCAAACCATTGCTCAATCCATTTCTCCCTTTCGATTTCATATTGTTTAAGGCAGAAAATAGAGTTTTACAAGAATATGTAGAAGAGAAAATGCTTTTGCAAAGATTTTAAGAGCATGAAAGTTTTCGGGAAGGATTCCACACGCAGAATTTCAGTCTTTACACGTATCATGCAGGCGTTCCCACTCAAGTTCTTCTAATTCATTTCTAAGCGCAATTAACTTTCTTTTTCAGATAGGATTATACTGGAAGTCGGCTAGTTGCATTTCTAGATCTTTTAAATCTAACCACTTTTAAAGCTTTTTTTGCAAAGAGCTGCAGCCACTGCAGAAAAAGGAAGTTCTACGTCTTATTAAGGATACCAATGCTATTTGATTCTGACACCACGGTGTTCGTTGACAGTGGGTAGGCTAAACATTTTTTTCTATTTTGCTCATTTTATATATTTTTATTTTTTTACTTATATATATTTATATAATCTGGAAACCTTGTTCTAGAGACCATATATTGAAGATTTTCAAGCTACTTCATGCCTCCATTAAGAGGCGTTGGATGAAATTCAACCCTCACCTAAATTTTGTACCCACTGCGGGATTCGAACCTGCAGCTTGTAGATTGGAGAGCAGCGAAAAATAGACAGAAACATTAAAAACATCAACTGTATCTTGAATGGAGAACCTACAAAACAAGTAAATATTTCGGCTATTTAGACACAATTTTTAGCTAAAGATGGCAAATTAAATATGGAAATATACAACAGACTTAACAGATCTGGTTGTAGTAGGAAATCAACTGAACAAATTTATATGGAATAAGAGAGAATTTTGTCAAAACACTGAACTAGCTTTATAGAAGACGATATTCAAGCCAATTTTAACTTATGGATGTGAAAAATGGATTAAAAATAAAATACTTAACCAAAGATTGGAGGCGACAGATATGAGAGTTTTGATAAAGATCATTGGAGTGAACAGATGACAGAAATATCAGAATCATATTAAAAATGAAGATATTAGGAAAAAAAATTGACATTGTCAGCATCCAGGAATGCGTTAGCAGAGCTAATCTCAGGTGGTATGGTCACTTAAACAGAATGGGCGAGGAAAGATTAGCAGCACGAGTGTTCTCTGCCAGGTTGGCAGGAAAAATGCCCAGAGGAAGACAAAGATAAAGGTGAGTAGATACAGTAAAACAAATTTGGAATCATGACAGATAACTGATTAGTTTGGAAGAAAATTTCGTTAGGAAGTAATTATGTAATTTTTATGTACTAGTACTATAGTATTGCGCAAATAAAACCAGTACTGAATAAAATAATCAGAAATGGTTATCTTTTATTAAAGATAACACATACCGATATATCTTAAGGAGTAAACGGGATCGGTGGGATCTTGGTCGAGTAAAGCATTAACGACGTTAGATTTTGTATGCGAAATGGACACGTTGTCTTTCAAAACAGGTTTCGTAGCGCATGCGAAGGTTTCTGTCATCTTGGAGAACAACGGTTGGGACATCTGCTGGACATATCAACGTACCCGAAACGAAAGCATCAAGCGATGTGAGATCAGCAGAACGTGAAGACTACGAGAATTCTCTGAACCTCGAAATAAGCATCCTGGTTGAACGGAACCAACACATTCTGCGTTCGCTTTTCAAGGTCACTTTTACATGTTACACTACCCTGTTCAATGAGGTAGGACCCAGTTATGGTTTCTCTTGGACGAATTCAGCTCTCAAGAAACCTGTAGGTTCGCTGTTTACATGACTACTTATATGGAAATGCGCTTCGTCCGAGAGCCATTATGGTGGAAAGTGAGATCTTCATAGACATTGACCAGCACGTGTGCACAATATTCCCGCCGTGCAGCGTAATCCGCACTGACCCACCTGAATGAACGAAAACGCACCCAGCTCTTTATGGATTCTCTGTAGTGACGTCCTCGGAAGTTGTAAAACTTGCTTCAGCACACGCCCGTGACTCTCATTTGTGTTAACAGTACGTGGTCTTCCAGAATAACCTTTGCGCTGGCGCAGAACACTCCCGGTACGTCGGAACCTCTCGATTAAGGAAACGATGAACTATATTTATCATTAACTAAAATAAAGAGACAAAAGGCTTCAGTTCGGCGATGCAAAAATTATAAAAATCAAGAGGATATTAAATTCAGCATTATTTCAAAGCTGAATATAGAAACTATAAAAGTTTCGTATGAGATTTGACCAGAGAGCTTACGGGAATACACTCGCGGCATTTACGAGTTGCCGTAGCTTGACCTTATAGGAGAGATGATCGCTATCCCCAAGCGTAAACATATTCGCCTCCTATTGGTCTATTTACATAAAGCCCATTTACAATTTAAATAAGGTCATGGTAGGGCAACTCGTAAATGTCGACGAGCATATTCACGTAAGCTCCTTGGCCAAATTTCGAGCGAAAGTGTTATAGTTTCTATATTCGGCTTTGAAATATTGCTAGATTTAATATCCACTTGATTTTCATATTTATCATTGTTGTTTTAGAGATAATTGTGCCATCATAGGTTTCTTTAAATGAACATGAACGTTCTTTTTCTGAAAACACACGGATGAGCAATACTATTCATTTATGGCCATCATCAGTTGCGACAAATTTAATTACAGAGTAAAACGCGAATGGATTCATTTGAAATAAGAACCGCGGTGATGTTATCCAAGATGGAAACCGTGCTGATAATTGTTTGATAGGAAGAAAATTTCCCACTAAACTATATTTCTTAAGAATTCTGGAAATAAGATGAGATGCTAGAAATGTATACGATTGGGATTCGACGAACTGTTTCCTTGTGATTTGAGCTAGGATTTTAGGAACTAAAAAGATGTTGCGTGGTCCTATCTGAAAAGCCATTGAATTTCGTATATCGCTTGATGTTTACGAGTTCCTGCTGTAATAGTTTCGAATTCGTTATGTGAACAACGTTTTGTTGTCTGCCCTCATAATGAAGACACGTTGCCTAACTTTTTTTATCTAATATAGACAATCTAAATCCATTAATATTTACATGTGTACTCTGAGACTGCAATATTTTATTTTATTCTCAATTATCACAACAGTCTTTGCTGGGTTACGGACAGTTAAATGAACATCGGCAGCACAAATCTCTGGAATTGTTGGAAGTATTTTAGATAAGTCTACTTTCTCTGTTGTTTTTTTTTTTCTAAAATGTACTTCATATTATTGTTTTCATTTATGAAGTTTAATTTTAAAAGACTAAGTCAACAGGAACATTTCTTAGTCTTCCATTGCTAGTGGAATATGAGAATCTATTCTATTCGTCAACAGGAAAAGTCTGGTAACTGTGGTTGTCTGAGATAACTTCTTTGGCTTCAGAAGGGAGAAATGCTTCACGAAACTTGACCTGGTCCTGAGAGTTGGTGTCTAAGACTTTTTTAAGTCGCATGACTTCATTAAACATACTTGGTTGAAGTCCATCTCTTCTATTTGTTTTCTGTTTATACGGATATTAAAATATTAATGCTAATACTCCAAACAAATTGACCCACCTCTGAATTATTCTCACAATAAATCGAAAAGAAACGCACGAAATATCAAATGATTGATGAATAAAGCCGTGATGAAACTCAAGTCAGTTTATAGAAAGAAAAACCTCACTAATCGAATAACAAAGAAAAGACTCGCTAATATTAATGACTAATTCACAATCTATGAATGAATATTGACATAATAAAAATTTATATTTATAATAAATAATCTCCTTAAACTCTCAACAGCCATATCCATGGTCCTTTTAAGGACTGGCTTAAAGGGGCGAAGCAAGAATGCTTTTTGTCTTCCCCGCTATCTCTGTAGAGGACAGTGTATGGATAAGGTGTTATTGAGCTATTAAAGCTCTGATCATGGCAGGAGGGTAACAGCAATAGCCGAGCCTCAGTTAGAACTTCATTGTCTACAGCATTGCCATCCATTACTCTCCAAGGGTATTAATCACCGCATCTCTCGGTCGATTCACCGGATATCCATGGTGAATAACAACCAACAAATAAGATACTTTTATCATAGAATATTTAAGGTGTGTTAAGTTTTTATTTGATAATTTAAAAATGTTTGATATTGATTAGACTGAATTAAAATTTTCAAATTTAAATTTAAATTAATTAAATTAAAATATTAAGCAAACAAAATAGTTATTTTACTTTTTAGTAAATAGTTTTTAATAAAGAAGGAATTATAAAAATAAACTTTTGTTTTACATGATACCACATGATGGTTTTACATTATACTAAAATATCACCGGGTTTTATTTAATATTAAACTGCCATCGCATGAAAAAGGTCTCAGCAGCCTACTCTTAAAATATTTCTCAAAAATCGAAATTTGTTTTATAAACTGAAAGATCTCAAACACGTTTCTCTAAAGATGAAAACATTTCTGTTTGTGCAAACTAATTACGTATATATCTTATACGGAAGAGTCAGATTTCATGTACTTTATTCATGCGGCTTTTTCTCCATTTTGCCAAAACAGATCAATTACTCTAAGAACAATATCGCGCATTTTAGCAAAGATGGACAAGCGCCGACCACTTTATTTCTTCAAAAAGGGGCTGGTTGATATTGAACAATACAAACAGAAGGGGAGGGGAAGAAAAAATATAAGTTAAGAGAACCATAACTTTCTTGCCTAGTGGTTAGGTTGTTTGGATTTTTTGTCAATGAGGCTACTGTATTATATCTTCTAAGCGCGAATTATCTTCTTCCCAGTTTTGCCTGTTTTTATGAATTTTTCTGGTGAAGGAGATTTACAGGAATTCGAGGATACGACCAACGTTTCTAAGGATTTTTCAGCCGAAAACGAGTCATCTGGTCGAAAAAAAGTGATTTTGTTTTTCAGAAAAGCAGGAAACGCAAATGCATGCAGTTGATATTCATTACAGGCTGTGGAGAAAAGACAAAATTTTCTACCATGGCATCGATTGGGTTCGTATGAAGAAAAGGTTTTGTACAAAGCAATAACTAGTCATCGAGTCTACGTACGTTAAGAGCAGAGAATATGATGAGGAGGATGTTTGTTGCGGAGTCACTTCAAGACGGAATAAGGACCAAGGAACAACAACGTCAGAAGGAAGTTTTGCGAAAGGAAGAAAACTGAATTTCCCCCATCGCTCAAACTCAGCTCAAATTGGAATAACCAGCAAAGGTTCCCTAATTCCTAGATGGAATTTAAATTTGGATATTTATTTAAAAAAAAAACTTCTTTTTGCAACAAAGAAAGTGCACATATAAATTCCAGCCTTTTTTTTTTAAATACGTTAGGACGTCACAAAAACAATGTTTCGAGCCATTTGTCTCTATTTCAAACAAATTACGTATTCCAATTGCATTCCTGAATCTAAATAAAATATTTTGCATTTAGATTGAGATATCGTGTTCGTTCATCTCTACATATAGCCGATCATCGTTCTGTCCCATGAGAGTCTTGATGTGCTTTTGATTCGCTGATCTAAAAACTTTGAGTTGTGTTCTGTGGGTTTCAATCGGATAGTCAAACTTTTCTCTAGTGTTGTCTATGGCAGTCATTGAGCAGATTTCGTATAAGTCAACCTATTCGATTACATTCAAATTGCAGAATTTCACTCTGACAATCGTGCTATGGAACTGGTCCTTCCATATTACCTCAAAAATGAGACAAATTAACAATAATAGAGAACTGAAGCTCTTGGTTTGTTATTGAAGTTGAAACAGTAATATCCGATGTATTTCATTGTTTCATGGCTAATAATAGTCAGACTAAAGCGACAGTTAGAGATTGATGGAAGAAGACCTATCTATCTGGACAACAGAAAGAAATCTTTCCAGCTAACCTCTCAAGTACGTTGATCGTTATATATTCTATTTTTAAAGTCTTTCATTGTTCCTATTAACCATAACGAACTTATTTGAATTAAGAATTTAAAGTAGTGAATTGGAAGGGAGTGAATCAGTGCTTATTTCTGTGGACAGTAAGTAAAAAAAATTAGCAAATATTTCTGCAACGATGTCCACAGTCACTTAATAAGAACGATTAAAAATATATGAAGGGGTATATAAGAATTATTATGTTAAATCTTATCGCGAAGTGTGGATGGTAAAAAAAAGATCTTGAAAGAATAGATCTGTGGATTATCTAAGGATAGAATAGCAATCAGCCAATTTGGATTTAAAGCCCGGATGTTCTGTCTTTTGAGAAAATTATATATTTTAATTATATAGTTGAATGCATTCATCATGATACTTTAATTGTATTATATATTTAATATTTATTCGTATAATAATATTTATTGCATAATAGATTTACGAAAAGTAATTATATATAAATAATGTAATTGACCATGCAATCTAAAGGCACTTCAAAAGAATTTTATCTTTATGCTGTAAACAAAAGGAAGAATGAATGTGAAAGAATAACTTTATTGAATGCAGATGGGTCTCGAGTGTCGGAAGCTAATGAGATTGTGTACGTAGCATGGTGCACAGTGCTACTGCTACATTAGATGAAGAGTCAGAGGTTCATGAAAATGAGATTGAAGAGTTGTTGCATAACCTGGATAAGAATTTGTCAATAGGGACAGACGGGATATCAGGCCGTTTTCTAAAGGAATGTTCAGCTGAATTGGCTACTCCTTTTACATTTTTGTATAACTTCAGTCTCAGCTCGGGAATGATATCACAGAAATAGAACGAATGTATGATAGTTCCATTGTACAAGGGTGGTACGAAAACTGATGTGTTTAACTGTCGACCTATCAGTATCTCTGGTAGTGAAGATTTTAGAGAAATTTGTAAGAACTCGCGTACCGAAATGGTCAGACAAACATGCTGTACTCTGCAAGGAGTAGCCTGGGTTTTAGCAATTTGCTCATATTTTAGAACAATGTTACGGCCGAGTTGGATAAAGGGAATGGATACCCTATGACAATGTTAGATTTTTCTAAGGCATTTGATAGTATACCACACGATAGGTTGTTGCATAAATGGAGAATATGGGATTGGAATATAAACTCTTGATTCGGGTGTGAACCTGCGCGATTTAAGGTGACCATTGGTGTACCTCACGGTTCAGTCCACGATCCATTATTGTTCAATCTATACAGTAATGGCATCAGGTTGGATCTAACATCAGATGTGCAATTGTTTGCCGATGATGCGAAGAGAGGCAGGGCAATCAGTCAGCTATTACAAAATTATTTGAATAGGCTGGAAATTTGGGCAACCGAAAATGATCATCAGTTTAATGTTAGTAAGTGTAAAGTTATGCACTTTGGCGTGATTAGAGATCCAGCGACATATTATATTAGTGGGGTTATGCTACAAGAAACCGAAGAGGCAAGGGATCATGGAGTATTGGAGGATAGGAATTTAAAGTTTAAAGGTCACATAGCAAAAGTTGCAAATACAACTCAGAAGATAATTGTAATGTTGAAGCGACCCTTGACATGTAAGGATAAGGAAGTCATTTTGCCTCTTTATAAGGCTTTCATAAGACCACACCTGGATTATTGAGCACAAATTTGGTCTACCGGGTTCCAAGGGGATAAAGAAGCCGTGGAAAGGGTGCAAAGAAGAGTTACATAGATTATATCTAGATTGTGGGATTTATATTACGAAGACAGATTGCAAGCATGTAGATTGCAGACTCTGGTTAACAGGAGAAAGAGGGATGATATGATAGAGGTCTATAAACGTTTGAATGGGTGTTAAAGGATATCAACAAATGAAATATTTGTTATATGGAAGGCGGGGAAGAACACGGGGCATCCATGGAAGTTAAGTTTGTTCACAGTCAAGAAAGGGGTAAGAACTAGGTTTTTCTCCCAGAGAGCAGTGAATGAGTGGAATAATTTGCCCTAAGGGGTAGTAAGTGCATCCACTGTGAATGAATTTAAGGGAAGGTATAATAGCTAGTTTCGGTGATTTACAGCCTCCATCGATGAGTCCTTGAATCCCTGAAGGTCTCAGATAATAATAAATAATAATATGTTTATTATTACTATACTGTGATAATTATATTCATAGTTAGCATTTATATTTTCATAGCAAACAAAAAATATCTCCGCTATTTACGTCTTTTCTCGTCGCTAGATGGCGAGACTGTAAATCGTTACGGGAAGTTCTGATTTGCCTCGGCTATGCGAATAAGCACTGACATCACTAGAGTTAGTATTAAAAATGTACGAAAACGACGTCATTTTATCACTTTTTCTTATAAATACATCTTATTTACGGAATAATAAGTTTTGTCTATTTTAAAAAGAAGATCTTTATTATTTTTTTTTTTTTTCAATTAAATCACTTCATTAAGATCGTATGAATTTTGTACGAGTATTCTGTTTTCTTTTTCAACTTATCTCCGCCCCAAAGTATCTCGCTTTTAAATCCTGCGAAAATTTGCGTAGCGACAACAAAGGTTTTCAAGCAAAGTTTTACTTCCAGAGGCTTTTCCTATCATTCACGGCGCTTCGTCAGTACAAACACTGATGAGTTGACTAGAATCTACTTGTAGATTTTCTAGGTTTGATTTAAATTTCTTAAATTTGTCTGATCCTCTTGGTTTTCCATAAAGCGATTCAAAACCAATAAGTTCTTCCAAAATGTTAAAATGATCAATCCCTCTTATCAAGATGCTTAACTGGGCTGCATCGCATATGTCAGCAGATTCGTCCAAAGCTAAAGAAAAGAAAGTACAAGCACGGACAAGGTCTTTCAATTGCTCAGATACATTGAGAGAGAGTTCTTCGGTGCATCTTGTAACTGTCTGCTTTGACGGAGCCATTTCGTCTACTTTCGAAATTTTCTATCGAAATATTTTTCGAAATCTTTCATAAATTTTGCATAAATAGGCTTATTTTTTATTATTATTGGGATCCAATGCGCCATAGGTTGGTCACTCCTGAACTAGAGTAATATTTTTGTAATATAAGTTTAAAATAGATATTCTCTATACATTTTTTATTTCTTTTCCATCCATGCAGGGTGACCACTCAGCAAAAATATTTCGTACCAACTTATGCAGAAAAAAAGTACTTAATTTTAATTTTTAGTCTCATTTTATGAACATTAAATTTTCACTTATTTAATATGCTATTTACATATATAAACACGGGTTCCCACTCACAAGAAAAACACCGGAAGTTTATTCATTATTCTTATCAGATTTTGCTAAATTGCTTTAACTTTTCAGAAATAGTAAACTCTATAGCTGATGAATGTTTCAATTTTTCTTTTGTCAAAAGGAGTCCATTCATCAAGGGTGTATTCTTTCAGTTGCTGCTGAATGAGGGAGGCACAAAACAACTTTAACTAATTAAATTTATTTAAATTAATGGAATATTAAATCCCACATTATTTTAAAGTCGAACTGAAAGACAGGAATCAACGAGTTTCATGCCGAATATAGCAAACTATAAAAGTTTCGGCGGACTGTAACGTAAGCTAAAGCACGTAGTTCAACACTAGGGCAACTCGTTGCAAAGGTGGATAAAGTTTTGATCACTATTCTTAGTATTTCCCATAATGCAAAACACATCTCCTAGGAGATGTTTGATGTTATACATTATGATGGAAGGTCACTATCCAGACCGGTTTCAACCCTCAGTGGGGTCTCATCAGTGAGTAGGTAGACCAGATTAATACCGAGGATATAGCGAAAAGAACTTATATACTTTGCTATACGAGTTGTCAAAAAGGTGCACCCATAAATTACTTAAAATGGGTGCACGTGTTTGACAACTCGTATAGCAAAGTATAAAGTTCTCTTCGCTATACCCTCAGTATCACCTGGTCTATCTACTCACTGATGAGACCTCAATAAAGGTCGAAACCGGTCTCCGTTCCACCTTCCATCATAATGTATAACATCAAACATCTCCTAGGAGATGTGTTTTACATTATGGATAATACTAAGAATAGTGATCAGAACTTTACCCACCTTTGCAACGAGTTGCTCTATTGTTGAACTACGTGCTTTAACTTACGCTACAATCCGCCGAAACTTTTATAGTTTGCTATATTCGGCATGAAACTCTTTGATTCCAATCTTTGAGTTTCTTATTCGACTTTGAAATAATGTGGGATTTAATATCCCCTTAATTTAAATAATGTTACATCGCCGAAGTGAAGCCTATTGGCTCTTTATTTAAGTAACTTTAAGGAATATTGTTAAAGTTGTCCTCCTACAGCATTTTTCATTTCAAAAACTTCATTCCAAGAAACCATGAAGTCTTAACTTTTTTCAATGCTTCTACAGTCTTCAATAGTTACCGTTCTCTATCAAGCTCTTCATAACGCCCGCAGATATAAATTTAAATTAAAAACTGACCATTGTCGGCTGGATTTATCTTTTCAATGTTCAAATTATGCTGTGCATCAATAAAAGGTGGTTACTCATATTTAATATTTAATTTTTCCACTTGTTTTCATTGTTGTAATGAAAACAAGTCTTATAACACGCGAGAAGTGCTTGAATAGCGAAGAATATATTTTTATTGGCTAATACCAGTCGGATTGAGTCTTGAATCAGGGGGAAGAGACGGTTAGCGAACAGTGAGAGGGGGAGGGGAAAAAAGAGAGAAATCATGCTTGTGTCACTGAATGTGACCATAAGGGGAGGTGGGAGAAGAGGAAAATATTAAACTCATATGTCTGAATCTTGTGTTGTTATTATTGTTCAGAAAGAAGGAAGTACTAGATCTCTTGATGAACGTACCAGAACACGAAACATTTATAAAAAGTACTAGATCTAGTACAAAGGTACTAATGGTAGTCACCCTGTATCCGCAAAACATTTACAGGTATAATTTGATTAAAAATATATTAAAAACATAATTTGCAATTAAAAAATTACAAAAACAGTCCTTATAAGGACTGGCTTAAAGGGGCGAAGCAAGAATGCTTTTCATCTTCCCCGTTATCTGTAGTGGACAGTGTAGGGATAAGGTGTTATTGAGCTATTAAATTAAAGCTCTGATCATGGCAGGAGGGTAACAGCAATAGCGGAGCCTCAGTTAGAACTTCATTGGCTACAGCATCGCAATCCGTTACCCTCCAAGGGTATTGATGGCCAATCATAACCAAAATTACAAAAATATTACAATTACAGCAATTTATATAAATTCTATTTAATTACGAAACAGGTGTGTTAAGTTTATAACAAAATTTGAATAAAATTTTAATTATTGAACTGTTTAAAATATTTTGCTATAAACATAATTAATAATATAGAATAATGTTTGTGTAGTATCAGTTAAAAGGCGATATTTTGTACACAATTTTATTTAGTTTCATTCGCGATTGGACCAACGGATAGATAAGTCGTAGACTGTACTGTGTTGTATTTTTCTAACTTTTCTCAAACCAGTTATCTTGAAGGCTTTTGCAATGCCCTTTATTATGAATAATTCTGAAATTCTTTTCCGAATCCAGTGCATTTTATCCGAAGTGTATTCATATTTCCCTATTTATTTGCGATATTTTATGATATCCGTGTTTTATCCTTGTTCTGTTCAATCCAAGGTTCTCCATTAAGAGCGTGTTTTATTCTATAGCAAATAATCGCCTTAAAGAAAAAATACGATTATCGCAAACGCCCTTGCTGGGTTATAGAGAGCAGGATAAACCTCCTCAGCTACAAAAATCTGGAATTTTGGGAAATATTTTCGGTAAATAAACCTTCGCTTTTTCTTTTAAGGGAGAAAAATATGTTATATGAATTTGACAATAGAATTAGTCAAAAAACGACGATGACATTCAAAGTCTCTCCAAAGATTTCCATCGGTTTGCTTAGTCATACAAAAAAAATTCAATTTTTAATCTCCCCTTTCAGTGATTTTATGAAATATGTGATTGATTTTTATTTTAACTTTTAATTTTTCAAATTGACTGTTTTAATAGATAAAGTCGGTCTGAGCTGTTTCGTAGCTTTGCATTCTTATTGGAATAAGATTACCTTTTCTATTCATCAAGACGTTTGAATTTGTTTTCAGCATAACTTATATATCAATGTGATGTCCCTGAAGAGTCTGTACTTTTATTTTTAAACATCCAAGATTACAATACACAGTCGTCATCTAGAAATAATAGATATTAGTTTCCATCCAGTACATGATTTAAATATTTTTTTAACATGATTGTTGACAAATATTTTCCATGTTCAACTTTTACCTCCTGAATTCAAACTCTGTGACGAGTACGATGATAAGTCGCTATGAAACTTCATGAACAAGTTATTAGCTGATGCACGTGACTATTCGAAAATGGCAAATCTCTCTTTCTTCTATTTTTTTATGTAGTCATCCTCTCCGTATGACATTCTTACTGATAGTTCGGAAGATGTCTCTGAAAGTTCTTTGTATAAAATCCGTACGACCCACTTGAATAATCCTTGTTTTTCTTCTCCCATTGCGTTCATTTCTGAAGTTCATTTTAAGACAAAAGCTGTGCCCAATTTTTAACAGTGCAGTAAGACAAGACAAGACAGAAAACGTTCGCGAATAGGTTCATTATTAGAAAGAACAAAAATACTCCCCCCCCCTGGGTAGTATGTCTTCATTATTCCTAATTTAATCACATTACGCATCGCCTGTCGGTTACAAGCGAACAGAAAATCTCAGGAATGGGATTAACCCAGCTGATATACACTCGTGAACAAATATCAGATGATGCTCTGTACAAAATGAAATAAATAAATAAAATAATTATAATAATAATAAATACAAAAAAATAATCATTGGTAAAAGTTACAATTTTACACCATACTCCATATGGTGGTTTATTTTTATTTTCAAAGATTTCTCTGTTCAGCTCTCGTCGTTCAAACACAAACATCACTCGTCTTGTTCCACGTGACATCATTCAAAAGTTATCCGGTCTATCAGCATGTTACACAATAATAGAAACTTTCTGAAAAAAAGCAATGGTAGTAGCTGAACATGCAAAGAGACATTAAGGAATTAAAAGCATTTGTGTTCCAAGATGGAATTTTTTTTCAGTAGAACGGCCAAGGTGTTAACCATAATAGTGACTTCTGTTCAGATATGCCCAAATGCATCTGCATTTCTATTTCTTTCATGTTCATCCAATTCAGGAGTCACGAAGATTTCTATTTTATTCAGTTACTCAAAGATTTCTATTTTTTAAATTTTTTTTATTTATTTATTCAATCCTTATGGAATGAATTTCATGAATTCTCTGAAAAAAGACAAGATCGAGCACAAATCAGATCGAAGTTTAACTAGCCACGAGAACCTGCTTTTCTTTCTTTCTTATATACTCCACTCATACTCTCTCTCTTCTCTGTTCAACTACCCGCTCTCTCTCTTTCTCTCTCTCTCTCTCTCTGTAGACGGTGGGTAGGTGATTTTCGAGGTTCTATTTTTAAGATGTCACAATTTTATTCAAATATCAGTTTATAAATATATCACACATTAAAATTACCGAGAGGAAGAATTCTAGAAATAAGATTAGTATATATCCAGTGGAAAGTAGAAGGGAGGAAGATAACAATACATTATATTCACATTAACAAAAATAAAAAATAAAATAAACCCGAATCAATGCCTACATGCAATAGAAATGGATACAGACTTAGATAGTACTCCACATATAATAACTTAAAAATTACTAATAATTTCAAAGTATAAAGATTGCAGTAAATTCATTTGGAAACCAGAAACCAAATGTGTAATATACTACATAATAGTTAATAGGAAAACAGCTAATGTGATAGCAGATAGCAGAGTATTCAGAGTGCAGAAACTGATTCAGATCATTATCTATTTCAAGGAAAATTACCAATACCCCCAAGATGGTTTTAAAATAAGAAAATCAATGTAATATAATAAGTGTATATTAATTCTCTTAAATTGAGAAGAATAAATTAAAAACGGAACAAATAAAAATGATGATATTCAAATATAATGCAATAATTTAAAACCATATTAAAACTGGGATGAGAACATTAAAGAACCTTAAAGACACCAAAGAAGCATATAAGCAATGAATAAACACAAGACCATTAAAGCAGACATTAGTTGTAAATACAAAACGAATAATAGGAAAAAGGCATGCAGAGAAAAAGAACAGAGAAACATGGAACACTTCCTAGCAAAATTGGAAAGAGATCTCAAAATGAAGAGACCAAATACATGCAATATTGTAGGAAACATGAATGAAGAGGTTAAACAAAATGTGAAACTTATAATACTCGTAGAGAAAATCTGGCTGGACTTCTCAAGAGAGTAATGAAATTAAACTCACATAATGCTAACTCCTAACTATATAGCTGAGTAAATCCAGTGAAAAAGTAAATCTGAAAAATCCTCGAAAGAGCCGAATAAATATGGATCTATTAAATACAGGCATCATGTTCGTCAAACGACGTTTAAAATTATTAAGAATATCTGACAGAAAGGAAGAGTACCGGAAAGTTGGAATGTGACCAACTTCTGTCTAAAAAAGCAATACATGAATCTGTAAAAACTACACAGGAATGTCTCCTAGATATTGGTGATATTGGTCTCAAGTTACACACATAAATATTAACTTCAAAACTTAAATAATATGTAGAAAATTAACTTTGAGAACACACACACACAGAATTTATAAATTACTAGAAAGCTCTTGACAGAGTCTTTCATCAGGACCAAACTGTTGTTTATACTCAAGAAGTCAATCATTCCAAATCAGTTACTCGCAGTAATAAATAATTAACATAGTACGAATCAATGAAAATAATCCCAAAACATAAATCAATAAACAGGATGGTCTCTCAAGGATGTGTATTGTTACCACTCTTATTTAACATCTATATAGATGAAAGAATGAAGAAATGGAAGGAAAAATATAAAACCGCATTTAAACTGGATTGTGGAACTCTTCTTGATATGTTTTCTTTGATGAGCAGATAATCATAGCAAGAAGTGAAGATGAACTCCAAAGATCAATATCCACCTTTCACCATAATTGCTAAAAATTAGGAATGCAAATATCAACACACAAAACGAAAACCACGGCTTTCAAATGATTAAATGCAATCAGAAGTAAACTCCTGATTAAAATAAAATTTCAAAACAAATTAACTGGTTCGAATACATCGGATCTGCAGTATTGTATATAAAAGGTGTTATGGATATCAAAATTTCAAACTTCCTAAAGGTAGCGAGAATGATCAGTAATATTTTTAAACCTAACCAAGCATACTTGAATAAGAGTTTATAAAATTTTGGCAAGTTCCTCTCTTCTTTACGGAAGTGAATTGTAGACTATAGAAACTGTAAAAAAAGGAATAGAAACTGAAGAAACCAATGTCCTACGACGGAGATCTAGCCATATTCTGTGGGACATACAAATTCCTAAAGATTTAAATCCTATGCACTCAGTATCAAAGACAAAATATGTGAATACCAAAAAGTAAACTGAATATATTGAAAGATTGAAAAATTCAAAATTACTAAAAATTACGATACCACCTATTTGAAGGACTAAGAATTCAGAGGAGACCAAGAAAAAAGATGGAATTAAACAGGTCATTGGGCCTAAATCTCTCAAACGATCACATCATAATATTAATGAATAGGATGTTAGTTATTTTGAAATTCCGTGGATCACTTTTTAGAATTAGTAATGAAATGGATCCTTTTAATAAGGGAAGAATGTAGAAATATGAGACAGCATTTCTGTGACAGGCATCGTGAAACAGAAGGAGAAAGCAAGCAATGAAAACTTACGGCAAATGGAAAGAAGCATTGACCATTTAATGAACAAAAAATCTCAGAAGATTGCACGAAAGAAGATAGTAGAAAAGATATCCTGATTGGAACATCCAGTGAAGAGGTAAAGAAATCAGCAACAACAAAAACAAACAAAAACCTGCCTGTGTGTGTTTGAACATCAATTTGGATTTTTTTAATATAAAGTGATTTTATGCGTGATTTGAATGAAAATTTCCATGATAACAAAGAAGATTACGAAATATTAGAGACTGTAGGCGATCCTTGATTGCTGTTGTCCAGGAAACCAGAGTATTATGGACTTTTGTAAATAAGCTTGTTGATACTGGGGGGGAGGGGGTAGAAGAGAAAATGAGTCGCTATGTGAATAGTGGCTAAAAATATCCCTATCCGCAGGAACACGAGTGGAACACGCTGCATAATAACACCCATAACGGAGAGAATGTGGTGGTACCTTGAAAACAGTTACGAATATCAGTCTCTGTGGCAGAAATGACAGAAAGTAGGATAAAATTACCAAAGGAGAAGAATGAAAATTAGAAAACGAAGGGTATTGAAAAGTCACTTTTGTACCAAGAAAGGAAACGTTATATATTTGGTGAACATTGTGGTCGCTAATTGTATTGAGTGAGGAAAGAGAGAGAGAGAGAGAGTAAATTGAAGTAAAAATATAGCTGAAGATAAGTGAATATATTATTCGATCATTCACTTCTCATCATCCCTCTCCGAAGGTGATCGTTTTGTGAAGGTGTCTGGTCAGTTGACCAAATTTATTATTTGTTTGGTCAGTTGAATTTAGATCCATAAATGCATTCCTAAAAACGTTTTACTGCAAAATTCTATTTTCATTCTATTCACTCTTCCTCTTTAGATTTGTTCTGCCATTTACTTTCGGGAAACAAAAGTAGATCCAGAATTTCTACAAAAAAATTATGAAAGTTGCTTTAACTGGATTCAGTGTCATTTAATAACGATAAGAGTCGGATTTGCTTCATTTTAAGAGCAAAAAAAAAAAAAATAGAATTATTTACTTTGTTTTGAACGATGCCACCAGTGTTAATATTAGTACTACCTTTGATGACAAGGTTGAATGTTATTTGAGTAAACTCCCCCTCCCATGTCTTGACTCTGTAGAGGTAGTGGGAAAAATTAGCACGCAAACCAATGGAAAGTAGTTTAAACTCCAGAGCAGTAGCTACTATCTTCGCAAATAAATACCAGTTTATATATATATATATATATATCTTTTAAAAATATGATTAAATTAAGTTGGCTTTTAAAAAATTGCGCCAGAAACCTGGCAAACGAAGAGAACAACTTCGAAAACCGAGTGTAATTCTAGTGCGAAAACTAGTAATGAGAGAACCATTATACTGATGACATAAATGAAGCAAATGAAATTTTGAGATTAAAAGAAATAAATCGAAAATCAACAAGAGGGTTGGAGAAACCTTTTTAAATGAACTTACATAGGAAAATGGAAATTGAGGAGAAAAATAATAGGAAAAAAAGCACGCAAGTCGTAAATTATCTATGACTAAGAATAATGTTTTTTACCATTGTCATCATACAGGGTATTTTCATATATACAATAAAGCATACTATTATATTTTCTGTTCAGTAGAAAACGTAGAGTACAGTGATTTTTAAAAAAATATAAATGTACGTTTTTTTTTCAATATCATAGGTTATTATTTTATAGCCTGTTTACATATACACAATTTATATATATATATATATATATATATATATATATATATATATATATATATATATATATATATATATATATATATATATATATATATATATATATATATTGTTTTTTTAGTATATTTAAGCGCTGTAACTACAGCACTGAAATGTGATATATGTTTTTTTTTTTTTTTTTTTTATCTTGGATGAGATGTTATCTCTCACCTTTCATCCTCGAAGCTTATTAGCTTATTTCTAAGCTTATCTGAGGATGACACCAGTTAGTTATTATTTATTGGTTTGCTTACTGTGTTGGGATAATAATAATAATAATAATAATAATAATAATAATAATAATAATAATAATAATAATAATAATAATAATAATAATGAAAGTCAATTATAATATAACAAAAATAGTTCATGCGGTGTGATAATGATGCGGTAATTAAATTTGCGCTTGACAAACAAGTCACAACATGAAACTTCCGCGGAGCTAAATTAAAGAATGTTACCAAGGCAACAGTAAAACTGATAAGAACAATAAAAGAGATGGTAGTGCTAATTGGAATTAATTATTTAAAAGTATTTACAAATATAGAAAATAGACAGGATATGCAAAGCTCAATGGAAGAAACGTGAAAGAAAAGTGAGAAATTAAAAATGATTAATTTATTACAGATATAGAACAGTAATGAGTTAAGAAGGAAAAAGGGCACTGATGGAAAATGATTCAATGCGCATGCTCTATAGAAAAATCAGTGCGATGTTTTGGATGTGAGAGTTTTTGAGTTTGATGGTAAAAAGGATTTCTTTAAGGGGGAAGGCCTGCATTTGAATGGATTTGACAGGAGGCGCCTGTTTATTGGAATCCAGCCAACTGCAGAGAGAGAGAGAGAGAGAGAGAGAGAGAGAGAAAGGGAAACTAACTCATCTTGAGAGGAACACCGAGGATGTGTATGCAAGTTCGGCTAAGATTTGTAGGACGTAATATTGACACGAATCGCAATGAGCACAGTTATGAATCTGCTGATTGGATGAATTACGAACTATTGCGTAACAACTTTCTCAAGCAGTATATCAAAGATGTATTTCGAGGCCAAGGAGTGATATATTTGATCACAGCAACAGAATGGGGTATCAGTTAAGGATTTGACAGTTTTTCCACCAGTTGGTGATAATGATCTTATCCTACTGACCTGGGAAGTAGCTAACTATATGGATGATCCATTTAGGACAGTTTATATGCGACACTACAAATCTGGAAACTATGGCAAACTCACGAGAATGTCATCCTTGTTTTCATGATATCGGGTGTTGAATGGGACGAATATCAGCAGCGCATCGGACGTTTTGAACAGGTGCGTAAGGAGGTGTCGCTATAATTCTAGGGACAAAAAGAAGGCGATAGAAATGAATGTACAATCTCATCAAGAGTTTATAACAGGAAGAAAACGTGCAAGGAATATCGTAAGCATAACAATGAAAGGAGTTATGAAATATATAAAGCGCAGGCTAGAAAAACTTAGGAGCATTTTTCAGAAAACTAAACTGGAGTATGAAAAGAAATTGGCTGCACAGGATACAGGCAATATAAAAGAATTTTATTATTGTGCCGCAAGAAAAAGAAGAATGAATGCAGAATAATAACTTTACTGAATAGAGATGTAACTCTAGTATCAGAAGCTAATGAGATTGTTCAATTAATGAGTGCTCGCTTTGCTACGATATATGAACCAGGAGTATGTAAAATAGTGCCCAGTGCTACCACTACATTGGATAAAGAGATAGAGGTGAATGAGAAGGAGGTTCCACAGCTACTGCATAATGTGAATAAGAATTCAGCAATTAGGATGGGGGATAGCAGCACGTGAGCTAAAGGAATGTTCTGACAAACTGGATAGGTCTTTGTCATGTTTCTATGATTTGGGTCTTAGTCCATGAAAGGCATCACAGAAATGAAAAGGGTTAATGATAATCTCATTGAAGAAGGGTGGCGCAAAGACCGATGTGTTAAACGTTCGACCTATCAGTGTCTCTGGATTAATGGTGAAGATTTTAAGTTGGAAAGAACTCGAATACAGTCTGAAGAATTTTCTAACATTTTATTGTTAGCTGAGTGAATAAAGGAAGTGGACATCATGATACTGTTGGACTTTGATAAGGCAGTTGAGTGGATACCACTGAAAGACTGTCGCATGAACTAGAGAACATGCGAATGGAATACAAAGTATTGGTTTGAGTAAGTTGTGGTGATGGACAGGCATCAGAAAGTGGTATATGGGGTCTGTGAATCTGTTAGATATAAGGTGGCCAGCGGTGTGCCCTAGGGATCAGTCCTTGGACCAGTGTTGTTTAATACATGATATTGGAAAGAGGCTGAGAGGAGATCTTCAATTGTTTGCTGATCATGAAAAGATGTGCAGGACAATCACATAGGCTATTGATATAGAACGTTTCCATGGAAATTAGAATAACCTGGAAGTACGAACAAATGATAACGTCTACCATTAGTGTAAAGTTATGCAGTTTGGCGTGATGCGATGTCCGAAAGCGCATTTTATTGGTGGGATTGTGCTTGGAGTAACGAACGATGCTACAGATTTGAACTTTACCAAAACATGAAGTTATGGCAAAGTTCAAAGGTCACATAACAAAAATTTACAATTCAACTATGAGGATAATTGTGGTGTTGAAACGATTACTGACGTGTATGGAAGTTATTTTGCTTCATTACAATGCCTTAATGCGATCGCACGTGGACTGCCACATGAATGGTGGTAGGATGGGTGATGTAACTTCAGGGGAATGGCTTTAAAGAATAAGATGGGGTAGGCTAGGTTATGGGATTGAATGAGTTGTTGAGTGTCATTTAAAAAATAGCTGATACATTTTCGGACTGATGTGGGATTTAGAATGCAAAGACAAGGAAACTAGACCTATTTTGGAGGGTGCAAACATCCATAAAGGCAAATGAGTGGGTGATTGCACGCCAAAGTTGGATTTAGTTTGTGAGGTAGGAAATCGGAATGCGATGGTCGTTACAAAGTGTAAGATTAGCTGTGGGATCAGTAAGCATGTATATTAAAATTTACGCAATGCGAGAAGCAATCGGAACTAAACATGTTTGGATTTAACGCCCATTGTATTTTCATTGAGAATAAAGAAAACAAGATGGGAGAAAGGATATTATGGATGACGGCATGTGAACTGGAACCAAAAAACAACAGGTAGAAACAGGGGATCAATGAAATGGAAATCGACATCGGCAAATAATGCCAATCAGTGGAGAGTGGATAATTATGTGAGACGAACTATGGAGGCACAGTTCGGAAGGAGAAACGGCTATATATAAAAAAGAAAATAATTTATGCAGCTAATAATGAATAAATATTTAAGACTGCATATAATCGAAGGTACTAGTGGATTGAGAGTGCTTGAGAGGATTTGTCTAAAACTAAGGTGGTGGTGGTGGCAACATTACCGACAGTTTTGGAGAGTGAACATGGAGGCGAGGTGTATAAAAGGGTAGCTGATGAGTAGATATCAGAGCTTAGTTTATGGAAGAGTAAAGTCAGAAGAAGGCGAGTGATTAGTAATGTGGCACAAGAGTGGAATCGGGCCATTGTTTAAATAACTGGTACATTGATGATATTAGAAATGACCTGTCGGAAAATATTCAATTGTTTTGTATAAAACTAGTGAGGGCAATAGTTAATAAATATGATGCAGGCATCTTGCAGGACCACCTGTCTAGACAAACATTATGGACAATAAGAATGGCCATCCTTTTAATGTGGGAAAGTGTAAGCTTATGCATTGTGGCAGCTATCTGCTATCCTGATGGAATTGAGCTATACTTTATGGGGGCTAGGGATTTACAGAGGTGATGATAATAGTGGACTCTGAGTAAAGCTCAGATGCCATATTGTAAAAGTAACTAAAATATCTCATAGAATTAGCTGCTTATTAAAGAACACCCTAACAAGCAGAGATACGGAGGTCATAATGTCTCTTTATAAGGCGTTGATAAGGCCCCATCTTGACTACTGCGCACAGAGCAAGTCGTCTAGCTTCCTTGGAGATACAGAATGGACGAAAATGATCCTGAGACGAGTGATGATCAAGATGATGGCAGAGTCTACGGGATACTCCATGCGAGAATAGGTTGAAGACTTGAGGGTTACAGAAATTAGCTGATAGCAGCAAAAGTGTGAGATATGATATAGATATACATAAATTACTTAAAGGTTGTTTGAGGATGGATGGAGGTGAAATTTCTTCTCTTCAAGATTTCGTTGAAAACTTTTATATGATTATGAAGTAAACAAAACTTGGATATGAAATTTCTAATTTATAATATTAAAAGTTTACATTAGTTGTATATAGATGACTTGAAATTATGTGGAAATCAGCGCAGCAATTACTATTTTTTAGTTCGTTTTGTTCATTAGTTAACGGTGCTGTGTAACAGCACCGTTAACTAATGAATCCTATTCATACCTAGGAATATTAGAAGCCAGTGGTATTCTCCACTCGAAAGGTAAACAACAGTCAGCAACAGAATAAATCAAAAGAGTTAGAAATATTCTGAAAACGAAACTAAATGGATTAAACACAATTAGAGCAATGAATTCTTGTGCTATACCACTCATCCCTTACACATCTGGCATAACAGACTGAACAAATGAAGAGCTGGAGAAATTGGAAAAAACTCGAAAATCACTGACTATTCATCACGCATTACATCCACAAAGGGATGTTCACCGGATGTATCTACCGAGAGGAATGGGCAAAGCGGGGTCTAGTGTGGAAGAAGAAATTACTTTAAGAAGTTAGATCGACAATAGCTCTGAGCCAATGCTTCAAGAAATTGCACAAGAGGGCTTTTTAAATGCAACAAGAAACAAATCCTATTACTAAAAGGAACAACAAAATAAACGACATGTGCGCTGGAAAAATAAACCCTAACATGGCCAATTTATTCGAGATACTGAAAATACTGGCATAACCAAGACGCGGCACTAGCTACAATATGGATATAAAAACGAAAGCGATAGATTTATTCTGGTCCCTCAAGAACAGACGTTACAAACTATAACAGCAAAGCAAGAACTTTGAACATCAATAATAACAGAAACTGTGGATTATGCGATAAGTTAAAACTGCAGAGAATGTGATTAATGTTTGCATAAATATAGCCCCAGTATGATTATAAACGTCGCCATGATCAAGAGGCCAAAATAATTCATTGGTATATATGTAAAAAAAATATGGTTTTCCTACTTCTGATAACTGGTGCATGCAATAGAGACAGTATGAAACTGTTAAAATTGTGATTGAGGAAAAAAAAAAAAAACTGATTGGCTTTGTGACCACAATAGACTTAACATCACAATTAGTGAACATCGATAAGTATGGATTATTTACATTGCAGTAGCCACTGATTCAACAGCAACATCAACAACAAAGAACTGGTAAAAATGAATAAATATCGAGATGCGTCTATCAAAGTTGGCCGGATGTGGCTTAAACACACTAAAATCATCCCAATTGTTATCAGTGCACTTGGTGAAATTTCAATGAAGCTATTCAACTATATGATTTCGCGAATCAGCTGTCTTGAGTAAGTTCGCATTTTCCTTTCTTATTCCATAAAAAAATGTATAGCTTCCATTTTTTTTTTTATTCATGTCGTCGCCCATAATTGGACGGGTGGTTAGCGTATTCGCTTTCCCATGAGCAGGCGGCGGGTTTGAATCTCTAACCCCAACGTAAAAGGAAATTCATTTTTTCAGCCAGATAGACACAAATACAAGATTTGAAGTTGTATCGTTATCCGAAACATCATAAAGGCGTCCATGCACATGTTCAGATGCTGTGATCCCTCAACCAGCTTATCCAGAAAAGGAAAAATCGAACTGTGGAATGATTAACGTAACGTCAAGGGATTTGTAATCTTGTAACAGATTCAAAGATCAACGCTTGTTAGGATGTATTGCATAAGTCGGTTAATTTTTCACATGCTAACGCGAAAAATTAACTTTACTGCGTTTCCACTAGTTTTAAATTTGTTTTATGCTACCGTGGAATAGGCCTACTGGGGATACCACGTTAAAAAAAGCGCGCCTAATACTCTACCTCTGAGGTGGTGTGGAAAAGAGTACACTTTGTTGCCGCGGATTTCCTTTAACACTGCAATGTCAACGGGGAATCATTTCTGGGTCATTTTTAATGTCATTCGTTACAAATAAATCGGCGAAATTTGCAACAGCGGTGTCACAAATTTTTTAATATTTTTGTTACAAAGGTTAACATTTGTTATGTTGGATTAAAATGTTATTTAGATCTCAAGAGCAACGAGGATGTTTCAAATTTCTAATTTCAAATTTTCAAAACTAAATTAATTATTTATATAAAATATCATCTTAGGTATATTATTATTTCAACTTTTATAAACATTTTTTCAACAAAGACAGTTTAAATATTTTGTAGAAAAAATGTAATACACTTTTTACATCTTTCAAAAATTCATGGTAATAATGATGTTCGCATAGCTAATATTAAAATTACTCCCGAGTGGGACCAGGATAAGAATAGTGCTACTGTAGCCCATGCATGTCGTAAGAGGCGACTAAAAGAGAGGCAGAGTTTCGAGATTTTCGCTCTCTCTCAGGTTTCTTCCGGAATTTTGCTCTTGGCGAGGAGGGGGGGCTTAGATTTCTGGGATTTGCCCTGAGAGAGCATTTTGAGTCTCCGGGGAGGAGTGTTTTCCGGCGTGGCCAGTGTTGGACCTTGTCGGTGGATGCCTTTCCCTGGAATATGAGCCGTTCTGCTCAGTGGTGGAAGGCCCGTCACTGAGTGGAACCAAAGCTGAGTTGGATGGTCTTTCGGCCACTCGTAGGGAGTGGTCCGGGGGATCGTCTTAATTTTTAGAGAGGGCTTTACTTACATACCAGCATACCAGCTCCACTATAGCCTATACATGTCGTACAAGGCGACTAAAATGGGTACCCAGTCAGGGTAATGGATGGCAATGCTGTAGCCAATGAAGTTTTAACCGAGGCTCGGCTATTCCTGTAAACCCTCCTACCATGATCAGAGCTTATAGTGCTATATTACCTTATTTATCCATACATCTTCTTTACAGATAACGGGGAATATGAAAAGCATTCTTGCTTCAACCATCTAGCCAAACAAATATATACAGTATATATATATATATATATATATATATATTAAAATGAAAATTAAAAAGCGACTTTTCTTAAGGCGAATGCGGATAAATAATATGACACAAGTGAGATGGAAAATAAAAACTTATGAAGTTCAAATTTAAAATTCAGGAATGATCAATGCTCATGTTATTGACCATACTTTCGAAAACGTCCGGCACAGTTAAAAAAATGTTGGTGTATATATCTACATGTTGTTACTTGACATACGACCTAAGTACTTCTCCCGAGATACTAATCATGAATAACAATATTTACATCTCGCGTATGAGAGAAATATCAATATTCCAATCCCGTCTTGTGTGTATATATGAAGAACATAAAAAACCGGCTTGCAACTGAGAGCGAGTTAGACGACCGGCTGAGGATGTGATTGAGGTGATTTCCTAAATAGTTGGCTTTGTATTCCCTTATCGCCTGAAAGGAGAAAACTAGCCCTGGAAAAAAATATGCGATTAAGATACATTCTAGTATGCAGGAGAACTTCTGTGTTTTCTGTAACTTAAAGAAATACACCATACTTAGGGGTAACTTAAGAGCCAAAGCTAGATAGCTGGAGGAGACCGCCATGTAGTCTTTTACGTAATGCAGAGAACTGAAAAGGGCTTCGAACAATGCTTAATTCTAAATGTTTTTTGTTAGAAATTAGACTACTGCTTTGTATTCTTGGATTCAACGTGAAGCAAACAAACATATAATGGTAAAACATGATGAGATTTCATGACATTTCGAAGAATGCCAATTTAAACAAATATTCGGTAGCTTCGTAACAGAACCAGAGCGTATATACAGAAATATATAATTTATAAATTTATTTGAACCGATTAGAATATAAAGTAATAAAATTTTAGCTGTAATATTTCCATTTCTACAATTTATATTCTTATATTCACAATTTATTCCAGCAATTGTTTATTATTACAAAGAAACAAATAAGTAAATAAAACAAATAATAATGTGACTTTTTCTTCTTTTTTTTTGTTTTATTTGTTTTTTTTATTTGTTTATTTGTGTTTTTTTCTTTCCTACTTGTATTAGAAACTATAACACATTTCAAGAATGTTAGTGAAGTGAGTAATATTTATCATCCTACTAGTTTCACATTTTTGCTATCGGCATCTTCAGGGATACAATTGGTAAGCGATATGAAGGTAACAGACTAGGTTTTAACTGACAGTTCTAATTCATACAAAATTAGTACTGTGCGTGAGACAATACGCGTGTCGCGGGTACATTATTTATTTGTTGAGAGACATAATGCAATTGGCGTGAAAGTTCATTTCTTTGGTGTTTAGTGATCTAATTAAAGTTTTCCAAATTTCCAGTAGGATTAGACCTTGATTCTTATTTAGGTTTCCTGTTGAACGGGCGACTATAGCAGCTTCCTTGAAGGTTATGGAACGGTAGTTCTCTTCTATATACGGCATATGACTCTTATTCCACTCAATAAGATGTTCGGTAGTGGCGAAGTGGGAAGAACGGCCTGAAATATCTTGTCTATTGTTTCTAACATAGCCTATGTGTCCTAACATAGCCTGAAATATCTTGTCTGTTGTTTCGAACAGACAAGATATTTCAGGCTATAGGCTATAAAATAGCCTATAGCCTTATTATAGGCTATAAAATAGTCTACAGCCTTATGTCTCGTTTCGAAGCTTCTAGAGGTCTAACCAATGTAACTATCACCACAGGAACAAGGTATATTGTATACTCCAGAGTACTTGTAGAAAGGATAAGGATCTTTCGGTGATCTTAAAAATTTCCGAATACTGTTGACTGGCTTGAATGTTACTCTAATATTGGGTGGTTTTAGAAGGATTGCCAATTTTTTGGAAATGGTGCTAACAAATGGAACAGTTACAGCTATTCCATTTGTATTTGTATATTTGTATATTCACGTTGTCTTTATGGTATATCCGAAAAGACAATCTTGTTGATGAGTCTTTTAGGATAACCATTCAAGCTCTCTGGATATTGTAGTTAATTCTTCTTGTAAGTTATCTTGGTCTGTTGTGTAATATATAGCTCTTTTCTTAAGCATATGGATAATGCTAAGTTTATGGGATGTATGATGTGACGAGTTGAAATGGAGATAACGTCCAGTATTCATAAGTTTTCTATACACAGACAGGTTGATACTGTTATTGGTTTGTTTCTTTATTAGGATGTCTAGGAATGGAAGTTTTTCATCTTTTCAATTTCTAATGTGAATTTGATGGTATAGTGGAAACTATTGATTTTGTCGAAATAATCCATTAGTTCTTCTTTTTTATGATTCCAAATTATAAAGATGTCATCTACATATCTGTACCAAGTTTTAGGTTTTGGAGTAATTTGTAATGGTGTTAGTTACATTGGTCAGACCTCTAGAAGCTTCGAAACGAGACAGGAGCACATAGGCTATGTTAGAAACAATAAACAAGATATTTCAGGTCGTTCTTCCCACTTCGCCACTACCGACCATCTTATTGAGTGGGATAAGAGTCATATGCCGTATATAGAAGAGAACTACCGTTCCATAATCTTCAAGGAAGTTGCTATAGTCGCCCGTTCAACAGGAAACCTAAATAAGAATCAAGGTCTAGTCCTACCGGAGATTTGGAAAACTTTAATTAGATCACTAAACACCAAAGAAATGAACTTTCACGCCAATTACATTATGTCTCTCAACAAATAAATAATGTACTCGCGACACGCGTATTGTCTCACGCACAGTACTAATTTTGTATGAATTAGAACTGTCAGTTAAAACCTAGTCTGTTACCTTCATATCGCTTACCAATTGTATCACTGAAGATGCCGATAGCAAAAATCGGTGAAACTAGTCGGATAATAAATATTACTCACTTGACTAGCATTCCTAAAATGTGTTATAGTTTCTAAAACAAATAATAATTTATTTTATAAACAGTTTCAGCTGTAACGTGTGAATGCAAATCATTTAATTGAGAATATTACGAACATAACCGTGTACTGTGAACTAGCACAAAGTTATATTCGATGATGACGTTTTCTGAGTTTTGAAAAAAAAAGAAGTTTCTTTCTGGATTTCTCAATACTTAGTATTTTGTGAAAATACATTTTAATTGTTTGATCAACTGAGCATCGTCGGCGTTTACTTAAAATAAGAGTTTTCAGTAAAAAAGAAAGATTTCTCACCTTTGCCGTAGTTGATGTGCCAATGTCGCTTACATATTATAATTTTTCTGAGGAAAATCGCTCCTTTCCACCCCTCCCCTTATTGTTTTTCTTTAGAGTTTCACTGAATTAAAAGTATTTAATTGTACTGAACTGTTGGTTAATTAATAATTAGTCGAGCATAAATTTCTCTTAAAAACTACGCTTTTTAAGCTTAACGTGGATTCGTCAGAAGGCGAACGCAAATTCATAGAAGTTGTGTAACCGAAACTGATATTCATACAATTCATTTTGTTCTCCGACTATCCTTCTCCTTTCGAATAGAGTCAGCTCATGACCTTTGCATATTACCACACGCACTTGAACACATCTCCTGCTCCTCAGAGAAATTTATCCGTATTAATGCCTAGTACGTTTCTGTCAGTCCGATGTGTATTGTGGAGTTTGGGGTAATAATTTGACTCTTTAATCCAAAGAAACTAAGGCTATGATTCCAGTGTGTAATTAGTCTGTTAATTGGACGTGTTCCTCTGACCAGTTTGCCTGCTTTTTGAACTGAAATACCCTTCTACTTCTTGGCATACCTGCGTGTATTTTTGCGTGTGTGTGTGTGTGTGTTATAGAAATTAACATATAATTTTATACAAAGTTTTCATGGATAATTTTAATTAAATAGAAATAATAATAAGGTATTGTGAAGATCCCAATATAATCACCACCTGTCTGAAACTTTTTGATATTTTATATAATGCAATATTGTCATGTTTTAAACTAATACGTTCAATTGAATTGAATCCATACACAACTCATAAAATCAGAATTGAGTAATAACTCAAGAGATATTAAACTACCTTTTAGAGTACGAAACTGTCGACCAACACCAACAAAGGTCGCAGAGATAAATAATGCAGATTGAGACTCTCCTGACTCCTGTACGTAGTCTTTTCAGTCCCCTCATCCCCCGTACAACCATATTCACAAATGCAATTAACACAATCACAAAACTGGGATGACATTGCGATAACGCAATGAATACAAGCTCACAGTTGACTAAAATAACTTTGGTTTTTTATAATTTTGTGTAACTGTTGATTTTTTTCCCTTTTCCTGACAGCGTGATGTGTGTAATGCAGCAGCTAACATTTTCCTGAAATGGCAAAATAAATAAATAAATAAATAATAATAATAATAATTAAGGAGGAAAATGCAGACCACCTGTTTCAAAATTAGGATATGAACGAATATGAAGGATGAAACTCGTTCAGAAGACAACATTCATAAGTCTCTATGTTTAATAATAAAAAGATAAAAAAGATTCATACATGGAAGAATACTTCCTACTGTGTCAAGAGGCTCATCTTCAAGTCGATATTTGTGATACGAGCTATCATTGATTATCAACACATTACACAAGACCCAAATTAAAATATGCTTACAGATGACAAATACTTACCGAAGACTGTTTGAAAGTACAGAAAGAATTTTTTGGAACTATACATCAACTTTGTTTACAAGAAGCAAATTTCCTTCCTTCCTGAAAAAATTAATTAACTGTGTTTGTATTTTTGGAGAGGGGAAACGGTTGCCTTTTATGATTGGGGACCAGTATTCCACAGAGAGGAGGTGCACGTACAATGTTTCTTCTTAAGGGTATTATTTCCGGGAAAATTCTCACGTTAGGCTAAAAATAGGCTAAATAGCCATACAAATAGTATTTCTTCTTTAATTGTAAGAAGAATTTGAGAGAATACCATTTACCATTTGAACGAATTGCTATTGAAACTAAATGGACAGTAGTTTGGAGTTACGTATAGGAATAGTTTAGAGATCGCTATCTACTTGATGGTGTGTGTGTGTGTGTGTGTGTGTGTGTGTGTGTGTGTGTGTGTGTGTGTGTGTGTGTGTGTGTGTGTGTGTGTGTGTGTGTGTGTGTGTGTGTGTGTGTGTGTGTGTGTGTGTGTGTGTGTGTGTGTGTGTGTGTGTGTGTGTGTGTGTGTGTGTGTGTGTGTGTGTGTGTGTGTGTGTGTGTGTGATACTTATAACTTATGTTATGCTGTTATATGCTGTTACAATAACATCATGTCTTATCCTTCTTCTTTAACCTTTTGGTTCTGTTCACTGCTGGACGAAAGTCTCCCCCATGATTTTCCAGATCACTCGGTTTTCTGCCTCTCCCATCCATCTCACTCCTGCAATGTGTTCCATTTCATCCCTCCACCTTCTTCTCGGTCTTCCTCTTTGTCTTGCTCCATCAATTGGTCTCCACTCTGTTGTTTTTCTAGTCCATCTCCCATCACTGCATCTGGCAATGTGGCCAGCCCATCTCCACTTAGCCAGTTTAATATATTTTACAATATCCATGACACCTGTTTGAGAGCTTATCCAGGTATTTGTCTTCCTATCTCTTAATGCTATTTTTAGCATACTTCTTTCCATGCGATGTTTTGTTGTTCTCAGCTTTTTGATTAGGGCTTCTGTTAAAGTCCATGTTTCTCCTCCATATGTTAGGACAGAAAGTATGCACTGGTCGAAAGCTTTCCTTTCTATAACTCATAGAGATGTCACTTCTGAATATGTCTCTCATTTTCCCATAAGCCATCCATCCAAGGTGAATTCTTCGTTCAATCTCTTTTCTTTGGCACTCCCCAAAGGATAACAATTGGCCCAGATATACATATGAAGTGTCTTGTTCTATTTCATGGTTTTCAACTTTGACAGTTCTAGGGTTAATATATTTATTCATCATTATTTTTGTTTTTTCTCTATTTATGTTTAATCCAATTACTCTGGAGGCTTCATTTAGTTGATTTAACCTTTCTTCTAGATCTTCAAGATTATCTGCTATTAGGACAATATCATCTGCAAATTTCAGATGATGCAACATTTCTCCATTTATATTTATTCCTTTTGTTTCCCAATCAAGACTTCTAAAGACTTCCTATGGTGCAGCTGTAAATGTTTTGGAAGATATGGTGTCGCCTTGCCGGATGTCTTTTTTTGTATTGGGAACTTTTCATTCATTGTTTTAGTGTTTCAATATATGGTTTCTCAGTTCCTGGGTTTCAATTGCTTTTATGTTGCAGATGTTTTAACTGAATCAAATGCTTTTTCATAGTCTATATAGACCATACATAAGGGTTTATTGTATTCAATTGATTTTTCAATGAGCTGTCTTAATGTGTGAATATGGTCCAAAGTATTCTAATTCTTTCTAAATCCAGCTTGTTCACAGGATTGCATTCCCTCTAGTTTAGATTTTATTCTATTATTTATAATTTTTGTGAAAACTTTATATATGGTGGGGAGTAGGCTTATAGGTCTGTAGTTTTTAATTTCCTTCTTATCGCTCTTTTTAAAAATTAATATTAGAAGTGAATTGTTCCAATTTTTTAGAAGTTTTCTCTGTTTTAGGCATTTATTAAAGAGTTTAATCAGCTGCTTGATGACAGGGCTTCCTCATAGTAACATCATGTACTAGAGAAGAAATATTCGGAAATACTATCACTTCCATAGGCATCAGATTCAGCAGATATCACTTCCTGCCTAGATCATATAAACATCCGAGCACCACCAACAATTACACTGCATTAGTCATAAAGTGCAAAGTAGCAGATCATTACTTCACGGCTCTAAATCTGCACACTAAGAAAATATCCATGCAAAGTCCCACAGATGAAAAACAACACAAAACAATAATAGACGAAGAAAAAATCAACAACGAAATAAGAAAAACCGACTGGGAACACATGGCATCAGATTCAGCAGATATCTTATATAACAACACTAAACTCACACTGGAGGAAATATATTTTTTGTTACCCAAAATCCTTGGATAACACAAACTTTAATCCTAGAAATCAGTAGCGCTGCGTATCGATTTCGGTTGGGTGCTGTCCTGGCTTATGCAACCAGCGCTACAAAATTCACATCAGTTTGACCGTATGATTGTATTTTTATTGATGTATGAAATATTTAAGAGTGCACAGCGCATTAGCTCTCATCTTAATTGGCCCAATTAAATTAATTGTAGGATAACTTTGAACACTTTAAATTGTAAATTAATTGTAACCAAATCTGTGCAGAGTGTAGAAAAATGTGTTTCTTTTAAGATATATTGGAAAATAATAATAAAGGAGAATGCTATATTTTGTTGATATATTTGAATTACTCAAAGGTGAAAATTTTTTGACTAGAAGGAGGAGGATTACCCCCTTCGACTACAATACTGTTTCTCGTTTGTAAATATGAGCAAAAAGTTATAAAATTATCGAAACGTATATATAAAAACTTGCCTACTACGTCAGTTCACACTTTACGCACGCGAAACAAACGAAACTCAGAAAACAAAAAACAACAACTCATGACAAATGACAAGAGTTGCTGTTGAAACAATAACCAATTATTATTAATTGGTTATTGTTTACAATATTGTTTATATTGTTTATATTAATATGAAACAATAACCAACAGCCTCTGGGTGCTGTTGTCTCTGAGATCACCCTACCTCGCCTTCTGAGCGGTTTAAAACTACTAGAATGCTACGAATTCGATTCGCTATGTGTATATATTTTCAAAGGACTCAACGGTGTATGTATTTTGAACTCACACCCGGGCTATTAACGCGAAAAGCGTTGAAAAGCGTCCTCTTCATGAAGCAGTATATGGTGTTTACTTTTAGGAATTACGTCAAGTCTGAAAACAATTAGGAGAGTCTATACCAGGAATAAATGCAAAAATATAATATCGGTGGATGAACACTGCACACTTAGCACACCTGGAATATTCGCCCCTGCTAGAAATACACAGAAATGATGCACTATGGAAAGAATTAAAGCGATATTCAAATACCGCAGCTTTATAAGATAAGATAACAAGGAATCATTAGATATATGAAGAGCCAAAGGCTTCAATTCGGCGACATATGACTTGTTTAAGTTAAGGGATATTACATCCCATATCGTTTCTTAGCCGAATGAGAAACTCAAAGAGTTTCATGCCGAATATAGTAGAAACTATATAAAGTTCGGCGATTCCAAGCGTAAGCAAATACCCGGATACTGCAGCAACTGACCCTTGAAAGTAGTGCAAGCTGGGGCAGCTCATGTCTAAGGTGGAGCAAGCTCCGATCACTATTCTTGATATTTACCCATAATGTGAACTTAGCTCCTAGGCGATTCCAAGCGTAAGCTTGGAATCGCCGAACTTTATATAGTTTCTACTATATTCGCCATGAAACTCTTTGAGTTTCTTATTCGGCTAAGAAATAATATGAGATGTAATATCCCTTAACTTAAACAAGTCATATATCGCCGAATTGAAGCCTTTGGCTCTTCATATATCTAATAATTTATTAGGACACCTCTCGGTAATACTCATAGAAGGGTTGTAAGTTCTGTTCGCTACAAACTTGATATTATTATTATTAACTAGGTTTAACTACTCACTGATGATACACACTGATGAGACCCCAATGAGGGTGGAAACCGATGCGGGGCGGATCTGGCTTTGAGAGGCTCCACTTGGAGGTAGGTTTTTGCCTCTCTCTGAGTGGAGCCACCGCTGAGATTATGGCTCTGCTTGGTGGTGGGGTGAGCCTGCCACTGGGTAGAGCCAATGCTGAGAAGTTCTTCTCGGTGACGGGGTGAGTCTGTCATCGAGCGGAACAACGCTGAGTTGGGCGATCTTTTGGGATCGTCTTATTTTTAGAGCCCGCTTTACCTATTTACCTATACATAAGGTTGAAACCGGTCTGGGTGGTGATCTTCTCTCATAATGTAGAACAGAAATACAGCTCCTAGGAGCTAAGTTCACATTATGGGTAAATATCAAGAATAGTGATCGGAGCTTGCTCCACCTTAAACATGAGTTGGCTCAGCTTGCACTACCTTTAGGGTCAGTTTCTGCAGTATCCACGTATTTGCTTACGCTTGGAATCGCCGAACTTTGTATAGTTTCTACTATATTCGGCATAAAACTCTTTGAGTTTCTTATTCAGCTAAGAAACGATATGGAATGTAATATCCCTTAACTTTGACAAGGAATTGCCTTACAACACAAATAAGAACTGCAAAAAGAAGCTACAATCCTGGCATTTGATCTACGAGATGCTAGATTGTGCTCCCAACACCACAGCCTCCGAAACTATAAAACTCAGCTTCATGAAAGACGCAAAATCTATCCAATTAACATGTGACTTTAACCAACACTTTGCAGACTCCATCCGAGAACTGCACAGAAATATTCCCCCAATTACAAAACGTGATTCTCCACTTGAACCACAACCAAAACAGTCATTATCGTAATATTTACCGTAATTTGATTTGTAATACATCAAACCAAACAAAGGCCCAGGAACTGATGGTTTAAGACCAAAGGATATCAAGCAATACGCAACTAGCTTAGGCCCTATCCTATTAAATTTAATACATAAAATATTTAAAACAGGACAGATACCAATTATGTTAAAGACCGCCATAATCACACCCATATACAAACATGGAAAAAGAAATTTAATCAGCAATTAGACCCATAAGCAACACTACCAATTATCAATCAAGCTATGGAGCAGATCATACTGAAGAAACTCGCATCATATACATATTATCCACAAAACACAATACGATTTTCAGAAAAATAAGGGAACAACATACCTCTTAGAAAACTTTACGGACGTAATTAATACTGCCTTAGACAAAAACAAAATTTGTTGCATTTGACACACTCACACATCAAACCTCATTAGAAAAACTGAGACATGTTGGAATAGACGGGCCTCTTCACAGGTGGTTTACAAACTACCTTCAAAATAGAAAGCATATCCCACAAATCGAGTCAAACCGAAGTAGAGAGCTACCAGTAACCTTTGGAGTACCACAGGGAGCTGTACTCTCTCCAATTCTATTCAATATTTATATGCACGATATTAATCAGCTACCTCTCAAAGGCAAGATCTTCCAATATGCAGACGATCAGCTATAATATCGTCCATAATAATGTAAGCATAGCTCAATCAAATATACAGCATGACGTATATTTGATTGAGCTATGCCAGAAACTCCATACACCTAAACTCAGATAAGACAAAATTAATGATATTCAGAAATCCACTGACTCGATCAGTTGATAAAATATATAACCTTCCAACATCCACTCTCCAACATAAAAAATACACAGAATGGTAAAACCACTACAATCACTCAGATTGAAACAATACGATACCTTGGAATTTACTGCGATACAGATATGAATAGGACACATAAACCACAAAACAAGCCACATAAATCATGTACAAAACAAACTCCGAACAATAACTGGCAAAGTGAGGTGAATTGAATCAATCGACCGTGAGATGCGGTGATTGATTCATTCAATCCAATACCCTTGGAGAGTAATGGATGGCAATGCTGTAGTCAATGAAGTTTTAACTGAGGCTCGGCTATTGCTGTTACCCTCCTGCCATGATCAGAGCTTTAATAGCTCAATAACACCTTATCCCTACACTGTCCTCTACAGATAACGGGGAAGATGAAAAGCATTCTTGCTTCGCCCCTTTAAGCCAGTCCTTATAAGGACTATAAGAACTGGCAAAGTCTACAGTTTAAGAGACATTGTTCGCACACGTCTAAAAACACTAATATACAAAGCACTATGCCAAAATATACTAAGAGACGCTATAACAATGTATGTTTTCTGTGCACCCTACAAACTAAATAAATTAGCATTGTTATTACAATAAAAAATGATAAAACTGATCTTTTGCAAACAAAGAAACAATATCGACTTTATATACACTGTCATATCAGAACACAAAACACTTACAACAAAGCACTTATGTCAGTATGCAGTTTTGCTAAAATATTACTTCGATGCCAACTACAGGACAGACAGAAATACATACCATATAACAAGCCCTCAGATAACTCACTATATCACATATAAGTACAGTAATGGCGATGGAAAGGCCACACGAAGCTTCTACATTCCAGAGATGCTAAATAAATTACCGTTTGATTGCGGGGACTTTACAAATCAATAGCCTGAAAAGAGCCCAGACGACATACTATGAACAAGAAACTCGCACCCTTCATGCCATCGAATGTGAGTTAGCCGATGTCATATGGAGGTAGCAGGTTTTTTTCACCCGGAAACTCGGGTTTTTCATCCCGACAAATCGGCCCTTCAGAACACACGCAATTTACGGACATTGAATACCAGTTGTGGTGGTGGTGGAAATGGGCGGTAGATGGAGACGATTCGTAGTGGAGGTTCGGTGTAGTGGTTGAGACAGTTGTATCAGTTGGGACAGTTGTAGGTGCCCTCCCGCGATGAGTCTTCGGACTCCTTGGAGGTGTCAGAAATAATAATAATAATAATAATAATAATAATAATACAATTACCATGCAATATTTATTAAACTAAAAGTATTTAATTAGTTTAATTCATGAAATCAAAATTAATCCTGCAATATGACTTTGTTTGCAGTGGTTGCTATAATATTTAGACAACATTCCAGAGAAAAACTGGATCCCCCAGTGAGATCATTCTACGTGGATTTTCACCATAAAAATATCTTGTGAATTGCGATTTTTTTTAGCGACACCTTAATCTGAAATACGAGAGGAATAAGTGAAATCGTAGAAATCTTGTAAGAGAAATAGTTTTCAACCAGATATTTGAATGTTTTTATAATAATGTTAGCGAATGAAATGAACTGAAATTTACGTGAATATTGAAAGAATTGCAGTTGTTCTTACTGACCACTAGAAGATTGACCTGCCAAGCATTACTAAGTACCAACGATTAATTTTATGTGTTTTTTTTTTCTTTATTATAATTTCCACCATTGCCGCCTCCGTTTCCACCATTCCCTCACTCTACCGTCACAACAATCTCCTCAAAAGTCTCCGCCGCAGTCGCCTCGACCTCAGGTGTCTACTATCATTTTAAACATTTTGGAAAGTAACTGTAAAGGTATAAAAACTTAAGACAAGCCCCAATAGATGGCGCACCTATCAGACTGCCGTAATTCTCCAATCCACAGGCTCAAATACAGAGGTGGAAGACTTCCTGTAGAGGTCGTTGTAATCTTTACACATAAATTTGCCTAAGGCATAATATTTTCTTAACAACTAATAAACGAAGGATGCTTTTAGCTAGAAATTCTTATTATATTTATGTTATTCACTAATTTATTGAGAAAATTTTGATCAGCGAAAAAGAAAGTTATTATCATTAAAAGCTTTCAATTTGAATTTTTGTAAACTAATAATAAAAATAGAATAAAGTTGCGAATAGAGTGAGTGTCTTTTGTATTATAATATTTCAACATAAATCTAACATTTGGAATGCTTTAGTTCTCTGGTGAATGTTTTTTTTTTTTTTTTTTTCAATATAAAATGTCTCCAAGAAAGCACATGGATTTGGCGGCCAAGCTTAATCTGTATTCATTCATCTGTGTTCAATCCAAGATCTAGTATCAGCAAACTCAACGCGTAACGGGAGCAATGCAAGAATGTGTATCGAATGCACTCATTCATTGCGTGTTTACGCAAATTGGTGTATAAATTAAAACATTGTTTATAATCAATGGTGGCTCATGGGTTGAAATCATAGGGTGCAACAACTTTCGAAATATACATACGCACTGTAAGTACAGTGTATACGTGTTTGGATAAAATATCAAAATTATGGTAAAAATTAAAAAATATATATATTGTTTATTATCGATAATATTATATAGTTTAGTATAATTCAAAATTACTTTAAAACAAAATCCATTATCATAACCCCAATAATGTTCTAAAATAAAAACAATAACAAATGTTACGTCTTTAATTGTAATGTCCAAACATTTAAAAAGACGGAGTAAACACGATAAGCACTGCGAACACTCTACTACTGGCGCAAACTGCATATAAACAACAATGGAACTGCACAACGGGCAGTGCCGCATTACGCTAATAGCTTGCATCTCAATATGACGTGCTATGCTTGCGCGCGTAGCAATATGACACTGTGGTAAACACAGTGCTGATAGCGTCCTTCGCCCTCCTAAGTGCTACAAGATGGATTTTTATTATTTTTGATACAAAATAAGAGAATTCTATAGGATTGTGGATGTCAAAATTAAATATTACAAGCAAATATAAATAATTAATAAATATATTTATATATCGAGGAAAATGGGGGGTGCGGCAGTTCTGCAGTGCCTATGCACAAGTCGTCCCTGTTTATAATTATACTGTATATCGACTAAAATATTGCTACTTACTTACATAAGAACGTTTGTTAAAAAATAATGTTTAGAATATTTAAAAAATAAACTATTGATGTCCTAATGACTGAAATATTAATGAGATATTTTAATTCTACAATAGCATATTATTTCATTGAAATTGCGCTGTATTAAACTTTCAAACGTTTTTCATAAAAATTATAAATAAATGTATGAATTCAGGGCGCCTGTGTAACTCTGCTCAAATGGTATTTGCATCCATTACGTGCCACCCGAAAAAAGACCTCTGATTTGATTCCAGTTGTCGATTACAAGAATTTTTCTCAGGTTTTATGCGGTTGATTTCCAAGCTAAGGGATCTCTGGCATGGATGGACATCAGGCCGTATTAGCTTTTTTCCTTTCTTAGTGGAAACTTGAATTAATTTTTTTAATCTTGCAATTCGAAAATTGACCATAGAAGTCAAACTATTACAATTACAAACGTTAGCCATCAATAATATAAGTGTTCAAGTATAGGGTCACGAGATGGCGGCCATTGCTTGCAATACACTCCTTTCCTGAATGTTAATTAAAATCATTGATCACCTTGGGTCAGCTATGATGAACGATTTCTTTTTTTACCTTCGCACTTTTCCTCTTAAAGCTTTAATTATTACACTACAATGATAATAGTAATTCCTGAGAGCTTTCAGGCCTCGATCCTGTAAAACTGCTTATATTTCGTCACCATATTTGATGAATAATTGGTGAGTATTGGCTACATATTTTTGTATGTAAACTGCATTTGTACTCCAGCTTGTTTTCTAAGTTCCAGGATGATAGAACCTTCCATCTCCATATGAAATCATTTAACTCACCTTCAAATGAAAAGTCCTGCTAATCGTTTTTTGTATTTTATAGAAATTAGAACCCAGGTATTATATTCAATTTGCGGGTAGTGAATCTGTTTAACAGGTCGCGAGTAGCATTTTTTTCAAAAATGAAACAGAATAGAAGATATCAAAGTGTATACCATAGATTTTGAGGCTGTAACACGATCATTCCCGGCAGTGTCACATTCCATGTTTCACTTCAAGTGAAAACTCTATTGTCGGTATATTATGTCCTTTCCGTGTCGAGCAGGATTCTTTTTACAAGGTTTAAAAGTCATGTGGACGAAAAACCATATTGTTAAGTTTTCACGTCCCTCAAAACAGGCAAGCTGGCCCCTAAACACACACAGATCTACAGGAAGAAATGCGTGTTCTTAGGTCTTTCATTCATAACGGATTGAGTCAGTCTTGAACGGATAAGAATTGGATAAACGAATACACGTGCTTCATGTCCTTATACTCAAAGCAGGCTTGAATATTTCCTTTTTTTATTACACTAATTTACAATATTTCAACACAAACATTTACTTAATGATACGCAAAGCTAAATTTAGAAATAGAATCAGCTACTGAATATGCTCACACATTTCAGATAACATTAATGTGATCACCTACAAGCGGTTCTAATCCTCAAGGAGATCGACGTATCGCATGAGATGTGGTGGTAGTTGCAGTTTATGAATTCCTTCTGGAAGGTGGAAGTTGTTGTGCAATGCACGTCTGATGACACATCTGCAGAAATGGGTCAGTTTAGATGGGTTGAGACATCTCTGGCCCAGCAAAGGGATTCTTTCAATGGCTCTTTCAATAATCTCCTCTGGGTAGACATTTTGGTCTTCTTCCATAATTAATATTTGAATGAAATTCTTCTCGACGACATTTTTCAAAGTAGGGAATGTGAGTTGAGGAACACTGCGAAGGAAATATTTCACGCACGTCGCTCTATCTTCAAAACGGCGTTGCTGGCTTTCATCGAGATGGTTATTTGCACTTTGTAAGTAATCCAGCATGTATATCAATATAAGATAAGTGATTTCGCTTTCTCGATCAGTAAAATTAACTCTATACCTGTAGTGCATTAAATCAACTCCAACTCGAAGGAACAGTAGGATGCGGTCAGGCTTTATCATGTAGTCATTGTAGAAAGATAAGTCACTGTCGTTGCAGAGAACATCGATGAACCGTTTGCCTGATTTAAATACCAATCTCTTTGCATTGGCAGCTCTTTGAAAGTAGGCTGTGGGGGATTCTTGCGGAGTTCTAGCATTGGGATCGTCTCTTCCAGGCCACGCCCATAGTGAGGTGATTTTTTCTGGATAATCCAACTCTTGGAGAATGAGTCCCTGAAAGCGATCACAGTGGTACAAACACATTAGAACATCTCCAGCGAGTCGAAAATCTTGAATATTCTTCCAGAAGCAAACCTTAGCAGGAACATGGATCCAAGTTTGAAATTCAAAGTCATCGAATTCTATGCAGGATTCTCTCTTCCATCTGGTGTATAAATCCACAACAGTTCGGATATTTTGTTCATCAGTCGACTGCGTTTCTTCATCGTTTTCTGCGGAATTAAGGAGGTTGTCCACTGCACAAAGAATTTCTCGCACTAAATTCATAGAAGGCCGGTGAGATCTTTGTAGCTGATTCATTTTGGTATGGTTCGATGACAATCAGTTTTCATTATAATTTCTGTACATTGTTGAAACAACTCCGTTTCATTATTTCAACCAGACGTTGTTTGAAAATAGTTTACATATTTTCCACGTCAAATTTCTATTCTTTATACCCAATGATGTATACTGTCGATTACATTTAATAACCAGCTTTCTGCGTCTCGGCTATTGTTCTGCTCCCGTGATTCGAGATTAATTATTATTTTTTTAATCTTTTTATTTATTATTATTATCATTATTTTATTAATTTTATTTTATTTTATTTTATTTATTTATTTATTTTTTAATCTGTCGATTTCCCCGGCCCATACAGTTCCGCTCACGAAAAATATTTCTAAATATATTTGTTATTTATTATTTATTATATTTTGATGAAATGCGTCAATAACTGCTAACATATATAATATCAATAAGGTAGAGTGGATTTATATCAAATTTGATCACAAATATTGCATGCTAATATTAAGTGCATTGTAAAAAACCAGCACATTAGCCAAGGTGTCTGTTTATAGTGTTTTAAACCTCTTCATAATGCAGTTCCTGGAGCACAGTTCCACCAATGTGGTATACAGCTGGTAACCTTTTCAGCCCAAAATTTTAAAAGAAATGTTAGTACTTCAGCTTAGAAAGTTCTCTTGTGTTTCTCTCACCGACAAATCGACTGTGCTTTACGAAAAAGGGTGTAGCTACGTTTTATGGCCAAGATCTTCAACGCATACTGCGAGCAATGTAAGGATGTGTATCCAGTACATTAATCTATCGTGGAAAGTTGTGTACAAAATTAAAAATGTTCTACCATTGTATCAATTAAAACATCGTTACTCTATAATTGACAGTGTTCGTTTAAAATCGTTTTTTATGCTGCATACTAAAATAAAATATTCGTGTTGCATTAACCTCAAATTATGTTTAGATGCACTTTACCAGAGCTTGTTAATTTATTGCAATTTTATTGCGTTAAACTCTTAAATACTTTTGATGAAAAACAAAAATAAATATGTGAAATCCGTTTAATCTTGAGGAAACGGAACTTGCCTTCATAGCGCTAGGCACTCCAAAGAAAGACAAAACCGGTTCTAACCTCCATTCTAGTCGTCGACTAGATGAAAGTTTTTCTGGACCCTTCAACTGCCGGTTTCCGAGGTTGTCAGTCTGAAAAAGGAGGTTATTTCTACCTGAAAGTACGTTTTTTAATAGCTCATCTCAAGAACATTAACCATAGAACTATGACAGACAATAATAGGAGTGTTTGGGTTTAGAAACACGAGATGGCGGCTGTTATCTGTCATACTCACTTTTCTGGATACCCATTAATGTCTACCTCCTGGCAGTCCCATTTCAAACCCTGGTTTCAAACTTTGGCAAAGTGACAATGGAAGGACGAGTATAAGCATTGGAAAAATTCCCGAAATCAAAGAGCCTCCATCTGGTGTTCAACTTCCTCCTAAACGCAGCCCAAACATAGGTGCCGCTGTAATCTTTACACTTAAATTTCCGCAATGCACAACATTTTATTAATAACAAATAAAGGAAGGATGATTTTAATTAGAAATTCTTATTATATTTACATGTTTAATATATTTATATGAAGAAGAAATTTATTTTCATGGAAAAACTTTTAATTTCAATTTTTGAAAACCTAATAATAAAACTATAATAAATGATGAATAGAGTGGAGGTGGTATTTGCATCGCTCATGTGCCACCCGAAAAAAGACCATTTTAAGTGTTTGATTCTAGTTGCCAATTGCAGGAACTTTTTCTCAGCTTTTATTCGGTTGATTTAGTGGATTGCTATTAAATCCTGAAATTCTCAAATTCACCATAGAAGTCAAACAATTTCAATTAAAAACTTTAATATTCAATATTCCTAACCTATCGTAATTGACGCTCACACGTTGACACACTTTTTACCGTGTAGCCATTCGGAAACGAAATCCTACGGAATACGTTGGTTACTTCTTTTTCCTGCAGGTATCCTATACCCTGTGTGTTCACGGGGCTAGTTTGCCTGCTTGCGGGATTAAAAACCCCAGATAAACTGGGAGAAAAACCCTGCTGCCCACACCCAAGATCGGTTAACTTCGCTATGGCTGAGGAAGATCCTTAAGCTCCCCACGTCGTCGACGGTAATCGAACTTAGGACACTCTTTCCCCATGCATATGATTGCGAAGCGCATAGCCACTAGGCTAACCTCGCGGACACATTTAATAATATGAGTGTTAAATCAAAGGGTCACGAGAGGGCGGCTGCTTCCTGAATGCCAGGTAAAATCATTGGCCATTTTAGGTCAGCTATCATGACCAGTAAGGATGGAAATTTTCGCTTCCTCTCCGGTTAATTTTATTTATGTGTTATACATAAATTCATTTTCGTAAAATTGGTGTCGGTGAACTCTTTTAATGATACAGAAAATCTCAAATGCAACTCTGATTTCAAGTTATACATAAATGCATCCGATGACTACTCTATGAATAGATGCAACTCACTTATTCTGTGAGAATAAGTGAGTGCATGAAAATTCGAAATGAGTTATTAAAATTATACATTTATTCAAATACTGTTTTGGTGATACAATAAAATTTTGTATTGCTTTGTTGTACGCAGTGTATGCAGTAGGTCTGTGGGAGAGGAGAGTATTTTTGATTACGTAGGATGGTTTTCATTCTCATTGTCCCCAGTTTGCAACGATACAAAATATATAGCTGTTTGTATTTCTGCATGTGCAATACTGATGAAAGGGGAGGTTCATCGCTAAACAGGGAGGTATTTTCATTTTAGTTTTCTAAGAAAATAGGTGTAGTGAACAAAGATTTGTTTATATCATGTGATAAAAACGAATCCTTCTATGTTTTATGGCAAACACACTCGTCGTATTAATTAAACTATATCTGTTTTTGTATACTTTGGTTTTTTGTTGTATTTAAAATTAGCAAAATCATATTTGATGTTAACTTTGTTACCTTTTTAATTTTACTTTATTATATGTAGTATAGACTCGTACTGATTTGTGAAACGTATGTATAATTTACTATATATACACATACACTAATACATATATGCATATCTACACGAAATGCACACACTGAAGTTCGAAACCGGTCTGAGTAATGGCCCTTCGTATTATGCACTGCAGCATACACGCCCGAAAGACGTGGGTGGGTGTGCTTTGCATTATGGGATACATACTAAGGCAAGTGATATGAAGTCCTATGGCCTCTATATACAAGTAGCTTAGGCGTGAATATATTTCACGCGCAAAACTTTGTTTTGCTTACTTGGGGAAAACGATTAAAACTAAGTATAACGCTTCATGAATTGGACACTTTTCGATGCGTCAAATTTGCATGACATTCTCGTTAATAGCCCTGGTTTTCGAAATACATACAGGCTTACATTGTACGTCGGACAGGCTTACATTGTACGATTACAGCGTATTTTGCAGGAATGATTATGGTGCATACCAAAAACTCACGTTTAGTTGATTTTCTTTCATCGTGTTGCACTTTCCGCTTCTTGTTTCCATAACTATTTTATTATATTTTATTTTTATTTTTATATGGCAAACGATTCAATGTGTAGGCTATGTAGAAGGAATGGATGCGAGTTTTTGGATGTGTGGAGTGAGTTTGAGGGAAGATTGGATTTGTATATGAGGGATGGCCTACACCTGAATGCGTTTGGTATCAGGAGTCTGGAAAAACTAGACCTAACACAGAGAGTCAGGGAAACTAAATTATAAAGGAAGGAATGATGTGAATGTGAGTGTAAGAACGACATTGGTATATGAATGTTAATGATGGGAATGGGATTTGTCATGGGAATGTTGACGAGGTGAGAACGATTTCGGGTTTTGTGTTTGTCCGGTTCGTACCCATCGTATGTGTGCAAAGATATCTACATGTGTAAAGCATTGGAGAAGAATAGAGATCTGCAAGTTGTCCAATTGAGTCAGGCAGACTGCAAACAAGGGTACACTAAAGAACATGAAGGTCGATTATTATGTCTGTACACGAATGCTAGGAGTAACAAAGGGGTAGAGTTTGTTGCCTTAGTCAATATGTTGCAACTTCAGATTGTAGGAATTAGTGAGACCTAGCTATCAGAATAAGACCTACTAACTAGTATCCAGTGTCATGGGTACAGTATTTTTAGGAAAGATAGAGTGGATAGGAGAGCAGGGGACATACTACTAATGATATTGGATGACCTAAATCCAGTTAGAGTTGAGCCCTATGAAGGTAGTAATAGTACTAACAATGTTTCACGTGGCAGTGAGTTTGAAGCCATCTGGTGTGAGGTGGTATCTAATAAGACAAATTACCCAGTGGAGTGTTGTTACAGACCTGGTGGATCGGTTGCTGGTGATGAAGAAATGCATCACCAAATAGAAAAGGTGAGCGCGAAAATTATAATCAAAATGGGAGACTTTAGTTATACAAATATTGACTGGGTAGCAGTAGAATCTCCTGAGAAGAATTACAATGCATTTATTGAGCTGTTGCGGGACAACTTCCTCACGCAACATGTGATAGAAGGAACTCTAGGTCAAAGAGTGTCAGATTTGATTATAGTGTCAGAGGGCGTTTCAGTTAAAGACGTTACTATTCTGCCTCTAGTTGGTGACAGTGATCATGCGGTACTCACTTGGGAAGTGACTAAGTTTATGAATGTTCCATTCAGAAAAGGTTACATGTTGAACTACAAAGCAGGAAATTGTGACCAACTGAGGAGTACTCTGAGTTCAGTGGAATGGGATCGGTTGCTGGATGGAAAGCATATCGACAGTGTATGGGAAGCATTTAAACAATATTTAAATGATGCGATATCAGAATGTGTCCCGAGAGTTCGAAGAATAAACAAAGTAGGAGTCAATTGGATGTGTAATCTTATTAAGCAAGAGATTCGTAAGAAAAGGACGATGTGGAAGGAATACCGTTTGCATAAGGATGACGTCCGTTATGAATGTTATAAGCAGCAGGCTAGAATAGTCACAACTATTGTACGGAAAGCAAAGTCTGATTATGAAAAGAAACCGGCTCTGCGTGCGAAAGACAACCCACAAGAATTCTATCGATATGCTGCAAGTAAAAGAAAGAATGAATATGAAAGAATAACTCTTCTAAATCCAGATTGAGTGAGAGTTACATGCAAAAGAGATTGTTCAGTTAATGAGTGCTCATTTCGTTAAAAGCAATCAACCTGGTGAACGCAACATTGAGCTCCCTGTTACCTCTTCACTAGATGAAGAAACGCAGGTGTGTGAGGCCGAGGTATTAGAGCTGTTGCACAAACTGAATAAGAATTCAGCAATAGAGACTGATGGAATATCAGCAAGTATGCTAAAAGAGTGTTCAGCTGAATTGATCATTCCTTTGACCCGATTGTTTAATATGAGTCGCAGAACAGGGAAGATTCCGCAGGAATGGAAGGAATGTATGGTAATTCCATTGTACAAGGATGATGCAAAGATCGATGTATCAAACTATCGACCAATTAGTATCTCAGGCGTGGTGGTGAAGATTTTAGAAAAATTAGTTAGGGCCCATTCACTGTCAACCCATTCAGAAATGGGTTGACAGTGAATCTCTACTTTGCAATGATCAACATGGGTTTACTAAGGGAAGGTCATGTTTTAGCAACTTGCTCACATTCAATGACAATGTTACCATTGAACTAGACAAGGGGAATCGATATACCATGATACTTTTGGATTTTGCTAAGGCTTTTGCAGAATACAACATGACAGACTGCTGCACAAATTTGAGAAAATGGGTTTGGGTTATACAACATTAGCATGGATAAGAGGATGGCTGACTGGTAGATATCAAAAAGTGGTATATGGGGGATCTGAGTCTACAAGGTTTAAGGTAACAAGGGTGTACCACAAGGATCAGTGCTTGGTCCACAGTTATTCAATCTTTACATTAATGATATTGGGAAGGATTTGACAAGCGACATACAGATATTTTTTGATGATGCAAAGATAGGCAGGGTAATCATGAATGCTGCTAATATGCATTCTTCTCAGAATGATTTGAATAAGCTGGAATTGTGGGCATGGGGAAATGGGTGTCAGTTCAATGTCAGTAAATGTGATGTCATTCACTTCGTCATGATTATCTATCCAATGTCGTATTATACTGATGGGATTAGGCTAGAAGAAACTGATGAGGCTAGGGATCTTGGAGTGTTAATAGATAGGAAGTAGAAATTCAGGGGCCATTTGGCAAAGATTGCAAATACAACTCAAAAGATAATTGCAAGGCTCAAACGAACGTTCACATGTAAAGATAAGGATGTTATTTTGCCTCTTTACAAGGCCTTGATAAGATCTCACTTGGACTATTGTGCGCAGGTCTGGTCTCCTGGTTTCCATTGTGATTCTGATATGTTGGAGAGAGTACAAAGGAGAGTGTTAAAAATGCCATCATGATTGTGGAATACTGATTATGAAGACAGGTTGAGAATTTGAAGATTGCAGACACTAGCAAACAGGAGAAAGAGGGGTGATATGATTGAGACTTACAAACTGCTGAAAGGGTCATACAGGATTTCAATTGATGGGATTTTTCAATTTATGGAGGGTGGGGCAAGGACGAGAGGGCATCCTTCGAATCTGAGAATGAAGGCTGCCAAGAAGGGTGTAAGGGCCAGATTTTTCTCTCAGAGGGTGGTGCGTGAGTGGAATGGATTGCCACTGTTGTGAGTGCAAGCAGTGTGAATGAATTCAAGAATAAGCATGATAGCTGGTGTGTGTAGTATGTGGCCTCCCTCGATGAGGTTCTGACTCCCTGGAGGTCTCTCTTAATAATAATAATATGCAATATAACATAACATATGACATAAGATAAGATAAGATATTTTTATTTTTATATATTGCATAACATATGACATATGACATAAGATATTTTTATTTTTATATGCAAATATATTGCATAACATGTGACATATATAATATAATATAACATATGACATTTTTATTTTTATATGCAAATAACATAAGATATTTATAGGCAAATAACATAAGATATTTTATAGGCAAATAACATAAGATATATAATATAATATAACATCACATATGACGTAAGATATTATTCTTTTTATATGCAAATAACATAAGATGACCAAAGATAATAATAATAATTTGTGAGTTCAACAAATGTGAATCATCGGCCTGTAGAGTAAGATAGGCTGAGAGTCAGCAGATAGATGGAGAGGAAATAAAAGATAGAGTGCATAGTGGTAGAGTAGGTGAAAGAGGCCTCAGTTGACATGTTTTATCTGTTTGCCCCACCCAGGGGCGTTCCTAAAACGGTCGTTGATTTTTCACTTTACAAAAAGGAAAAATCCTAAAAAGGAAACATGTAACAAAACAAACAAAAACAGTACAGAGAAAAGCAAAAATTGAAAGGTAAACTTAGAGGTGGAGGAAGGATCTGGCCCGAGTGATGCAGCTCACAAGGAACTGCACCGCCTCGCTGTAAGCCTTCGCCGCTCGGGTTCTCAGGTCCTCCCCCACCTGTGATAGCTGAAACCGGTGAAGCTGTGTACAGAAACCCCACAAGGTGGTTACTGTGTTTTTCGTTTGTTATGGGCAGTTATTATTCTTTTGGCCACCTCACTTCGCTTGGCCATGTCTAGTTTGCAGAGAGCTATTAAGAACGCCGAAGCTGCCTCCTCGTCTAAATCCTGGGCTATCTCTACTTGCTCAGGGGTGACTTTGCTGATGTCATCAACGAAGATGTCACCCCATTTTGCGCTGACGATGTCAGATCCATGTTTCCCTGTGAGGAAGAGTTCAGGTTCTCCTATTTTTTTCATCGCTTCTTTGAATTTTTCCGCCATCCCTGGGATACTCTAATGAGATGGCTTAGAGTCTCCCCTGCTTTTGCGTGAGGGAATTCTGGGTGGGCGGTCTCAGATAATTTTGCTGTTTTGGGCGTTACCAACTCTTCTTCCTGTGGGTTTAATGGCCGTTTGGAGGTGTTGGTGTTCACCTCCATCTTTCCTTCTTCCTTATCTATATCTGTATTAGTATCTATATTAGTACTGATGGTTAATAACGACTGATTCTTCTTGTTGAATTTTACTGCTTGTGGAAGTTTTTTTCCCTTACGGTTTTTCTTAGACGTGGAGGTATGGATTTCTGTTATATCAGGAGCAGCCTCAAAAGGAGGAGAAGCTTCCTGTGCTGTGTCATTTCCAATGCTTGGTGGAGTTGCTGGCATGATTGCACCACCCATACTCTCAGCAAGGGTTCTGGATGGGCATGTGTCCACTTTGTGGTCAATGTCCCCACATTTCAGGGAAGCTGACACATTTTTCTTGGTTGTGGCCTGCTTTGAGGCAGTTTTTACATTTCACTCTAGGACAGTCTGCCCCAAGGTGAGTGAAGGCACCACATCTAAAACATTGTTTTTTTACACCAGGGTAGTTTATCATTACTCTGGCGGATCCAATAATAATAAAGTTGGGAACGGGCGTTTTCATTTCGAGGGAGATGTGGACTTCACCCGACTTCCATTTGGGGTTTTCTGAGTCATTTAGGACTTACACCTTGTGTACAACGCCCCATTTCCGGAATATTTCGTGGATGATCTTTACATCGGTTTCAATATATTCTAAAGGGAATCTGGGAATTCTAAGTAGTTTGGTAATGCTCCCTACTAAAAATGGAACTATTGTTTTTCTATTATTACACTCGAATCCAAGTAGTTTGTCTCTTGTTTGCTCACTCCTTACTACTACTTGGAAGCGGCCACCACCAAAGGGAGTAAAACCAAAAATCTGGTCAGCACCGACGCTTTCGATGAGGGCTTTGGCCAAACATCGAGGTCGTAGGTCGGCTTCAACTTCGATTCCAAGGGTCCGCGTACGCGGCAAAGTCATAGCTGGTGAGTGCCTAGGCTATTCCCTCCACCGAGTGTGTTATTCTTACCCCAGTCCGAGGTTTATTCTGTATCTGCCGCTGTAGTTTATTATCAAGTGCCTCTATGAGACGCTTTGTCGATAATAACTGAGCTAACAGATACTACAATTTGCGCTTAGCTAAACAATTTGCTAATCACCTATGAGAAAAGCTAACCATACTACAGAAATGATCCTGTGAATGCAGTGCATACACAGTACATCACTACCTACTGTAGTCCTTATAAGGACTGACTTAAAGGGGCGAAGCAAGAATGCTTTTCATATTCCCCGTTATCTGTAGAGGACAGTGTAGGGATAAGGTGTTATTGAGCAATTAGAGCTCTGATCATGGCAGGAGGGTAACAGCAATAGCCGAGCCTCAGTAAAAACTTCATTGGCTACAGCATTACCCTCCAAGGGTATTGGATTCAAGTTCTTAAGCAGAATCCACAATTCACCTACCTACTGTAACATTTTTTTTTAATTAGTAATAAAAATATTACGCGAATTATAAATGGTAGTGGAAGGAAATATAGTTTTTTACTTTCGATATTTAATTATAACTAAAGGTGTTTATATATTTTAGTACAATATTAAATATTCAATATTATTTTATATAGCAATATATTATTATCTATGTATATTGATGAAGTTCAAAATGAATATATCGAGATAATTTCTGTATTTTGGATTGCCATATTTTAGAAAAATATCAAGGAAAATGTATATGAAGTGTATACGCAAGGCTCGCCGACAACACGCATCCCGACTCGTGGTGAATAGTTAATTTTGCCACCTGGCGAACAGATTCAGACTAGACAAAATACAATATTTTATTAGAATGGTTCTCGCACAAAGGAAATGCTCTGCAAAAAAGATGCAGCATTCAGGATTTTTTTTATTTAAGGATTTTTATTTATTTAGTAATTAAAAAAAAGGATAATAAATGCTCAGCATTATTTTATATACAATAACACAATTACGTTTGCTATTGACACATAAAATGTGTCATAAAATAACTTAAAATATAATATATAACATGAAATAAATTATAATAAAACATAACATAAAATAACATTTATGTATAAACTTGACTTACTTGTCTGTTTGCTTACTTGGGAAAAAGGATTAAAACCAAATTTATAAAATGCTTGGTATCTTTAACGTATAGTATACCCAAGGTAAAAATCCTTCTATATCATTCTCTCAACTGAGATTTTTATTTAATAGGGTCAAAGCACCTTGTTGCAACTTGTATAGGTAACATTTATAAGCTCTGCATTACTACAACCTTGGCATCGAGGATTAGGGGGTTGACCCTTGGAGGGTAATGGATGGCAATGCTGTAGCCAATTAAGTTCTAACTGAGCCTCGGCTATTGCTGTTACCCTCCTGCCATGATCAGAGCTTTAATAGCTCAATAACACCTTATCCCTACACTGTCCTCTACAGATAATGGGGAAGATGAAAAGCATTCTTGCTTCGCTCCTTTCAGCCAGTCCTTATAAGGACTAACCTTGGCATCTCTAAGGGAATTTAAGTTAATCGACCGAGAAATGCGGTGATTAATACCCTTGGAGGGTAATGGATGGCAATGCTGTAGCCAATGAAGTCCTAACTGAGTCTCGGCTATTGCTGTTACCCTCCTGCCATGATCAGAGCTTTAGTAGCTCAATAACACCCTATCCCTACACTGTCCTCTACAGATATGAAATATGAAAAGCATTCTTGCTTCGTCCCTTTAAGCCAGTCCTTTTAAGGACTTAAGGATATTAAAACGGAACAGAAACGTAGGGGAGTGAAACATACTAAATCGTATAAACGAATGAATGAAAACAAAATATAAGAAAATATGTGTAAGTTATTATTTTAACAGATAACATGTCCCTGTTATATGTTAAAATGCAATATTTTAAATTAAAAATATTTCATTTTAATCTAAAATTTTACGCCATGAATTAAACAAAAAAAAAATTATGTTTTAAACAGAACGCCCCATCAACAATACTTCACTAACAAAAACGGATCATACGTGAAATTGACTGTTTGGCAATTGTTACCAAAGTGGCGAACAACGCCAGGCAGAAGAATGCTCTTTTGCACGCAGTATTTCTCTACATGCACAAATGTCTCTTATTTGATGGAGAGAAATTTAAAAAAGGCTGCGAGATGAGTAAAGGAATTCCCATCGTTATTTATTAATTTGAAAGACTAAGAACGTCTTTACTAATATGGAGAAATTTTAATTTTAAATCTACTTGATATTTTTTAATAGGTAGCCTTACTTGAATACTATGGAAAGTATATGTATAGAGATTATGTAATGATGGGGATATACTAAATACACTAATTTATTTATTCGTATGGCATGAATAACAAAACATGCACTATAATACACCGTCACTTTAAAAACATATAAAATTAAATGGTTACATCAATATTAGTCAGATAGTTCATAGCTTCGGGCGTAGCACTTAAAAAGTCCAATTTGTCTCCTGAATATGCTCTGAGATAACACTGAGTCACAATATGGTTCACAGCTTGTCTTTGAGTTCCACAATCACAATGCGGGGATGGTAGTTTACCCCATTTAAAAAGCATGTCCGCACATACACCATCACCAGTTCGTATTCTATTAAGCTGAGTCCAGGATTTTCGTGGGAGGTGTAAGCAAGCTTCAAAACTTTCTTGTAATTCTTTGAGAGAAAAATTTTGCGATGTCATCTGTCTGGCTCTCCCACTGTTCTTGCCACTATTGCTTCAAGTCAAAGTTAGAATGTAGTAGTGGTTAGGCTAATTGTAGTGGTGGATGTCTTGATCTCAATCGTCGTACACTTAAGTCTGGGAGATCTAAATGTATTGGTAGGGCTGTGTTCTCCAAGATTTTATTATTTAGTTGGTTATTGTATTTATTATCTCATTGTATTATTTAGTCGGTTATCAAAAAGTTTAACATGTGTGCTATTTAGCCACACTGGTGCGCAATATTCGGCAACAGAGAAAACTAGACCAAGAGCAGTAATCCGAAGATTACAGGCTGTTGCTCCCCATGTCGTGCCTATTAGTTTTTGTATTATGTTGTTACGGGTTCTTAACTTAGCAGAAACGTTTGTTAGGTGTTGCTTGTAAGAGAGCGTGCGGTCCTGGGTTACGCCCAAGTACTTGTACTTTGGAAACTTATTGTGTCGTAGTATACATCCTTCAAAGAATATATGTAAAGTGACACATGTCATGTGATTATTAAGGTGAAAGCTTGATACTTCTGTTTTGTCTGGATTGAGCTGGAGCCTCCATTTTTTGTAATATTCACCTATCGTTTTCAGATCTTTTGTAAGTACATCTTCAGCCTGATTTATGTTTTTGTGTCGAATGGCAATTACAATGTAATCAGCATAACAGAACTTGCGTGAGATGGTAGCAGATAAGTCATATGTGTATAGGTTATAAAGTAAGGATGCCAATACTGACCCTTGTGAAAGACCAATTTGAAGTTTTCGTTGTCGTGACATTTTATTTCCTAATATAACTTGAAAAAAAAAACGTTGAGTGAGCATAGAGGAAATTCAGAGTGCAGTCCGTTTACATGGGACAATGCTAAGAAATTTGTATATAAGACCTTCACGCCATACTGTATCATAGGCTGCTGTTAGGTACAAGAAGACAGCTGATGTTTTTTCTTGCTTCTGAAATACAGCTTCTATGTATGGTGTTAGAGTGAGCAGTTGATCACAGCAAGCATGTTTTTCTCTAAAACGAGCTTATTTAATCGGAAATACTGAATAATCGGTATTTACAATCTGTTGCACAGAAAGCGTTCTAACATTTTATAGGTGCAACTCAATAAAGCAATAGGTCTATAACTTTTTGCCTCTTGGGGTGGTTTTCCAGGTTTAAGAATAGCAACTATTTTTGACTCCTTATACTGGTTGGGTCAGTCAATAATATATTATAAAATAATTCACGCAGTCATTTTATAGTATTTGGCCCGCTATTAATCAGAAATACAGGATGGACACCATCGAAGCCTGGGGCCTTGCCTGCTTTGATATCTTTTATGACGGCTTTTACTTCATCTAGTGAAGATTGAGGCATATTGTGAGAAAACAGGGGCATTTGGTTTTAAAGCTCAAATTTCTTTCTTAACTTTCTTGGTATATTCATGGTCCTTAGGTGTCCTTGACACATTAACGAATTGATTAGCTATTTTTCTCAGGAGAGATGATTGTGCTTTTTATTTTAGGTAGATTAGTTGTGGATAGTTGTTGGAGAAGATTCCAAGCTTTTCTACTTGATCGTTTAAAGTCAAGGTTCTCAACCGTATCAATCCATTTTGTTTTTCGAGATGAGTTCAGGCTATGTAGTAATTCATCTGCTATTTCAGGATCTTCACTTTTCAGGAACTCTCTATAGAGATGTTCACTCTCTTCATTGCACCCGGGGACATAATCTTTTCTGTAACCTCTAGAGATATATTTTTTCGCAATCGATATGATTGCTCCTACAAATCTTGTACTCCGCAACTCTAGAAGGTATCCAACGAACACATTTATCCAATTCATTGGCAAAATTTCTCCCCTTTGCTTTTTTAAAATTCCAACGCGGTCGTGGAAAGGATCTTGCTATAGGTAGTGTCATACCAATTTCCAGTAACAGCGGTCGATGTTGACTGTGTGGGAAGTTAGAAAGTACATATCGTCTTGCTGGTAATGGTTGCCGTTCTGTGTTTATTGAAACAAAACATGTCCGGATTAGACTCTGTTTGCCATGCTGATGATCTAAAGGTGTTTCTATCCTTGGCATCAAATGCAAGGTGTATATTATTTATTTCTGCCCATTGAACGAGGGTAGTACAGCAGTACATATTACGGTACTTCCATTCTTCATGATGGCTATTAAAATCACCAGTCCATACTGTTGGATGTTGATAAGTAGGTATCACATTTATAGACATTGACCATTTTCACTCTCACAAGATGAGCATCGTTATCGCATCTCGTTGTCAGGACAGAAGCATTTTCTATATCATCCTTGATATACAGTATGTTGCAATGCCATAATTCCGTTGGTATGCAGCACCACTCAGAGTATAACCAGTTATTTTTCCTCTTCTATTAAGGTCGTATTCGTTTTCAGCATGCGTTTCTTGAAGAAACACAACGTCAATGTTATTTTCTTGTAGTATTTTGCAGAGATAGTCACATTTTGCTCTGTTAATTCCCTCGATATTCAGTTGACATATCTTAAGGCTAAATCCCAGTTTTTTGTCAGCATCATCAATAAAATTAGAAAAATCAGTATTGATTGCCTGAATGCCTTAGTCAGGAGAACTAAGTGTCAGACTGGTTGCCAAATCGCTCCAGCTCAATTAGCGTTATCCAGGGTGCACCACGAGGAGGCGAGCTAGACTACACCCTTCAAAATACTAAATATATCCATGACGTTTTATCCGATATGCAATACCGAAAGTAGAAAATTAGGATTTCTATGAAGAGAAATTTAATCATATCCCCCAGATTATTTCCTACACCTGCCAATTAGTTAATAATATCTATTTAGTCTAAGGAACTTTAATATTTTGGGACAATGACGAGGTTTCTTATCATAGATTATGATAAGAAATGCATATATATATATATACAATGAGACATATTTTCTGTACAGTAAAGATTTCAGTACAAAATGCAGATTTCTTAATTCTCTTCAAATATAAATATATATTTTTTAAAACTAAATAAATATTTATCCATCGTATTTACATAACAATTAACACGGCCGTGCGTGCAATTCACTATACAATGCAGTAATACAACACACAGTTCAACGGTAATTTTTTAACACTTTATTATGTCTTGCATACATATAATAATTACATTATAAAATTATAGAAATTAAGAAAAATATAAAAATCACATTTTTTTCAGATAAATTACATACATTATATGAACACAATTATGCATAACAAATACTTTCTCGTACATAAAGTTTTTTTAAATAATAATAACAATAACTGTTTATAACGTATATTATTATAATATTCATAATGATGATTATTACAAATGTTTTTAATTATTAATTAAAATTAAAATTTTTTAACATTTTATTATTTCTCATTTGTAATAATAACAATTAATAATAGTAATAATTACAATTATTATTTCTCATTAATTTTTATTTATATATTTTTTTTTTATTTTTAAAGTTTGAGAAAGAGTGATTATACACACAAATTTCTGCATCTGCTTATAAGGATTACTTGTAGATGAGTGAGGCAAGTTAATCCCACCTACTTCGAAGCTTGGGTTAGCTTTTATGAAGAGAGTGGGATTTTGCCTTCACTATTTGTGTTGTTGCTACTGTTTATGTATGGGATGTAGGCATTGGATGCTAGTGATTTGTGATGTGTATATTAGTGTTAATTATAATAATAATAATAATAATGAAATGATTTTATATTAATAAACATAATTTTTCTGCATTTTGTCTTTTGTGTTTTTCTTTCAAGGGGAAGGGTCTTTTTTGTCTGCAGTAGTGTGTTCACGGGTCGGTTTGGCTGTTATAAGGGGAAGAAAATCGAAACTTTCCGGGAGAAATCCCTCCACCTTCGTATGGGACTGGCAAACTCTCCCTTAGTCGAAAGAGAAGAGATAAAGGTTCCTCGCGTATGACGGAAATCGAACCCAAGTCTTTTCGACGACAGGACGTCGTCTATATCGACTAAGCTATGAAAGCTCTAATTGCGTATCATTAAATGTTTTTACATAATGCTTTATAGATTAATATTTTTATGTCTCTTTCGGAGCAATGTCTTTTAATCGATATAGTTTACTTGCTATTATCCTGAGTTTGTTGTGTAGATAATCTGCATGGCTTTTCCCACTTTGATCAGCGTCGAAGTTAAGTCCGAGATAGCGTGTTAGTTTGACCTGTGTCATTGTTATGACTTTAGCAACAGCGTTAGGTTTAGGAGGATGGATGTCCGATAGTGAAATATTTAGTTTGCGGGTTTTTTTGATTATCATTAGCTTTGCTTTTTTTCAGGGTTGATATCTATGCCGTTTTCATTTAGCCAATTGGTGATTAGAGACAATCTGGAGATGGGTCTGTAATTACTTATAATGTTTCTTTTTCCATGTTTATGTATGGCAGTGATTAATGCGGTCTTTAATGTTTCAGGTATGTGTCCCGTTTCGAAGATTTAATTTAACAGTATTCGTATAACTGGACGTAGGTTGCTTGAGTGTTTTTTATGTCTTTTGGTCTGATTCCGTCTATTCCTGGTCCTTTATTACGGTTAGTTGGATGAATTGCAAGTGACAAATCTTTTGTTACTGTGGGGAACTGCACTGACTGGGTTGCTCGTGGTCATAGTGGAGAATATTTCTTTGTGTGAGAATGTTTCCTGCAGTTTTGGCACAGAGTTCGCGAAGTAGTGATGTAAGTTGTTTGAACCTGAGGGATTTGGACTCGCAAGCAAAGCTGTGCGTTATTGTTTCTGAGGCAGCAGTTTTGTGTGTATTGTCCAACCTTTCATCAATCAGGTTCCAGGTTTCCTTTATGTCGTTCTGAGCTGTTGTTGATTTGTTTGCATAATAGTTTCTTTTTGCAGTTTTTACCTGTGTTGTTAAGTTATTCCGTTTTTTTTTGTCTTGAGTTTGTAAAACGAGTAAAACTGTATTCAGCTCGTATTGTTAGTTGACCTCTTAAGTTGTTTCCATAGGCCATATTTTTTTTTTATTTCTATTAATGTTTTCTGTTATCCATGGATTCCTTCTGGTTTGGGAGCGTATTTTTATTTTTATTAATGCTTTGTTATATATTTTATTAAATGAGTTTAATTTTAGTATATATAGCATCTGCAGAGTCTGAAGTTGCTATATGCATCTACGTTTTTTTTTATGATTTCGTCATCTACTGTAATTTTGTTTAGGATGCTATTATACTGTTTTGTATTCTCATTGGCTTCTATGGGTTCTGGTTCAGTATGTAACTGTAATGCTGTGACATAATGGTCTGCCAATTTACACGATACGACGGCTTTGAAAGCTCTTTGGTGGGATCCGTACATTTATGTGGTCAATACAGGATGAGGTTATCATAATTTCAACTATTTCTTCTCGTGTATACGACTGCATCGATGGGATTATATTATATATACAGGTGGTCTAGGTATTGTGCTCTGTTGTTATTTATGTTCATAATGTTTATATTTATATAATCTATTATTACTTGGCATTCTGAGGCGCCTTCTTCTAAATTTAATTCATCTAGAAATTTTGTGGTCTGTATTATATTGCTCGATATTTTTAATTCATTATTTTCGCATATTCTAATTTATAGATTATTTCTATTACTTCAATTCAGGTTTGCTTATTATTATTATTATACCACCACCTCGTTTAGTTTGTCTGCAGCGTTTGTGTTGTTGAAAGTTTGGCATTTGGTAAAGGTTGCCTCTTCGTTAGTTGTGGATACTTCTGTTAGTATTAAAATATCTGTGTTGTCTATATCTTCCTTCAGATAAACTTGCAGGTTCAGCCAGTATTTTTGAATGCTTCTGATCTTGATAGGAAGAATAGATAGTTCTTTTTTTTGGGGGGGGGGTTGACACCCTTGTTTCCATTCTGTTATCGAGTTGAGAATGTGGCAGCTGTCATGTTCCCGGGTGATTAGATATGTTTGCGTCTTCGTTCTTGATCTGCTTGCTTCTCTGATGGTCTGCATTCATGTAGGTTTTGTATGGAGCTCCCTTTTTATGACTCATCAGTGTTCCTTTTAATGTGGCAGACTGTTCGAATCTTCTATTGATTTTATTTAGATTGGCTTTCCATCTTGCGTCATTCTAAAGAATATTTTGTTTTCTTTTATCCATATAGTACTCTCCTATATTTATCCATATAGAACCTAGGACACTTCTTTCCCAAGCATGTGTTTTGTGAAGCGCAAAGCCACTAGGTTAACCTCGCGGACAGAAATGTATTATACTTTTGCAAATGGTCTTTCGTGGGTGGGACCAACATAAAAAAAAAAACTAGAAGAGAATCAAATAGTTCTTTTTTTCTTTTTTAAGGATTAATCTAATTTATAAACAGCATGCTTTTGGGAGATTTTATATTATAGGTAATTGAAAATTGTATTTAAAATATTATAAATGTTAAGATAATTTGAAAATTAATGAAACTTAAAGATAATTTATATAAGTATATAAAAATGAATTAAACATATCTTTAATTTATTTCTATGAGATAATTTTTGCTCTTGTCTATGATATAGTAGCAAGATAGGTGAAATGTCATTCGAGTGAGAGAGAGAGAGAGAGAGAGAGAGAGAGAGAGAGAGAGACCTTAATGCCATGGTTGGTAACAAAATAAGAACAATTTTATGACACCTATAGCAAAATCAGAGAGACCAGACCTAGTAATCTTTGCAAATACACATGTTTGGTTACTCACGACTCAGTACTTCCGCATCAACTCCAAGAAGTACGTTCAGAATATCGTTAGTGATATGAAAATAAAACATAATAGTGTTAACTAATCCACGTAACACCGATTTTTAGAATCCTTGGTTCCAGAGCCCTGCAGGAATAGGTGTTTTGCCAGGCTAGTGGAAGTCACGTGATAATATTTCATCAGCACATCGCTGAAATATAAGCATTTCGTATACCGTGAGAATGATCCAAGTTTATAAACACAGTGTAGTGTAAATGATAACAGGTTTGCTATTCTCTGAATTTTCAAAGAATACATTAAATCATGTAAAATTATTGCCCACATTTTCATGAGGAGAATTTTGAAACATCAACACAAATCACAATCTATGCCAACATTTCTCCAGTTAGTGTTTGCGCTTCTCTTTCTCCGAACCATTACAACGAACCGACGCATGGTTTTTTATGCTAAATTCTTTAATAAATGTCTTTAGAACATTAGCAGCATTTACAACTAATAAATGCTTCTGAAAATTTCAGCAATTTTGACTTCTTCGAGCATAATATTGCCTGGTCTTGAGGTTGGATAAGGGACGCACAGTTTGGCGGTAAATTACCCTGAAACAAAATTCTTATAACAAAATTCAGCTTTTGGCTGAATTACCAACACACACACACACACACAATTTTGTGTGTGTGTGTGTGTGTGTTGGTAATTCAACCTCAATTCTGTGGGCCTTTCTTCATCCATAATGTTCTTCGCTGTCTGTTTCGCCAGTATAATGCAAATTAATGAAAATTATTCGCTGCATGGGACTGGGGTGTTTCCTCAGTTAGAAGTGAACAAATTCGTTCACATATTCGGTAGGAGCTTTTTCGGGGTTTGCGGAGCATATTTTAACACTTACGTTATGCACGGAAATTGGAATACGCTACTTTAACTTTCGAAACTGACTTTCTCTACTCACACTCGAGTTCTAATATAAGTTCTTGTCTTCTTCCAAGTGCACCCTGTACTTAGTAGGTATGACATAAAGCAAGTTGGGATTGTTTAAGTTCTTGCTGTTTTATGTACAACTTTTGTTCTTCGAGAGGAATCAAAACAGATCTTCCAATTGAACAAGGATTCTGCTCTGAAGAGCATCTGGAAAACTAAGAGAAAGAAGGAAACTTGTCCATAAGAGATACGAGAAAATTTGAGATATTTCTGACATGGCGATAGGCGACAAAAATGTTCGGCAGTGTTAAAATTTTCGCTACACGTCGGAAATTCTTTGGACATAAGGGAAAGGAATACGAATTATTTCTCTTGAGATGAAAGGGCAGAAATCTATCCTTTAACTGCTAAACCTATTTTTCGATGATGACATCACTAAAGCAATTTGACGAGAAGTTGACTTAAAGTGCTTCTCTAATTCTTTCTGTAGAAGTTTGTTCAAAGAATAGGAAGAATGGGCACGATCTGTAAAGTTTTGATAAACAGAGCTGTTATTATTATTATTATTATTATTATTATTATTATTATTATTATTATTATTATTATTATTATTATTATTATTATTATTATTATTATTACTATTAAAACAGAAAAAAGTATCAATTTTATGGATCAAAGACAGCAAAATATTCTTGAGGAAGTCACAGACTTCAAAGTCTAACAAATAAATAGCTCGGAAGATATAGATAGGTTGCCAGAGTGAAACAAAAGACTCCAACTTAGTTCAATAAGAAGATCTCAACACAACAAAAATAAATGTGAACCACCAGATAGATGTAATTACACCAGAATACTAATGTATTCTGGTGTAATTACACCAGAATACATTAGTAATTGTACTTTCGAATCGTTTGATGCATGGAAACAACACACAGTACAAGCGAGAGGTCTCTCAATCTTGCATATTAACATCAGAAGCATCCGAAAACATTAGTTATTGTTACAGGCTTATCTGAGGAATTACACTGATATTATTGATATATTGATACTAACAGAAGTATCCATAACTAATGACGAAGCCACTTCTTTCCAAATTCCAGGCTTCCAACAACATAGATCATGCCGCCAAACAAAAAGAGGGAGTGGAATATTACTATTTATCAAACAAAAATTAATAGCAAAAGAAACGGCCTATCAGTTTGAGCATGCTGAAACCCTGTGCCTCGAAATCATTAATACCGCGAATACACAGCATCCCATAATACTAAATGCTATTTACAGGCCACCAAACCTAAACATGATAAAATTCTTGCACGAACTCAATTGCTGGCTTTCAAGCCAAGAAATATGCTCAACCGAATACCTAATGATAATTGGCGATATAAACATAAATATTGCAAACGAAAACAAGAACAACACTGTACAATACCTAGACAAGCTATCCATGTATAATCTAATCCCAACAATAACATCATGTACTAGAGAAGAAATATTCGGAAATACTATCACTGCCTCTTGTCTAGATCATATAAACGTCCGAGCACTACCAAACTGTTACTCTGCATCAGTCATAAAGCGCAAAGTAGCAGACCATTACTTCACCGCTCTAAACCTGCACACCACGACAATATCCATGCAATGTCCCACAGAAGAAAAGTGACAAAAAACAATAATAGACGAAGAAATTGTCAACCAACCACGAAATAAGAAAAACAGACTGGGAATGCCTGGCATCAGATTCAGCAGATATCTTATACAACAACATTAAACTCACACTGGAGGAAATATATAAGAAAGCGTTCAAAACGTTTTTGAACGAATTCGTTCAAAAACAACACAAAATTCTTGGATAACACAAAACGTAATCCTAGAAATACACAGAAAGGACGCTTTATGTACAGAATTAAAACGGTATCCAAATAACACAGCTTTAAAAACTGAATATAAGATAACAAGGAATCGTCTTACAACACAAATCAGGAATGCAAAAAAGAAGCTACTACAGAGACAAAATAACCTCTGCACAAAACAACATGAAACAAATCTGGCATCTGGTCAATGAGATGCTAGATTGTGTTCCCAACACCACCGCCTCCGAAATCATAAAACACAGCTTCATGAAAGACGCAAAACCTATCCAACAACTAGCAAATGACTTTAACCAATACTTTGTAGACTCCATCCAAGAACGGCACAGAAATATTCCCCCAATCACAAAATGTGACCCTCCACTTGGACCACAATCAAAACAGACATTATGGTTCCCAATCATAAAAGAAGCAGAACTTCTCTCTGCAATACATCAAATCAAACCAAACAAAGGCCCAGGAATCGATGGTATAAGACCTAAAGATATAAAGCAACATGCAACTAGCTTAGGCCCTATCCTACTAAAATTAATAAATAAAACATTTAAAACAGAACAGATACCAAGTATGCTAAAGACCGTCATAATCACACCATATACAAACACGGAAAAAGAAATTTAATCAGAAATTACAGACCCATAGCAACATTATCAATTATCAATCAAACTATGGAGCTGATCATACTGAAGAAACTCACAGCATACATAGAGACCTTTCATATTATCCCCAAAACACAATATGGTTTTCAGAATAATAAGGGAACAACATCTCTCTTGGAAGACTTCGCAGACGTAATTAATATCTCCTTTGACAAAAACAAAATTGCCACGGTAGCTTTTATTGATCTAACTAAAGCATTCGATACACTCATACACCAAACCTTGTTAGAAAAGTTGAGGCATGTTGGAATAGACGGGCCTCTTCACAGGTGGTTTATAAACTACCTTCAAAATAGAAAGCATATCACACGTATCGGATCAAACCGAAGCAGAGAGCTACCAGTAGCCTGTGGAGTACCACAGGGAGCTGTACTCTCCCCAACTCTATTCAACATTTACACGCACGATATTAATCAGCTACCACTCAAAGGTAAGATATTTCAATACGCAGACGATACAGCAATAATACCCATCCACAATAACGCAAGCATAGCCCAAACAAATATGCAACATGACATAAATCTGATCATATTCAAAATTGATGATATTCAGAAATCCACTGACGCGACCAGTTGATAACAAATATATAACCATCCAACATCCACTTTCCAACATAAAAAACACACAGAACAACAAAGCCACTACAATCACTCATGTTGAAACAATACCTTGGAATTTACTTCGATGCAGATATGAACTGGAATAGCCACATAAACCATCTACACAACAAACTCCGAACAATAAGTGGCAAACTCTACAGGTTAAAAGACATAGTTCCCATATGCCTAAAAACACTAATATATAAAGCACTATGCCAAAATATACTAAGATACGCAATATCAACGTTTGCTTTCTGTGCACCCTGCAAATTAAATAGATTAATGTCGCTACAGTACAAAATGACAAAACTGATCTTTTGGGAACAAAGAGAAAATAACGACCTTATATACATTGCAATGTCAGAACACAAAATACTGACGGCAAAACATTTATGTCACTATGCAGCTTTGCTAAAACATTATTTCGATGCCAACTACAGGACAGTCAGAAATACAAACCGTATAACAAGACCTCAGACAACTAATTATATCACATATAAATACAATAACAACTACAGAAAGGCCACGCGAAAAACTTCTACATCCCAGAATGATAAACAAATTACCTTTTGAATACAGAAACCTTACAAACTACAATAGCCTGAAAAGAGCTGTAAGGACATACTATGAACAAGAAACACGCACCCAAAATACCATGCAAACTTAATGAAACACAATATATTCGTTCAGGCTTCCAGTTCAGCGATGCATGAATACATTCCAAGTTATTGTGTGTGTGGGGTGGGGGGTGGGGGTGGGGGTGGGGTGGGGTGGGGGAGTGCATGAGCGCGCGCGAATTTCTCAATCATAGATTTCGTAGCTTCCCAACACAGCGAAAAAAAAAAAAAACAATAAATAATAACCAACTGGTGTCATCCTTAAGCTTACATATAAGCTTCGAGGATGAAAGCAGAGAAATTGGTATTCATCCAAGATGTATCATATGTAACCAAATGCATGTAATATACGTATCACATGTAAACCAATGTATGTATTATATGTAAACAAATGTATGTAATGTAAGTATCATATGTAAATAAATGCAAGTAATGTATCATATGTAATCAAATGTATGTAATGTATGTAATAACTGCAACAAAAGTATGCAATAGAGAGTGATTATATCCATTGATATTGTATATATAGAGTGTAAAATTGCAAATAAACATCTGTAATAATCATCATTATGAATATTATAATAATATACGTTGTAAACAGATATTGTTATTATTATTATTTTAAAAAAAACTTTATGCACGAGAAAGTATTTGTTATGCATAATTGTGTTCATATAATGTATGTAATTTATCTGAGAAATAATAAAAATGTTAAAATAATATTATTATTATTAAATTATTAAACATGTATTAAATTATTATTATTAAACCAAAGAAAAGAAACAAAGAAAATTATTATAGTAATTATTATTATTATTATTATGTGATATCATTAATATAATATTACTATGTAACAAGAAAAATAATGTAATAAAACATTATTATTATTAAAAAATTATTAAATAATGAGTTTACATTATACGTTAGAATTAGGAAATATAACATCTTAATAATTACATATGTGTAAATACTGTATATCTTTCTCAAACTTTGAAAGAAAAAAAAAGCAAACTACAACATGTATTGTTTAACTTATGTAACTCTGAACTATATAACTGTAAATTATTACTGCGATTATTTTAAAAAATAGCAAAAAACTATGTTATCATTAATATTATAGAAATCTCACCATATGTAGCACTTAGTGCTGAATCTTGTAAAATAATATTCTGAATGTTAATGATATACGGAATGTTACTCAAGATGATTATTACATATATGTAAATATTTGAGAGATCAAAAAAAAAATTATTATTATTATTATTAGGATTTTAGTATTATTGGGATATTATTATTTGTAATACTATGTATATATTTGCGTGTAGGAAGTGCATAAAATACATTGTATGAGTACAATGTATTTTACATAATGATTACAATGATGAATGCATACGCTTCCAGAAAAATGCACCTTTCATTGCCTTCATTTTAGTTTGTCGCATTTTCGATGTCTTTTTTCCTTAACTAGTTGCTTTTATATGCATTATGCATTATAATGTATTAAAACATTAAAAATAATAATAAAATTCTCACAAAGAGTAAAGGACGCATATCAACACATATAGTATTGTATTAATTGACTTAACATATTTTTGTAAATTCTTATAAAGGTATTACACAAAGAATATAATGGTAGATCAATGAAATTTAAGCTTTTATTTTTAATATAAATAAAATTAAATATATTTAAAGACTTTATTATAATATTAAATTTTAATATTATTTTTTATGAAAATATTTTTTTATTTATGTATAGTGAATAAGATCGAAGTGATTATCTCAAAATATTACGCGTATTTTTGATTGCCATATTTTAGAAAGAAATCAGGGAGAAATATGTGTAGAGTACATGGGCAAGTTTCGCGGACAAACATGCACTCCAACTTGTACTGGATGGTTATTAAAAATGAAATCTTAGTTTTTGACCCGTCTATCAGTTTATTCGTTCATTTTAAATAGCGCAAGTTAAAAGAGCCTTTCCTGTCAAAAAATGTCCAATTCTTAAGATTTTAGATATGCAAACTTTCCCAACTGAAAATATCGCGCCCATGAAAGTTGAAATCATTTTAAGATAAGCCCTAAATGCGCATGCCCGAGAAACCTGAGCATTTGAAAGCTCAGGTTTTAGAAACCTGAGATTCAATGGGAAAACTCTCATCAAACCTCATAATTTTCTTCCAATAATGATTACAGTCTACAGTTGAATGCAAGTAAATTCAATAGGCATTTCAATTTGAACAAGAAAGAAGCAGTCCAAACCACCTGAAAGAAATCGGAAAACAATACTCACGAAGTGTGGTGTGGGTGGGTGGGTGGGAGAGAGTCCTTAGTATTTGGACTTTTAAATATTGCCTTTCTGAGAACAACTCGGAGAGAGGTGGAGTAAGCTCCATACGCGATTACATTTAAATTCTTCAGTTTATTAAGGCATGTTAGTTTAACCTTTGATGAGTAGATAGTTTTGGCATATAATAACTTCTTGTTTAGGACCATATTATGAATAATTATTTCAAGCTGCAGAAGATTTGTTTCCACTGGTTACATTTTTATTCGATTAATTCGGCAGTTTGTTTTAGTCTGATTGGAGATTTTGGAAGTTTGAAAAGTATTTCAAACCAAATAGACATAAAATACATAAAATTTAAATGTCTGGTATGCACGTTTTCAAGGTCGACTTACAGCACCGACGTTTATCATGGTCTTCCACACGAGAAATTCTTCGATCCAATGTGTTCGCCACATTTGGGACAGATTATCCACCAACTACTTTGCTAAATACGTCAAATTTATTCCGTATTATTCTAACATCACCACATGCATCGCTATAGTGAATTTTCCTTTATTTCTTTTTATGATTTTTTCCCAATCGTTTAAGGATAGCAACAATTCAAACCTCTCTCCATCTGTTAGTGAGAATCTGCTTTAGTTCCTTTCAGAATGTTATTATGAAACAGCAGTTAATATTTTCTTTCTAAGCTGTCAATACGTTTTCTGAGGATCTGAAAGGATGCGGATGGTAGTAGATTGAATAGATAGATAGAATGAAGATAAAGAAGAATAACGGGATTCTGCGGAAGACCGATGAAGACGTGGTAGCAGGTGGTGAGAGGAGACACGACCTGTTATGTTGAGAAAAGAAGAGAAAGGAGAGAACATATACCAAACATTACTTAGATGTCGATATTATGAAAGTTTTAAGACTCACACCACAATCTTATGATCATATTCTTGTACAATTCTGACTTGATGATGTTGGTACAAACATCGTTTTCTGTCAAACAGACCACAAACACTTAATCCATCTCACTCTTACAAATATATTTTGTGGGTGGGGAGAGAATTTCTTTAATCTGAACATTTACAAGAAATATATCCAATACAGGAGGAATAGTCGTAATTTTTTACAAGTTCCATAATCCATAAGTTCTATTACAGATCCAAATGCCAAATTTCAAAATCCGTTCGGCCATAATCCTTGATTACTTTGCTCTCGAACGGAGAAAATAATTCGCAAAGTGAATACACAACTTGGAGAAAAACGTTCAATAAGCTTCGGTCTCACTTTTTGGTTCCCTACACAATATTATTATCTCTCCCACGAAGCTGTTACCAAAATAGTTTTAAATCTGTGGAATGTAAAGTACGATGAGGCACTGAGAGAAATTAGAAAACAGACGCGGTTACATGATTTAAAATTATGACAGTAATATTTGATCAATACTGAATGCTACAAGGTAATTGCATATTAAGACACCATCAGTTTTTCAAGACAACTTGGATTAACCTAAACATCGGAATAAGCATGAGGAAAAGAATCCGCCTCACAACCCAACTGTCAATCACAGAGCAAGATCGGAACTCAGTCCGCTTCAGGCCTGCAATAGGCGAGGCGGTGATCTCACTCCGGTCGCTGAAATTCATCTCCCACATAACTGAAGTCATTCACAAGCGGATTCGAACCCGTGACCGCTTGATTGTAGTCCGAATACGCTAATCGCTCAGTATATTATATAATGGTAATTGCTCAGTATATTATATAATGGTAATCGCATTGTATTATGTACTATATTGTATTATATTATACAATAGCATTATATTACATAATGGAAATATTTTCACGTACCCTTTCACACTTTTGGTATTTTACTTGGCGATTATCACGTAACTGTCGGCTGCACCGTGTAACCCTCGCAACAAATTCATTCAGTCGAACTCGTTAGTTCAAATCGAAGTTGTTCGTTCAATTGCTTATCTCTTGGAACTGTAAAATTGCCATTCTCTTAATGAAAGCGTAAAATACACAAAGCGTCTTTCAAGTAGTATTGAGACGAATCGAATTAAACTCAGTTCAGTGTTAGTGTTGTGAGGATTGATGAAATGTGGTTTTATTACGCTGTACGTATATTCTTAGAATAGTTCAGGAGAATTTCACTAAAAGGTTACTGTAAGTTAATAATATTTTTAAAATATCAGTAAATTTAATAATTAGCCCAAACTTTTTAAGAAAAATAGTTTTTAATTAAAAACACCTATTTTTATTTAAATTAATAAGATATATTAAGTTAAACTTTTTATTATCATTCAATATCCCGGCAAAATGCAGATACAGGCTGCAGTCACTACCCTGAGAATAGAACAGACAAAAAAGGAAACAGATCTCTTAACCCTGCCCACAGGCACCCGAATCGAGGGCTCCCCAGTTGCCTGACACTCAACAAAAGACAACAAAACACCAGCTCTCACAAATGGAAACTACCAACAGTCTGGAAAGTCACCGTCGAAGCAGGACATACGCCGAAGTAGCCTGCTCATTCAAAGATATCCAGCAGGACCTAATTCTTCCAAACATGAAAACAGTCATCACAGCCTCATTGGCAAACATGCTCCAAGACTTCAGTAAATTAAACCCGTACCAAACTCCACAAAAAGATTTCTAAAAGAAACTCAAACCATCTTATCAATGCTTGTTAATGAACAAAACTAGATTACTCCTAGCCTCACTACACATCGCCTCTTGGAAAGCCAATGGCCTAAAAAACAAGACAGTGGAGCTTCAAGAATTCTCTCACAGATACAACCCTGACATCATCCTAATTAATGAAACTCATTTAAGACCTGCAAACAATAAAAAACTGATAGGCTACACACTATACAGAAATAACCGACTGGATTACAGAGGCAGTGGTACAGCCATATTTATCAGGAACTGCATCAGACACAATGGACTACTCACCTCACTCCCAACGTACCACACAAACTTAACTGGAAGACTTAAAATCTACGCCGCCTACAACTCCCCGGTTAAACCCCTGCTATTTTCTGACTTGGATGCTGTACCGGGAATAAATGAATCCATCATCGTCGCTGGGGACTTAAATTCCAAACATCCCTCCTGGAACAGCAGAACCACAAATAAAAATGGCCGTATCCTCTTCAGCTACACAGGATTAAACAACGCTGTCGTAACAGGACCCACCGAACAAACCCACCACAGCCCAACTGGCACAGCCGACATCCTAGACATCCCCATCCTAGACAACATCAAATACCAGTACAGCATTCAAGCACTGAACGAATTATCATCAGACCACAACCCAATCCTACTTCACTTAGGGAACAAAGACCAGTCACCTCCCCCCAAAAAAAACCTCCATTGTGTGGGAGAAACTTAGGAAAGTGCTACCAGAACACATTGGTCCGGTTCCCCATATAAAGGCCAAGAAAGAAATAGACAAGGCAATAAAGAACCTCACCAATCAAATCAATAAAGCCATAACAGCAGCCACAGTATTCACGATTACCCACAAACAAAACCGTCTCCCGGATAACATCATGGACTTAATAAAGTAAAGAAACAGACAAAGAAAAAGATTCCACAACACTCGTACTCACCAGGACAAAACAGCCCTCAACAGATTAAACAAGAAGTTCTCGAGAACCACAGGAATCAACAATCAGACAACAAGCTCACCTCCATCTCCACAGCAGATCATTCCATATGGAAATTCCTAAACAACCCCAGGAACAAGCGCAAATCTCTCCCCCCTCTGTAAGCAGAACATCTATCTGTTTACAGAGGGGGGTAGTCTAGAGAAACAATGCAGTCCTGCATATGAGAACCTAAACATCAGCCATGTATACAAGATCCATCGTAAAGTCAGGTTCACAGTAAATCGCCCGATGACAATCCAAGCCCTATAATGCTTACAGAAATAATCGGCATCATCAACCATCTCAAGATCAAAAAAGCCCCAGATCCTGACGGCATCACTAACAAAGTCATCACGGCACTACCACGCAAAGCCATAGCACATTTAGCAAACATCATAAACTCCATAATTCTTAAATGGCAGCACTTCCCCAGTCATGGAAAATTGCTGACATCATCCCAATTCACAAACCAGGCAAAGATCCACACCTACTGAAAATTACAGTCCCATCAGCCTACTATCCAACTTAGGGAAAATAGCAGGGAAAATCAGACTCCAAGATCATGTCAACCAACTAAATATCATTCCAAAAGAACAATTTGGCTTCCATCAAAATCACAGCACCACCCAACAGATCCATACACTAGTAGAATACATCACCAAATGATTTAATTGGAACCAACACACTGGAGCCGTCTTCCTAGACATATCAAAGGCCTTCGATAAGATCTGCCACCAAGGCCTCCTCTACAAACTTATCATCGCAAACATTCCAATAAACATGATACACCTGATTAAATCATACTTCTGAAACAGGAGGATGCAAGTCAAAATCAATGAAACAGTCTCATCCCAACGGAAAATCCTCGCTGGAGTTCCTAAAGGATCACCGGTAGCCCAGATCCTGTTCAACATCTATATGGCAGACATCCCTCAAAATCCTCTCACATCCACCATCGCCGTTTATGAAGATGACACGGATATACTACACAGATCCCGCTAACCACATTTCGTAAACCAAAAAAAAAAACTACAAGGCACCATCCTGAATCTAGAAAAATGGTTTAAAGACTGGCGATTACAATTAAACTCCCAGAAAAGCACAACGATACTCTTCACAAGAAGAGGAGACATCACCCTGTTCAACTCAAAAATTTCCTGGAAAACTGAAGCAAAATATCTCGGAATAATTCTCGATAAACGATTATGCTTCGATAGCCACATCAAGAGCACATGCACCAAAGTTTCAAAAGTTATCGCCCAGCTAAACCCTTTGATCAACAGACACAGCAAACTAAGCTCAAGAATCACAATTCTACTCTACAAGATAGTGATCCGTCCCACAATTATATATGCCTCCCCAGCCTGGAGCCATACCTCCAAGACAAACATCCTCAAGCTACAAAGACTACAGAACAAGTGCCTGCGAATGATACTGGACGCCCCGTGGTTCATCAATAACTAGGACGGTAATGACCACTGGAAACATAAAACACCGAAAGCCATCATAACACTCAACGACGTATAACCACGTCTGGCCACTCAGAGCGAGCTAAAATAGCTCACAAATCTCTCTCATCACTGCTCCCGAAACAGACAACAGGGAATATAAAAAGCGTCAAGCTTCACTCTCTGCGCCATATATGTCCTGCATCCTGCGTCATGCAATATGAAAAAGTGACTCAATAGTTATGGTAGAAAGTGATGATGTCTGACGTGCGGGATTTTGATAGTTGATGTAAAATGTGATTCAAGGAATTTTGACTAGAAATTTTACTAGTAGTAAATAGTTTTACTACTACAATCAATCAGTTTATTTCTCAAACAGGTCCAAAAAACCAACTAAGCAGATAAGTCAACAAATTTCAAAACAAGGGCGATACACTAGGCCTACTGCCATTAGTATCGCCATTGCTTCATTCACTTCATTAGAAACTGTCTATTATTATTATTGTGGAAAGGGAAAGTCATGTCCTGCTCTACAGAACAAGGCTGGTCTAACCATGGATGCACCGTACGAAGACTTAATTTTAAACAGCTTCTGGCAATATTTAAACACGTAGGCAATCTGCTTCACACAAAGTGGCCAGGAAAGGTTGTAGTTCATGAAATAAATGAAGTTGATGTAGATGACTCTCAACTCTTATAACTTCTTCAAGATAGCGCTAGCGAAATAGCAACCACTACTGAGGATAATCCCCTTACTGACCACACCGATTATCAGGAGGTTCGCGCTCGCAAAACTACAGCCTCTGAACCACCCAATGCGGATGAAATGGAAGAGGATGGCCCTGTCCCGGACTCTCCTACCTCCTCAAGGGAAAAGTTACCCCTGGTTATTCTGCGTTAAAAGAATAAATGGATGTCGCTAAGGACTACGATGTACAACTTACAGATTTCATACAGCCAAGCGATGAATGTCACAGACGGTATTAAAATCCAACCCAGGAAAGTGATGGAGTATCGACGGTTAACGTCTGAATTGAATACCAGAGGTATTCAGTACCACACGTTTTCACCAGGATCAGAAAAAAACCTCAATGTAGTGATTAGAGGTGTATCTGAAGATGATTCCACAGAAGAAATCACTGCAGGTATACACCAGCAAGATTTATCACCAGTAAAGGTCAGCAGAATGACCAGAAGAGACAGCACTCCAATGCCACTGGTATTAGTAGAGATCAGTCAAACCTACAAGCACATATATGATCTGACGTCCATCTGTGGACTGAAATTCACTATAGAACAATTTTGGAAAAGGGTTTCAACAGGGAAATGCCACAGATGTCAGAAGTTTGGTCACGCCCAGAAAATGTGCAAGGCTGAATTTAAATGCTTAAAATAGGAGGTCAGCCACACAACAAATGCATGCTCTAAGCCAAAATCCACCCCGGCTAAATGTGCCAACTGTGGCGGTTCTCACACGGCCAACTACAGAGGATGCGCGCACAATACAAGAAATAGAAAACCAGAAGAAGGAACATACTGTTCCTCTGTTAGTACACCTACGTCAGAGACTACTTCATAGCCTCCTAAAGATCAAAAAGGATCAGAAGCCCATCTGCAGAAGTCAGAGACCTAAAAGAACAACTCAGAAACAACAATCTAGGAAATATGTGGATGTAACTCGCCCTAAACAGACATCCCTGGAACAGTCAACATCACATCCAAATCTGACAGCTATCATTACCCCTTCCTTGGCAAATATGCTGTTGGAGTTTAGCAGATCCAACCCCTCACCATGCTCTACAAATAGATTTGTAAAGGACCCACAGGTCATTATCTCAGCACTCACTCATGAACAGAAATAAAATAAAACCAGATTCTTTACAGATCATAGCATGGATTGCGAACAGATTAAGAGGTAGAACCTTGGAGCTCCGGGAGTTCTCCCAAAGGCGTCAGCCAGATATGCTCTTGATAAATGAAACCCATCTCCGACCATCAGATAATCCCAAATTAAATGGATACCAGATGTACAGAACTGACAGATTATCCTGCAGAGGAGGCAGCACTGCTATTTATATTAAAAATTACATCAATCATCACTCTATAAATATTCCATCCACCATTAAACTTGAGATTACAGGCATAGAAATTCCCACGTGCAGGGTGGGCAAACTAAAGATTTTTGCAGCATATAATCATCCGCAAAAAACATTACTGTTTTCAGATCGGAACGCTGTACTGATCAACAGAGAGCCTGTCATCATGGCTTGCGACTTAAACACCAAGCATCCTATCTGGAATAGCCGTTCCACAAATAAAAATGGTCACATCCTCGCTAACTACTCTGGATCCAACAATGTGGTTGTGGCAGGCCCCACAGAGCCTACCCATCGCAACACATACGCTCGGGCTGATGTACTAGACGTAACTATCCTACAGAATGTAAGACTCCAGTACAGTGTAGTGACTCTAAATGATCTTTCATCTGACCACAAGCCCATTCTATTAAAGCCGGGAAACCAGGATAACCTGTCTCCCCCCCCAACTCATATATACCTTGGGCTAAACTATCCAAAGTATTCCCAAAATATATTGGTCCTGTACCATTCATTAAATTCACAGAAGGAATTGAAACAGCATTAAAGGATCTAACCGAACAAATCAACACTGCCGTTGCAGCAGTAACTATTTCCATAACTATTCCAGATCTGACCACTTGCCAGAAGACATTATGAACCTTGATCAGTGAAACAAACAGAGCAAGAAAAAGATATCACAACACTCGAGCACCTCAAGATAAAAGAATTTTGGAAAGATTCACCTCTGCAGTTAGAGATGCCCTCACAGCGCACTGAAATCAAATTTGGGAAGGAAAATTGAATTCTATCTCTCCTGACAATCACTCCATATGGAATCTTATCAAAAACATCCAGAATAAAAACAAACCTCTTCCTCCTCTCCAAACAGATACTGGCCATATCCATACCAGTGCAGACAAAGCCTAGGCAATAGTAACATCTCTAGTAAAGCAATACAAACCATCATATGACCATCTCGGCTTCAATCACATCTACAAGGTTCATCGATATGTCAGATCTTCGATCAAACTTTCTGTCACATGCCCTAGTCACATTGCACCCACATCACCTGTAGAATTATACGACATAATCAAGAAGCTTAAAAACAAAATGGCTCCTGGACCTGATGGAATCACAAACAGGGTGATAAAACTACTACCCCACACAGCTATTGTGCATCTGACTAACATTATAAACTCCATCTTACACTACAAATATTTTCCTTCCCACTGGAAACTAGCAAATGTAATCCCAATCCATAAACCTGAAAAAGACACGCGATCACCTCAAAACTACAGACCAATTAGCTTCATCTCCAACCTAGGCAAAATTGCGAGAAAGTCATCCTCACTAGACTCCAAGAACTAGTGCACAAATTAAACATTCTTCCTGAGGAGCAATTTGGATTCCGACAATTTCACAGTACTACACAATAAGTATACAGATTGGTAGAATATGTTACTACGGGATTTAACTGGCGTCAATGCACTGGGGCTGTTTTCCTTGACATAGTCAGGAAAACAGCCCCAGTGCATTGAGCTTTATATAGCAAGCCATAGTGCCGACAAAGTCTGGCGCTACGGCTTGCTATATAAAATGATAACATCTGGAATACCATTGGAAGTGGTACACTTGATCAGATAATACCTCTATTGCGCATGCAAGTTAAGTTAAATGGCACACTCTCCATACAAAAACGCATCTTGGCTGGTGTCCCACAAGGATCACTACTGGCATCAACTCTTTTCTCCATTTATATGTGTGATATTCCGCACAACCCACTGTCATCTATCAAAGCTTTGTATGTGGATGATACAGCGATATTAGCCAGATCTTTAAAACCGCACCTAGCAATCAAAAGACTGCAGGAAAATCTACAGATAATTGAACAATATTTCACCAAATGGCGACTCAAAATAAATCCTCAGAAAAGCGTAGCCGTACTGTTCGCCAGAAGATCAATGCTTCCTACTGGACACGTTCTCCTTTTTAACACAGAAATCCCTTGGTAATCTGAGATCAAATACCTTGGCATATTGTTGGACAGAAAATTGACTTTCAGCTACCATATCAAGTCTCAATGTTTAAAGACATCAAAAATCATTGCACAATCTATCCTCTAATAAACAGAAACAGCAAATTGAGCACCAGAATCAAACTACTTATATATATATGATGATTCACACTATACTCATCTATGATTCTCCGGCTTGCAGTCAAACTGCTAATACTAATATCTTCAAACTGCCACGTGTGCAGAATAAATGTCTCAGAATAATCCTGAACGCACCATGGTTCATACGCACTGTGCAACTTCACCGGGACACAGATGTCCCCTATATTTATACCCACATGCAGACTATAGCAACTAAGTTCTTTTTAATAGCATCTGTACATCCTAATAATCTAATTCAACTAGCTGCAAATTACGACGCAACAGATTACACCAAGTACAAAAGACCAAAAGCTATTTTAAACTACAACCTCACTGACTAATCTTGAGACCCACTCAGGGTGAGCAACAGGCTCATTAATATTTTCCCTCTCACAGTTTTCCTCATCAGACAGCGGGGAATATGAAAAGCATCTGCGTCACCCTTTAAGCCAATAAAGTTGAAAGTTGAAAGTCATGCAATATGAAAAAACCGGTTCACTGTTCCAGTGAACTAATCGCTTTATTTAACAAATTTAGGTGTTAGTAACACCTAAATATATTAATAAAACCAAACAAAGATATTTATTCAACTTATTTCAGGTATTGATTAGCACAATGAACTCAGTAGTTGCAAAAGAGAACAAATCACAAATAATGATGCATTGAGCGATAAATATTTGTTTTTAATTTTACAATAATTCATTGATACGATTTCTTTGGATGTTACGAATTATTTTTTGAGTTCTATGGCGTGTGGGAACAGTTTGCTGGAAATCGGTTAAATCAAATCTAAACCACATCTGATTTATAACAGCATGCACAACTTCTTCCATCATCGTGGATTCACAACAGCATGCACAACTTCTTCCATCATCGTGGATTCACATGCCTTCATATCCTGCTGTAGCATGGGATTCGTCACTGTTATAAAAGTATGCGATAAAAAAGACGATACTTGTATGCCATTAAAAATCACCGAAGTCAATGAAATTATTTTCAATAGTGGTATGAAAATACAACAGAATTAGGGAACAGCAAAAAAAAACGAATGTACACCTAAGAAAAAATAATAAGATGGCAACAGAAAGACGATTAAGGAGGAAAAATAATAAAGGAAATGTCTGTGTCATTATTTAATTCATCAGATGTTGTTTGCACATCTTTAAAATGTTCAACTGTAATTTGAAGTTTAATATCGCGAATAAAAATAAAGATAACACGCGTGTGTGAAAGCCTGCCTGTATGTAGGAATGCACTTCGTGCAAGATTGCAATTACGAGTATGCTCAATAGCGAAAGACGTTCGACACATTTCTGTCATTTTATAATTACATGCATTAGATTAATTGAAAACCGAGCTGAAAGCGAATTACCCTACTCCCTCGCCATGGTTATTTACCTCTGTGTTTAATCGTTAAAGGTTCACGAGGATTTCCATTATAAGGCGCTAAATACAAGACGAGGAAATGCAGACGAAGTAGAGATGAACAGATGAAGCTACACGTGCGATATTAATCGCTGAGAGAAATCTCACACACGAACACAAAGAGAGGATCCACAAATATGCCAGTATTTTAAACGTGGTTCTTTTTTTAAAACCCAAGCGGTAGCAGATACGAAGCGAAGATAATCAAGAAACTATTTCAATTGTTATTTGCACAGGACATCCATTCCCTCCTGATATCTACGCATGCAAAAATAATTTGTGTGTGTATGGGGGGGGGGGGTAGGCGCATGTTAACGCAGCTGAAAAGAGACTCGTGTTTTGAGCCTTATAAATTCATTCGGTATAGACGAGCCGTTAGATCGGAAAGATCCGGATTCGAATCTGTGTCTGAAGTGAGGAATCTTTGGCAGCTGTTTTGAACCAAATGGCGAATTAGCCAGTTTCATACAGGGGTAGAGGGTTTTTCTCCCGTCAAAACATGCACCGTAAACACACACATCTACAGACAAACTACTAGACGGAAGAGATCAGACCCCCCTCATCATCTTACCTTTATTACTGTGCATGATAGGTTTCAAGTCAAGATCCATAAGAGTCAACCTCCTGGATAGAGATGACACTTGACAGGACATTTATTTCAAATAAGCTTACGTAAATTCACTTATAATACGGAAATGCACCGAAACACACTAAAGAGAAAATCGGAGATGCAACACGGTAATCAAATAACTTATATTAAATGAGTGTGTTTTAAATTTTTATAATCACAAATTTCCAACAAAAGATGAGTTTTCTTTATGCTATCGGCATGTTAATATATATAATGAGTTAATATATTTAATGAGTTAATATATTTCTGGCAACAGATTCAGTGGAGTGCCTTCCGCTTATCTATTCCTTGGTCTATTCGCGGATGAAACAAAATAAAAATTTACACAAATTGTCGCTTTAAATTGACTCCAAAAACCGACAAAATATGAAACAAATAAAAAATAACAAACTCAAATGAAAGGAATGATAAAAAAGATGGCAAAATCGTTTAAGGAATTAGAATGACAATGAAGTTGAATTTAATTGATAAAAATGTTAAAAGAAAAAGTTAAGCCATGGAATAGAGAAAGAGATATGCGATGAAATTTATTAGAGAAAGGAAAAATGATTAAATAGAAGAGCGATGAGACAAACTACATGAGAATTTTGCCTACTACACTTAATGCAAAAATACAAATACAAAAGATGTAAGACATGGTGTTAAGCTTAGTTTTCAGGAGGAGGATGTGGATAGAGAATCCACCATAAGATGCAGTGATTAATACCCTTGGAGGGTAACGGATGGCAATTCTGTAGCCAATGAAGTTCTAACTGAGGCTCGGCTATTGCTGTTTCCCTTCTGCCATGAACTTTAATAGCTCAATAACACCTTATCCGTACACTTCCTCTACAGATAACGGGGAAGATGAAAAGCACTCTTTTAGATTGTACTACACAATTTACGGAGGTTTTCCGTGAATCTTGCATTGCACTGTCTCTAACTCTGACCGAATTCTACTATCTTCCCCTACACATTAAATGTGTATGAGTTCAATGGCCGCGTAGGCCCCACCCGAAATTGATGACCAGTGGTGGATGTATGGTTTTAGGGAGGTAGGAAATCCGAGCTGAGCCAAGCAGTTTCACTGTCCCCTCCCACAACACTACAATACAACACCGCTTCTCGATCTTTGCTAATTGACTGTTCCATTCAACAGGATTGTGCTGACAGGTCCTCAGGCCTGCGGGAATATAATTGTAGGCTCACCGTCCTACTTTATTACAAAGTCTTTCACAGCCCTCAAATAACTTGAGGAGACGCCCAACTGGCGTGGAGGACATCAAAGAACAGATCCGGGCTGTAAACTTGGAGGAGACACTAGATGTGCTAAAGTTCATCATGACAAAGTTTGAGACTAACTGGCAGTCTCAAAACATACAGGTTTAAATAACAGGGTTATTTAAATATGTACGCCCAAACAAACGATACAGAAGGAGAGGATGAGGAATCTCAAGGGGAATTCATTACTGTTTAGCCACCTAAAACCCCCCACCATAACAACTCACAACGGGAGCATTCAAACAAACGACGAAGAAGAACAGAAGATCTTATGGAGGAGAGCTCATCCACATAGAACGTTCCGAAAAAGTCGGAGAAGGTCCCTCCAATCATACTATGGGATAAGAAGAAATGGACGTCGATAGTCCTCGGCAAAAAACTCAGACGAGGGAGTCAAAATCCAGCCAGCTACTGTCACTATTACAGGCAGGGCTAATGGACAACAAAAATCTTCACTACCATACTTTTGCTTTACCAAACGAAAATACCCTAAAAGTGGTGATACCCAGTGTCACAGAAGGAATCACTCTGAAGAAATCTCTGCTGATATAAGCAACGAGAGCCTGACCTCAGTCAAAGTGAGCAGGATTCTCAGGTCTGACAAAAGGCCAATGCCTTTATTACTTGTGGAGAGTGATAACACTCAGAAGAAGATATATGAGCTGACTGCTATTTATGGCTTCAGAATTACTACGGAACCTCTAAGAAAGAGAGCATCAGCAGGACAGTGCCACAGACTTCAGCGGTTTGAGCACGCCCAAAAACTATGCCGGGCCAACTTCGGCTTCTTAAAATGCGGCGAAGGCCACCAGACCATCACATGCACCAAACCAAGATCTACGCCGGCTAAGTGCGCAAACTGCGGAGGTCCCCATCTCGCCATCTAAAGAGTGCGTAGCACACCCAAAGAACCGCGGATCAGCAAAAGCCACATATCCACCGTCCAACAGTGATACTCCAGGCAATCGTGCAGATCGCCATCCAGTCCAAACACCTCCACTTTGACAACTCAGGAAGGAATACAACCTATAACCAGCACCAAAACATACGCCGAGGCTGCACTAGCCAAGGATACTTCCTCCAACGAGCTCACATGCTCCAACCTAACATCAGTACTAACTGCCTCACTAGCAACCATGCTTCAGGAATTCAGCAAAAAACAAATTCTACGCCATCTTCCACGAAGAAATTCCTGCAAGGTACCAATTCAATTCTGACAGCCCTCAATCACGAATAAAAGGAAATATAAGCCTAACTCCCTTATCATAATTGCGTGGAACGCAAATGGACTGAGCAACAAAATCCTGGAACTGCAAGAGTTCACTCACAGATACAATCGTGATATAATCTTAGTAAATGAAACACATCTCAGGCCAGCTAATAATCGTAAATTACTGAGCTACTTATTGTACAAAACAAACAGACTCACCACTAGTGGAAGAGGTACAGCCGTATGGGGTACAGCCGTATACATTAAAAACCATCTACGCCACAACGTCCTGACCAATCCGCAAACCAAAAACCTAGAGATAACAGATATTGAATTTCATACAAACAATGCTGAAAGTATCAAAATCATCTATGCTGTATACAATCGACCCACCATTCCATTACTGGTATCTGACTTGGACTCTATTCTCGGCTCTACAGACTCCGTCATCATGGCTGTCGACTTTAATACCAAGCATACAGCCGGTACAGCTCCGAAATCAATGACAAAGGTCATATTCTAAACCATTACTCAACGCGAAACTCTATTGTTATAACCGGACCCACAGAGCCCACCGATCACAGACCAGCTGGAAGCTCAGATGTAGTCGACATCGCCATTCTCAGAAACATCGGATACCAATATCGGCTGGAAACTTGAAACGAGTTATCTTCTGATCACAACCCCATTCTGCTTAAGCTCGATACAAGAGAAATTCTCTCCTCCGCCCTCATTTATATCTTGGGACAAGCTCTCCAGAACTCTCTCAGATCACATCGACCCAGTATCTATTATCCACAATAAAGAGGAAAGAGACATAGCCGTAAACAACCTTACTGCCAAATCAAAAAAGCAATGGCATCAGTTAACCAAACCACAGTCTTTCACCCTAGCGATCGTATCCCTGAGAAAATCATGTACCTAATCAGATTAAAAAACAAATCCAGAAAGAGGTACTATAATACAAGAGCCCCACAAGATAAAACAACTTTGAATGATTTAAATAGACAAGTCCGTGAAGCTCTGCAGAAACATCGAAACAGGTATTGGGAAACCCAACTGACTAATCTAAACCCAGAGAGCAATCACACCCACTTCTCCAGCAGAAGTTACAAATATCATAATCCATCTGAACAACAATAAGGTCCAGGTCAAGATGGAATCACAAAGAGAATAATCAAACTACTCCCCAGAAAAGCTACTGCGCATATAGTCAACATAATTAATGCCATCCTCAGATTCAAGCACGTTCCCATAACATGGAAGACGGCATATATCACGCCAATCAAATGATTGGAACAAACTCTAAACTCTCCTAAAGCTATAGACCTATCAGTCTTCTATCCACCCTTGGAAAGGTTGCGGAAAACGTCTTCCTTACAAGGCTTCAATCAGCAATGGATAAATTAGGTATTATTACAAATGAGCAGTTCGGATTCAGAAAAACCATAGCACTGTACAACACATACACCGACTGGTCGAATCACATATGACAAAAGGTTTCAACTAGAATTTCGACACGGCTGGGGTCTTTAGAGGTATTGTGAAGGCTTTTGATAAGGTGTGGCATCAACATCTTCTCTACAAACTCATCAAATTCAATATACCAATCAATTCAATAAAAATAATGGACACATACTTCAAAGACACATACTTGCAGGTTAAAATAAATGAAACTGTATCAACCAGACGCAAGATCCTAGCAGGTCTGCCGTAGGGCTCGCTTCTGCCCCCTGCTATTTTCAATCTACATAGCTGATATCCCTCAAAACCCAAATTCAACAATCACAGCATTATATGCAGATGATACTGCTTTATTAGCAAGATTTCTCAGCTGGCAATCAGAAGACTCTAAAGCTGTATTCATACACTGGAGAAGCGACTTATGGACTGGACGATCCAAGCAAACCCCCAGAAGAGTTCAGCGATACTGTTGTCCAAAAAGAACGTCCAGACCAAGGAGACATACACCTGCTAGGAGTCAAGATTCCATCACAGACGGAAGTCAAATATCTCTGCTTGATGCTGGACAAGAAACTTCAATTCACCAGTCATAAAACACATAAGCTCGAAGACATCCAGTGGAGCCATACCTCTGATACAAACATTCAAAAACTGCAGAGGATACAAAATAAATGCCTAAGAATGATTCTGGACGCCCATGGTTCATTAGAAACTCCCAGATTCACAGAGATGTCAACATTCCCTACATCACATCCCTCCTTCATGATCTAGCAGAAAGGTTCTTCACCAAGACAATTAATCATCCGAACCCACTGATCAAGCAAGCTTCAGACTACAATGAAGTAGAATTCTACAAATAGAAAAGACCCAAGTAAATTCAATGCTCAGCTGAACACAGCTAATCTCACTCCCCTTCCAGGGCGAGATTAAAGCTCAATAACTCTCCACTCAAAGAACTTCCCTCTCAGACAAAGGGGAATATGAAAAGCATTTATGCTTCACCCATCAAACCAGTAAAGGTTTGCAATTAGAGTATGCGAGGAATAATATTTTCTTCCATATTTTTCTAATCATGTCATCTGGATTAATAAATATGTCGATTAATAAATTCTTTAAAAAATGTTACCATGCAAAAGAAAACACTCCTAAGATAATAAACCAATCGATCACATACAAAGTTCCAGTAACGTTAGTTCAGATATCTCTGAAGAACAAAGGTGTCAGATGAAAGCTCGTGTGAATATTTTCGGTTTAAAATAAAGTGTATCATTGAATCCCATGTATGAAACTTCAGTCGACGACATGTTTTAAAGTTACAGTTGTGAGTTAAAGGGATATAAAGAGATACTTCCAAACACACACCCAAGCAGGAACATGGTCATAGTCAAAACTCGTAGTCATTGAATTCTATGCAGCTTTCTCTGTTTCCTCTGTTGAAGAAATCCACAAGAGTTCTGATATTTGGTTCGTCAGTGAGTGTGTTTCTTCCTCACTTTCTGCGGAATTTAGAAGGGTGTGCGCATTGCAAAACGAATTTCTGTGTTTTCTTAATTTATAGATGAACAGGGAAGAACTTTGTAATTAATCCATTTGGATTGACTCATGCATATTATATTACATTATTATATAACAGGGATGGCTAACTACGCGTCCTTTTGGAGCCAAAATAATTCCCGTGAGATTGCGAGGTGGATGGTGCGGAGGTGGGGATGCAGAAGCTACGCCTGAGAGTGTATGAAGAGGAACACAGACGTTTTAGGCCAGAGTGGGAAGTGGAGCTTCTTTTTGTGAAACAATATAGTAAATCAATGTGTGCCATATGTCAAATAACATTTGCGCAATTCACAGCCAGCAATCTCAAGCGTCATTATATCACGCATCATAATTTTAGTAAAAAAATTTCCTCTTGGTTCTGATCTGAGACGAACTAAACTTTCAACTTTGAAAGAACTCCATGGGCAGAGTAAATGGATGCCCATGTTTACTAAAGTGGATGATGTTACTGCCGAGGCTGGTTTTATTTTAGCATTTAATATTGCACAGGCATAACGTCCGTACACGGAAGAAGAATTTGTCAAGTAGAATGTTGCACAAATAATTTCAGCTTTAGACCCAGATAATAAATAACTACTTAAACTGATTGAACAGATGCCAGTCTTCTCCAGGCATACAATTGAAAGGAGAAAGTTCAAAATAAACAACTTTTCGTGTGTTTCGAATTAAAGTTTTTTATTGCAGTAATTTTTATTAACCCTTTTTTTTAAAAATTTTCTTACTCTGTTTTGTTGTCTCCGCTTCACTTTTTTGTTTATTTTTACCTGGTAGAGTCTGAAAAGCCGCATAACGCATGGACACGAACCACATGTGGCTCGCGAGCCACGTTGTGGCCACCCTTGTTATATAATATTGGATATATATTTTTTCTAACGGCTAACAACGTGTAAGAAAAACAGGATATTAAAACATCGATATATTTAATGCCACGTTCCAAAGGACATCATCATGGAGAGAACAAGACATCTATTAAGATATTCAGAACACCAATCACAAGAAAGGAATCATGTGATTACTTCTTTATGTCTCGATCCAAACTCTCTTAACGAGAGAGTGAACTAACAGAGTTCAGATAGGAATTTCGGTAACTAATTTTTGGACAGGCCCCCATACTGCAAAGGTTAAAATCTAGGAACATCAAGACTCCACCAGATTCTTAAAATCCTATTCTCCGTTAACCACTTAGGATGTTTTCCCCAGGGCAGTCTCCCTTATCGAATTGCTGTAATTGATTTTGGTTCTGTGGAGATGTTCTTCAGTAGAAATCAAGAACGCATCGCTCTTTCCGTACTTTCTGAAGTCCAGCTTGGTGATTTGCATACCGCACTGACACTTTTTCGTACGACCCATCCGGGAATCCTCTGTTATCTCTTAATATTAGCTTTCTGATTAGGCATGTACATTACTACCCGAAATAGTTTTTTTTTCGCATTGCAGTAAGGATGAGAATATTTCTAGCAATTGAATCTTAGAATATATATATATATATATATATATATATATATATATATAGCTTGAACTACAGTCCAAGCTCATAATAATGTTGTACACCTGTGCGTGTGTGGAATCACGCGATCTCCAGTATCTAATAGTAGAGTTGAAAGAGTCAGGCAAATTATAGCTAAGATTGTTATTCATGTGAAAAGGGTCCAAGGTGATTTCTTTTGACTCGACAATGCGGCGCTCTACTTCATCATGGGAGATGTGTAGGTTTGAAGTTGATGTCCAGTTTATTTCATGTTGGTGGCTTTCTTATAAGAGAACCAGAGCAACTGCTCTGTCAAGCCATGTCCTGTTTTCAATAAACACGAACAACGAAAGCCACCAACATGAAATAAACTGGACATCAACTTCAAACCTACACATCTCCCATGATGAAGTAGAGCGCCGCATTGTCGAGTCAAAAGAAATCACCTTGGACCCTTTTCACATGAATAACAATCTTAGCTATAATTTGCCTGACTCTTTCAACTCTACTATTAGATACTGGAGATCGCGTGATTCCACACACGCACAGGTGTACAACAATAGAACTTTAACTCGGACTGTAGTTCAAGCTCATAATAGCTGTAATTTACAGTCGAATATTATGGCTTTATAATTGTATAGCTTTAGAGTGTGTCAATGTTAATTTCGTGTCTTTTAATATCTTTCTATTTAGTGGTAGGGCTGCTATATATATATATATATATATATATATATATATATATATATATATATATATATATATATATATATATATAGCAGCCCTACCACTGAACTATTCCATCGTCAGGCTAGTCCCCTGACATGGAGAACATAATCCTACTTGTAAGCTGACAGAAAAAGATAATCGGATTGAATCTATGGGAAACGACCCTGGAATAGAAAAGAGAAAACGAAAATGGAAACGACAAAATATAATGCACATAGCAAACTGGAATGTAAGAGGAATAGCATATAAAGAAATAGAATTAGACCAGTTACTAAATGAAAGAAATTTTAAATTAGCAGTAATCACTGAAACAAAAAAGAAATTAAAAGGAACTATGAGAACTGAAAATTTTAATGTGATATACAGTGGAGTCGACTGAGACCAAAGAGCACAAGCAGGAGTCATGATTTGGATTCATAATTCCCTTTCAAAACAGTTAAAACATTATATATTATGGAATGAAAGAATAATAGAAGCTAGAATAAAAATAGATAGAGGCTATTTAACAATAATTGGTTTATATGCCCCAGAAGAAGGAAGAGAACAGGATAATATTGATTTTTTATAATCAGCTACAAAACATATATAATAAAATAAATAAAAATGACTACATAATTTTAGCAGGAGACTTAAATGCAAGAATTGGAAACACGAAAATTAATAATAATATAGGAATACATGGAGAACACACTCTAAACAGAAATGTTAAAAAAAATTGATTGACTTTGTAGTTTATAATAACCTAAAAATAATGAATTCCTTCTATAAACATAACGACATACATAAATATACTTGGGCAGCAAGAGAATGGAAATCAATATTAGATTACTTCATATTAAATGAAAAGACATCAAAATTTTCACTAGATGTTAGAGTTCACAGAGGATATGAAATAAGCAGTGACCACTTCCTTGTTAAAATAAAATTAAGATTACCACCTAAATGGCTACAAGTAACAAGAACAGAAAGAAAAATTGAAACACTTGCTTATAAAACTAGACTAGTGAATGACACAAATGTACAATGGCTATATGAACAAAGAATTAACCAATATCTAGATAAAATAAAACAAAATGAAGAAATAGAAATAGAATGGCTTAATATAAAAACGATACTAAATGCAGCAGCAAATGAAAGCTTAGGAAAGACCAAAAAATTCAATAAAAGAAAAAAACTTAAGATCTAGGATGATACAATCAAAGAAATAATTAAAAAAAAATAGAAGCCTATCACAAATGGTTAAGCAGTAAAAGATTAGAATATGAAATAGAATATAAAAGAATAAGAGCCATAGCTAAAAGAGAAGTCAGAAAAAGACATAGAGAATCATGGAATAAATTTGTTTCTAATTTAGAACATGATTTATATAAAATAAGACCCAATGTATATAAGATTTTGAAACACCTAAATGCAGATACCAAAGAAAACATAAAATTAAACACTGAATTAAAATTAGAAGAATTTCTAAATTACTACACAGAACTGTGGACAGACAAATATTTTAAAAAAGTGAACTTGCTAACAATTAACGAAAATGAAAAGAAAATAACTGAATAAGAATTAGAAATCAGCCTGAAAGAAACAAGAAACGGAAAATCACCTGTAGAAGATAAGCCAGGTTCAGAACTATATAAATATGCAGGAACAAGATTCAAAAAAAGATTCTTATTATTTTTAAATAAAATTTACTCAACTGGTATCCCCCCAATAGAATGGAAAAACGCAATTGTGATTCCTATCTTTAAGAAAGGTAACAGAGATGACCCTAAAAACTATAGAGGTATCAGTATACTAAATTCCTGTTACAAAATATATAGCAGAATTTTAAATAACAAACTAAGGAAATATTCCGAAAACTTTATTCTAGAGGTACAGAATGGATATAGAAAAGGACTATCATGTATAGACCCAGCCTTTTGCCTAAAATTAATAGTAGAGAAAAGAAGAGAATATAATTTGGAAACACATATTGCATTTATTGATTTTGAAAAAGCATTTGACAAAGTTAAACGAAACATATTATTTAACATATTAAAAGAAAGACAAATACCAAATAATATCCTAAAAGCTATCATAAGTATATATGAAAATAATCAAATACAAATAAGATTAAATCACGAGCTATCATATACAAGAGAGATAAATCAAGGGGTCCGACAGGGATGTCCCCTCTCAGCAACTCTTTTTAATATCTACTTAAATGAAATAATAATAAAACGGAGTAAAAATTTACACCAAGGAATTAAACTTTCACCTACAGTTAACTTAAACACTCTCCTCTTTGCAGACGACCAAATAATAATTATAAATTCTGAAGATAACTTACAGAAAGCTATTTGAAATCTAAATGAGATATTCAAAGATTATGGTATGATAATATCAACGGAAAAATCAAAAACTATAGCCTTTAAAGGAAAAGATCCAGCAAGAACTAAAATAGTAATAATTAACAAGATCTTAGAACAGGTGAATTCATTTAACTACCTAGGATGTATGATCACATATGAAAATGAAAAAGATATAAACGTAAAAATTGCAAAATATTTAAAAATAACAGGTGTAATTAACTATATATTTAAACCAAACCTAGTTCAAAAACAAACCAGGCTAAAAGTATACAATACATTAGCCTTACCGGTCTTAATGTATGGAAGCGAAATCTGGACAATAAAACAAAAAGACAAACAAAGATTAACAACAGCAGAAATGACGTTTATGAGAAAAACTGCAAAGTATACCCTATTTGATCACAAAAGAAACGAAGATATTATGAAAGAATTAAACCAAGAACCAGTAATAGAAAAAAATTAAAAAATATAAACATAAATGGATGGAACACGTTCAAAGAATGAAAACAGAAAGATTACCAAAACAAGCCTTAAAGTACAAGCCATTAGGAAAAAGAAAACCAGGACGTCCTCTTAAACGATGACTTCTAAGGCCGGAACAGGCCATGCTAGGCCTAAATCCTTGATACGTATGATGATGATGATGATGATATATATATATGTAGAAAGTATTTTACCTTGGGTATAATAAATGTTAAAGATACCAAGCTATTTTAAACCTGATTTTACTCCAATTCCCAAGTAAGCAAACAGACAAACAAGTCAAGTTTGCGCCTACAAGTGTTGCAAGTCTAGCTGACAATGCACGTAGTGCAAGACCAAGGCAACTCATGGTAAAAGTAGAATAAGCTCTGATCACTAATCATAATATTTACCTTTAATGCAAAGCACATCTCCTGGAGGAGATGTATGACGCTTTGTATTAAAGGCAAGGGGCCACTACCCAGACCGGTTTCGACCTTATGAATAAGTAAAACCGTCTCAAAAAATTCTGATGATCTCTAGGCCACTCAATTGTGGGCGAAAGACCGTCCATCTCAGCGTTGGCCACTCAGTGATGGCCTTCCACCCACCAACACCACCGAGCAGAACCGCTCATATTCCTAAGAAAAGCATTCACCGACGAAGCCCCTCTCCGGGCCGTGCCGGAAAACACTTTCCCCGGAGACTCAAATTGCTCCCTTAAGGCAAAACCTTAAGAGAGCGAACTCATAATAGCCCCCAACCGGTTTCGACCTTTATTGAGGTGTATTTAAGTAAAGACCTCTCTAAAAATTAGGACGATCCCTAGACCACTCCATAATGGCCTAAAGACCGTCCAACTCAGCGTTGTTCCACTCAGTGACAAGCTCACCCCGTCACCGAGAAGAACTTCTCAGCGTTGACTCTACCCAGTGGCAGGCTCGTCCCACCACCAGCTAGAGCATAACCTCAGCGGTGGCCCTACTTAGAGACAGGCAAAAACCTATCCCCAAGCAGAGCCTCTCAAAGCCAGCCTCCACCAGTTTCCTTCAACTCAGCCCCACCACCAGCTAGAGCATAACCTCAGCGGTGGCCCTGCTTAGAGACAGGCAAAAACCTAACCCAAGCAGAGCCTCTCAAAGCCAGCCTCCACCAGTTCCGACCCCTGTCGAGGTCTCATCAGTGGGAGCCAGGCTAGAAATACCAAAATTTTAGTAATACAGAGCTTATAAGTATAAAAATCTCAGGAGGAGATATAAATGTAGAAAGTATTTTACCTTGGGTATAATAAATGTTAAAGATACCAAGCTATTTTAAACCTGGTTTTACTCCATTTCCCAAGTAAGCAAACAGACAAACAAGTGAAGTTTGCGCCTGCAAGTGTTGCAAGTCTAGCTTAGCTGACCCTGCACGTAGTGCAAGACCAAAGCAACTCATAGTAAAAGTAGCGGCCTAACAAACTGGAAACACTCACCATTTATAATCCTAACATAACACATAACACAAAGTATTCATTTGTGTTCGATCTTGTGTAGTTTTCTATCAAGGATCTTGAAAGAGCAAATTCAACACATAATGTTAGCGATGTAAGAATGTGTGTCCATTGCAATAATTCATTACGTTTTTCCACAAATTGGTGCATAAAGTTAACCAATTTTTATAATTATATATCAACTAAAAGATTCCTTCAACTAAAAGTGTTGGCTGAAAAATACTGGCTAGATTATATAATAAGAGAAAATATTAGCGCCTTAATGACTACAATTTATGGAGATATTTTCACTTTATTATAGCATATTATTGTATTAAAATAGTGTAGTATTACAATTTCAAATATATTTCATAAAAAGTATGAATAAATGTATGAATTCAGTGCGCCTGTTTAGCTCTGTTGAAATGGTATTTGCATCCATTACGTGCCACTCGAAAAAATACTATTTTAAGTTTGATTCTAGTTGCCAATTAAAGAAACTTTTATACGGTTGATTTCACAGTTAGTGGATCGCTGGCAAGAACGGGCCGCTTTGCTTTTTTTCTTTCCTACTGCAAACTTGGATTTTTTTAAATCCTGCAATTCGAAATCTTGACATAGAACTCAAACTATTGCACTTAATAACACGTGTTAAAGTATAGGGACACCAGATGGCGGCTGTTGTCTGCCGTACTCTCTTTTCCTGGATGTCACTTAAAATCATTGATCATCTTGGGCCACCTATCATGACTAATAAGGTTGAAGACTGCCACTTCCTCTCCGGTTAATTTTATTTATATTATATATATATAAATTAATTACAGAAAACGGACGACACAACATAGCTTTTACTGAAATTCCTTCATAAAATAGGTAAAAAAAGTTCATTTTTTTACATAAAAAAAAATCAGCTAACGCCTTTTTATTCCCGTATACGGGAGTAGGCGAGGCCATTTAGCCCTATCTAACTTTTTGAAGACTGAGTGGGCAGTTCAATCTCCACTGGTACCAATCAGAGATAGATGGCCCAAGGCTATCACTAATTAAGCGGTACACAGTGAAGAGAGACGGCTGAAATGTGCCGCCATCTCGTGGTCGCTAACCCTAACACAATATATTTAATGTCTGAAATAATGTGGGTTCTACGGTCGATTTTCTTGAGTTTACAGGACGAAAAACCCGAGTTACCGGGAGGAAAAACTTACATAGGATACAAATAACAAGAAACTATTTCTTCATAACTTTGTAGGCTTTAATTATATTTCATATTTCTTGAAGTGATGAGTTTCAAGTATTTAATGGTTACTGCCTTACACCTTGCAGACAGAAATTCCAAAAACTCGCACGCAGGGCCGTACTTATGCACAGGCGTACAAAAAAAAAAGCTGGGTCCTCGGCTAATTTAATTGCTCCAAACAATGAAGGAGCGGCTCCGGAGTACTCTAACGAATAGGGTCCCGCGAGCCTCCGGAAAAGTGTATGCTTTCACAATAAACACAAACATACGGTTGTGATTAAGATGATGCAATAGTTTGTTTCTTATTTAATGTTCAGATATGACAGAAAATAAGATTCAAATATCATCCATGTCACTGAATAGTTATCAATGCGGAAACTCTCTTGTCAGTATATTATGTCGTTTCCGTGTCGAGCAGGAGCATTTTTTCAAGATTTTGTCATACGACCTGCTTGTCTGAATGTTTACGAATAAATTTAATTTTGTAAAATTGGTTTGGTGAACGGCTTTAACGATGCAGAAAATCTCAAATGCAATTCCGATTTCAAGTTATCCATATATGCGCCGGATGACTACTTTATGAAGAGATGTGACCAACCTATCTGTGTACCTGAAAATTCGAAATAGGTTATTAAAACACATTTATTTAGATGATGTGTTTGCTACTACAATAAAAATGTCTTCTTTACCATATGTAGTATGATTGTGGGAGAGGAGATTATTTCTGATTACGTAGGGTGTCTTTAATTCTCATTGTCTCCAGTTTGCAATGACATAATAATAGCTATTTGTATTTCTGCATGTGCAGTATAGCCACTGATGGAAAGGAATGTTTATCACTATACAGGGAGACATTTTCATTTTAGTTTGTGAGATAACAGGTGTATTGAGCAAAGATTTGTTTATGTCATATATTAAAAACGAATCCTTCTATCTTTTATGGCAAACATACTCTTGTCATTAAATATGACACGAGTATGTTTGCAATACAACAAAAGCTTTCTGTTTTTGTATAGTTTTGATTTTTAGAGTGGAGTTGATATATATATATACATCAGCCCCATCCCAATATCTATGACACGTATTGATGTGCTTTTTGAAAACCTGAAAAAGAAAAAAAAAACGCATATACAAACATACATAAAATAAACAGTTACGTATCCGATATTAAGATGATAAGAACAATACTACACTTTTCGTATCTCGGAAGTATGGTTAAAATCAACGTGTAGTATCTGTTCTTACCCTTAATATCTGATATGTCTGCATAGGAGCCTAAAATAAACTTTTATGGAAAATGGTGAAGTGAGTGGAACTTGTTCCACCTTTGCTACGAATTGCCTGATATTGAACTATCTGTTGCTTCTTGGGGTATTGGGAGTCGTTTTAGAAAAGTATGAAAACCCCGGAAATAGACAATCGCCAATCTGCTAATCATCTTTCTAAACATAACCCCATCGTAAGCCTATGTTGTCGTTGGACATTATTTCTATAGAGTAGCTTTTAAAACGACTCTGATCCGCGTTAGGTTTTGCGATGTGATTTCCTTGATCTATTTCTAAGAGAGATATTGTCCAGTACCACGTTTAGTCTTATCTTATAAGAACTGGGCGATGGACTGAGTCCTTGACTCTTTATCCCGTCATCTGAATGAAGTAAATCTGTGTGAGTGGAGTGTTATTGAGCTAAAAAGCTCTAGTCATGGCTGGGTAACGGCAATAGCCGAGCCTCAGTTAAAACTTCATTGGCTACAGCATTGCCATTTGTTACCCTGGAAGTCCTAAAAAGGACTCATCTGCCACGTTTAGTTCTTAAAAGAACTGGGCGATGGAGTGAGTCCTTGACTCTTTATCCCGTCATCTGAATGAAGAAAATCTGTTTGAATGGGGTGTTGTTGAGCTAAAAAGCTCTAGTCATGGCTGGGTAACGGCAATAGCCGAGCCTCAGTTAAAACTTCATGGGCTACAGCATTGCCATTTGTTACCCAGGAAGTCCTAAAAAGGACTCATACCACGTTTAGTCCTTATAAGGACTGGCTTAAAGGTGCGAAGCGAGAATGCTTTTCATCTTCCCCGTTATCTGTAGAGGACGGTGTAGGGATAAGGTGTTATTGAGCTATTAAAGCTCTGATCGTGGCAGGAGGGTAACAGCAATAGCCAAGCCTCAGTTAGAACTTCATTGGCTACAGCATTGTCATCCATTACCCTCCAAGGGTATTGGATTGAATGAATCAATCCCCACGTTTATCCTTATAAGGACTGGCTTAAAGGGGCGAAGCAAGAATGCTTTTCATATTCCCGGTTATCTGTAGAGGACAGTGTAGGAATAAGGTGTTATTGCGCAATTAAAGCTCTGATCATGGCAGGAGGGTAACAGCAATAGTCGAGACTCAGTTAGGACTTCATTGGCTACAGCATTGCCATCTACCCTCCAAGGGTATTGGATTGAATGAATAAATCCCAAACCTCACGTTTAGTATCATCACCAAGAGCAATATATGTATATGTTTATTATAATCATTTAAAGGTGTTCTAAATCATTTCAAATTATTTCTAAAATCCTACAAGCAATAAATAAGTTTCTTAGTTTGTTTAATTAATACTATTACTTCAAATTATATTTATTAAACAAAAAATATTTAATAAATTTAATTCATGAAAACAGAATTAATTCTGCAAATATTTCTCACGGCTCTAATATAACTTTGTTTTGCAGTGGTTGCTGTAAACGGCAGATATTTAGACAACATTCCAGAGAAACACGAGATCCCCAAGTGAGTTCTTACTACGTGGATTTTCACCGTAAAAATATGAATGAAAATTCGAAAACATCCACGAATTCTGCTGTTTATTTTTATTTATTTATTAATAATTAAATTAACTACAAAAATACACTGACAAACGATCTTGTTATAATCTTGTGAATTGCAATTTTTTATTTTTTTTTTTCATCAACACCTTAATCTGAAATACGAGAGAAATCGTAGAAATCTTGTAAGAGAAATAGTTTTAAACCAGATATTTGAATGTTTTTATAATAATGTTAGCTAATGAAATGAACTGAAATTAACGTGAATATTCAAAGAATTCCAGTTGTTCTTACTGACCACTAGAAGATTGACCTGCCAAGGATTACCAAGTACCAACGATTAATTTTATGTGTTTTTTTTTCTTCTTTGTTATAATTTCCACGGTTGCCGCCTCAGTTTCCACCATTCCCTCACTCTACCGTCACAACAATCTCCTCAAAGGTCTCCGCCGCAGTCGCCTCGACCTCAGGTGTCTACTATCACTTTAAACATTTTGGAAAGTAACAGTAAAGGTATAAAAACTTAAGACAAGCCCCAATAGATGGCGCGCCTATCAGACTGCCGTAATTCTCAAATCCACAGGCTCAAATACAGAGGTGGAAGACTTCCTGCAGGTGTCGTTGTAATCTTCACATATAAATTTCCCTAAGGCATAATATTTTCTTAAAAACAAATAAACGAAGGATGCTTTTAGCTAGAATTTCCTATTATATTTATTATGTTATTCACTTATTTATTGAGAAAATTTTGATCAGCGAAAAAGAAAGTTATTATCATTAAAAGCTTTCAATTTGAATTTTTGTAAATTGATAATAAAAATAGAATAAAGTTGCGAAGAGAGTCAGCGTCTCTTTTATTACAACATTTCAACATAAATCTAACACTTGGAATGTTTCGTTTCTCTGTTGAATCAGAGAAACAAAGTATCCAGAGCACTATAATTATATAGTGCACTGGATACACTAGACCACTTATAATTATATATCGACTAAAATATTGATGATTACTTACACTAAGAACGTTTGTTGAAAAATAAGGTTTTGAATATTTAAATCTCCGATCCCTAGATCTCCGAGGTGAATGTTCCCTTTTGTTTTAGATTATCTAGCACTTGTTATTTTTCTTTCTGATATACTGACTGGTTTAATTTATGAAAGAAAAGAGCAATTTTCTGCTTCCGTTACACGTTTAGGCGCTTAGTCTGGAGTGTGCATCGTGGGAGTCGCTGATCTTGATCTGCTACCACTGTGAAGTTTCGCAACGCCTTGGCACGCAAGAAATGTCATGAAATGTCTTAATATGTGTACAATGCCAACCGCCTCTCCATCCATGTTCAAATTATTGAGCCAGGATCACAGATAACGTGTGTATTTGACTGAAGAACGTGTCACAAAGAAAACCCAGACCACGAGCGCTCTGCTTGCTCGCCTTTGGATATAAATGAGTTAGACGATTAATTTTTTTATATTTGCATTTTCCCTTTAAATCTTCAATTATTACATTCTAATAATCCTAAAGGAGTTCGAAAACTGCGAATTACACACATATGAATATCAATTGTATAAGTACAATATGATTATCACCTTGCTTTTTTTTTTTGGTAGATTTGTGCCAAGGGATGATTTTTCCAAACATTTGTATGCTTTTGTTCGCTTCTGTTTCACGTCTGGTGAAAAGTACTGCAGAGCTTTTTCCTGGGTTGATCGCGATGCGCTATTTGGTGTACCAATTCTCTAATTCGTTGACTGCTCTTTAGTATCGTGCCTAGTTGCACTATGATGGGGTTGTTATCAGAACTTAAGTCGTTGACGGCATGTATTTGATAGCTGTGCGCTATGTTTTTTTAATATAGCTATATCGATGACGTCCGGTTGCTCCGTAGTGTGTGGATTCTATACTACTGTTATATTTCGTGAATTAGTATAAGAGTTGACTATTACATTATATTACATTATAATTATATTATTGAGTATTATATTATTATAATTCATGAAATATATTACTGTTACACTCAACTTATAGTATGCAGTATTATTGTTTCCTTCTAATGTCCTAAAGAGGACTGGGAGATGGACTGAGTCCTTGACTCCTCATCCCGTCATCTGATTGAAGAAAATTGTGGATGCGGGGTCATTGAACTAAAAGCTCTAGTCATGGCTGAGTAACGGCAATAGCCAAGCCTCAGTTAAAACTTCATTGGCTACAGCATTGCAGTCCATTACCCTGGAGGTGTATTTAAGTAAAGACCTCTCTAAAAATTAGACGATCCCGAAAGAAGCTTTGTTACACTCAGTGACAGGCTCACCCCGTCACCAAGAAGAACTTCTCAGCGTTGGCTCTACCCAGTAGCAGGCTCATCCCACCACCAGACGAAGCCATAATCTCAGTGGCGGCTCCGGAGGACCATTGCTTAGGCTATTAAGATGTCAATAAGCTTATTTTCTTAGTTCTTATAAGGACTGGCTTAAAGGGGCGAAGCAAGAATGCTTTTCATATTCCCCGTTATCTGTAGAGGACAGTGTAGGGATAAGGTGTTATAGTTCTTATAAGGACTGGCTTAAAGGGGCGAAGCAAGAATGTAGAGGACAGAGTAGGGATAATGTGTTATTGAGCTATTAAAGATCTGATCATGGCAAGAGAGTAATATCTGTAGAGGACAGTGTAGGGATAATGTGTTATTGAGCTATTAAAGCTCTGATCATGGCAAGAGGGTAACAGCAATGGGCGAGCCTCAGTTAGAACTTCATTGGCTTAAAGATTGCCATCCATTACCCTTAATGATTGTCCGTGAAAAGATTAGTAGTGGTGGTGGCCAGTAGATGGCGTTGGTATAAAGGTTGATGGTAGATTAGAAGGTGTACATGGAGGGTTGTGAAGTGGGTGCCCTCCTTCGATGAGTTCTTGTACTCCATGGAGGTGTCACGTCATAAAAACATTTTTAATAAAACATTTCCTTTGACCTGCTCGGCTAAATTCTTCTCAAAATCTGATTTTGCCATTCTGGTCATCTTTCTTGCCTGAGCCTTGTACTGTTCATGAGTTCACGAATCACCTTTTTCTTTATATACCCTCCACAGCGTTTCTTCTTCTGCAGTTGATGCTTAATGATATTACTCATCCATCTAAATCCTACCTTATTTACACTCCTTATCTGAGGTATACAATTTAATACTGCTTCCTCTATGAAATAGTTAAGGGTCATCTAGAAGCGTAAATCTGTACCATGCCATAAAACACTGCTGGATAAGGATGTTAGTGATTTACGCTTCTTTCTAAGCATGTCATAATCACCTCCTTTGTAGTTCCACAAATACCCCTTCTTGATAGAATATTCCTCATGTTTTACAATCTCCCAAGTCAAGACCGCATGATTACTTTCACCAATTGGAGTAAAGTCTACTTGAGTATGGATATCTCTTCTGATTCAATGACCAGGTCCAATGCTCTCTCACCCCTAGTCCCCTCCATCCCATACTGACTTAAGTAATTATGACTTAGTAGGTGTATAAAATCTATTCCCTTCCTTCCATGTGATCTTTCGTCTTTCCACTCTATATCTCCATAGCTGAAGTTCCTCATAATAATCACTCAACCTGTACTCATTGTACTAATTTGGCGATGCATGTCTTTCAGATCACCTGTGGCACTCCATGGCCCATAGCAACAAACAACTGTATATTTTTTCTTATTGGCCTTAATCTCACACCGGACTACTTCAAATAAACAGCCACCCTCCCCCTATCGCCTATTATTTTTGGTTGCAATTCATCTGCTATCATTAGCAGTATTTTTCTCCCTATCCTACTTCTCTATCTTCCCTGAAATACTAATCCTTTCACATTCAATCCCTGTAACTACATCATCTGCTATCAGCCATGCATCAATATGGCCTATAACGTTGGGCGAGGTTGCACTAACCAATGCCAAAATCTCCTCTCTAATGTTCCTGATACTTCTGGCATTAGTATATAGAAACTGCAGCATCACTTTAGTTCGCCACCCACCTTTACTTTCTGAATTGACTACCCTATTCGATATTTCTGCTCGAGAGACTAAATTCCTCACTTGGTCCTTCTCACACTCACTCGCTTCATGGGTGCCTTCACGTGAACAAACTCGTTTGCTTCCTCCCAAATTGCGTAAGTTTCCTTGAATTTGCACTTCAGCATGCTCAGTAAACGAATCTCTCCTGACACGACACCTAACATCAAACCATTCAGATTCAGTCCATCCTCAGTATACAAATCCTTCTTTCCCTCAAAGAGAGACCATAGATTCCATAAATTCTCCATCATTTCTTTTTCGCAATCTACGTATAGACTCATTAGCTGTCGATGCCCTCCTCCTCAGTTCGCCTCTATCACAGCGTGGTAGGAGACTTACAATCTTCACCTTTTCCCTCTTCAGTTCTTGCTCCTTCTATCCACTCCTTTACATCCTCCCTCATACAATACTTTTTCCCTCTCAAGTCATTGGTATCAACCAACACAATAATTTCCTTCGACTTACCTTTTTGCATCCGGATGGCGTGGCTAATATCGTGAATTTCTGCACCCGAGAAATACAATTTTTTCATACTTTCGTTAAGTACTTTCCTGATTGTTGAGTTTCATACATAAAGTTTCTTCTTTACTTGATTTTCTTGCTCGTTCTGTCGGTGTTTTTATTATTCTTTCGGATCACCTTTAGTATATATGCAGAGGACATCATGCGTGAAGCATTGGATGAGCTCAGGACAGGACGATAGGAGGTAGATTAATCAGTAATCTGAGGTACGCTGATGATACAGTACTCCTTTGTAATGACATGGAAGAACTAGGACTAATTCTTGACAAAGTTAACAAGATCAGTAATAACAGAGGACTTCAACTCAATTCTAGCAAGACAAAGATCATGGTTCTCAAAGGAAAAACACACAGAGAAGCTCTTGAGAAACAAATGTATCTTAATGGAGAAAGAATTGAGGAAGTCAGCAAGTTTGAGTACCTGGGATCCATTATTAATGTGAAGAATTGCTGTTCAGAAGATGTCAGAAAAAGGTTAGGAATGGCTAAAACAACAGTTAGAGACCTGTCTAAATTCTGGAAGGATGGATCTATCTCCATGGGAACAAAGTTGAGAATTTTGGATGCAGTTGTTTTTCCAACAGCAATTTATGGATGCGAGACTTGGAACCTAAAGAAGTCAGATAAGAAACGGATATATGCTTTTGAGATGTGGTGTTACAGAAGGCTGTTGAGGATATCATACACTGAAAGGCGTACAAATGAATGGGTGTTAGAAAGGATTAGTAGAACTTTAAGGCTCCTTAAGGATATTGACAGAAGAAAATTAAAATATTTTGGACACATAGAAAGGATGGAAGGAGGACTTCTCAGAACAGTAATAGAAGGTAAAGTTCCTGGAAAAAGAGGCAGGGGTAGACCATCAATGAGAATGATGGATGGCGTGTGTAGAGTGACTGATCTTCAGAGAGTTGAGGCTGCCAGAAGGGCAAACAACAGGACTACATGGCGAGGCCTAGTGTGGAACATCATCGAGCATCGGAGTGACCATACGGCATCTGTAGATGCCCAGTGAACACAAGGTCACGGATCACCTGCATCTTTCTTTAGTCATCCCTGCTTAATTCTTGCCGCTTCTGCAGTTTTTACAATAATGCGCTTTTTCCTACGAAATATAACATTTAAGCTCTCTGATTCTTTACTGATATCCATTTTGTTCTCCTTTATTTCCAAGGCCGCACGTTCGACATTATTAACATCATTTTCCATCTTATAGTCGGTATTTTGTACGTTCTCGTCACCTAACAGACATTGACTTTTAAAACACGTAATACATACTCTCTTTCTCTCCAGTTTTAATATCCTTCCACCTATTTTTTAATTTCCTTTCCGCATATATTACGCATACACTGCACTGAATAACGTTAGGTTCGTAAATATTACTCGTATTTCCTAACAGCAGTTTGTAATAGATCCGCAAATTCAAATTGACAATCAGCAACAAAAAAGAACACCGAGATTATTGTTTGAGTTTCAACAATTAATGCGAATTTCATTATTGGCACTCTGAAAAGCATTCACTTCGATGATTGCAGTGAAGTTCGTTTATAGCGAACCATGCAGGTACAATGAAATTATTTCTTTTATTTTTAATGGTTTCTTTACCTCTCATAAAAAAAACTAGCCTGAATTACTGATTTCAGCTAAATTAATCCAAATGCTTGCTTTTTTGATATTTGCATGAAATGAGCGATTGAATGCTCAATGACTTTACGATGCACATGTGAAAGAGCACATACCAATAATCGATAGTTATAGGAAAGGTAAAATTTTAAAGAAAAGGAAATGAAAACGTAAATATACTAATTGAGTACAGTGTGTACAGGAATTAGTGATCATTACGCAGATTTCGATGATTGTTAATATATTTGTTAATTTTATATGTTAATCATATATGATTAACAAACTTGTGTTAGATATTACGATATTGATATGCGATTACTTTTCATAGATTATTGTGATTTGTAACTGCTAGCAAAAATAACCTTTTCCTTATACAGCTTTTGAATGAAAAAAAATAAGACTTATATGCACATTTTTTTACCTAAAAATCCATTTTAGGTTGTATCTAAATTATGAATTTTATAATACGGCTGTTATAATTTACAGTGGCTCTATTAAGGGTGAAATCTACCCGCAAATATAATTATAAAACTTCGATATTACATTCGCATTTAATAAATAATTCTATTATCACAATATAAATTTCGATGCAGAAGTATCGCAGACCAATTATAGTTCTATTGATATTAGTTCTCTTACGTTTCAAAACATTTTTGTCATGGCTAACCTAAAGATTATGAATCTCCTTGAAATAAAAATGGAACTCAATAATCACAGGACGCAGGACTATTTGGCGCAGAGGGTGAAGCTTGACGCTTTTCATATTCTCTGTTGTCTGTTTCGGAGCAGTGATGGGAGAGATTTGTGAGCTATTTTAGCTCACCCTGAGTGGGCAGAAGTGGTTATTCGTCGTTGAGTGTTAGGATGGCTTTCGGTCTTTTATGTTTCCAGTGGTCATTACCGTCATAGTTTCCGGTTTGCTGTATTAGTTGGTTTGGATGCGTAGATGTCTTCATAAAGAATGTTTCTGCTAGGGAGCGTAGTAGTGGAGAGATGTAGGGGATATTTATGTCCCGGTGGATCTGGGCGTTCCTAATGAACCACGCGGCGTCCAGTATCATTCGCAGGCACTTGTTCTGCAGTCTTTGTAGCTTGGGGATGTTTATCTTGGAGGTATGGCTCCAGGCTGGGGAGGCATTCGGTTTTGGATCAAGATGGCGGAAGATGAATACCAGCATGATGGTTGTTGTTGCGAAGAATGTTTTTGATTTCAGTGGTGATTAGTGAGTTTTAGATTTTGTGAATTTAATTTGATAGTGGAATACAAGGTTTGACTTTTGATGCAATTTTCCGGCCCTTTCCCGTTCTCTTCGCCATTATAAATATTTCTCAGGTAAGTATATTTGAATACTTTTAAACATGAACAGTTTAAGTCCCGACGACTTTGTCCAATCTCTGAATAAGAAGCTGGCGCTCGACCTCCTCAAAAAACTGTTGAAGAAATTTGAGGTAGAGTGGCCAGGGTTTCTAAACCTATATTCAGCGACAGACGACTCCACAGAAGGGGACAACTCAACACCAGGGGAAGAAGGGAAGATGAACCTGATAATCTCTGCTCCCACACTAAAAGACGATACTGAAACTCACGCTCGAAAAAAGCGTAAAACACGGGAGACTCAGATAAACGAGGGGATGGAAGAAGATGCCCCGAACACTGACCTCCCCACACCCAACAATGAAAAAGTTCCTCCAATTGTACTACGGGAAAAAGAACGATGGACGGCCCTCAGGCCTATTATGCAAAACCAACAAATTGCCTGTTAATAGGCAAAAAACGTAGACGACGGAGTTAAAATCCAGCCTGCCACAGTAGGCGATTACAGACACCTCACAAAAACCATGGATGAGTTAGATATTAATTATCATACTTACTCACTGAAGTCGGAGAAAAACCTAACAGTTGTACTCAGGGGAGTAACAGAAAACATCTGCAGAGATGAAATTACTGAAGCCCTGGGCCTCCACGATCTCCCACCTGTCAAAGTCAGCAGAATGGTACGAGCCGATAAGAGTCCAATGCCCCTAGTACTCGTAGAGATACCCAACACACACAAGAACATACACAACATAACAACGATCTGTGGTCTGAATGAAAATCACAACTGAGCCACTAAGGAAAAGAGCATCGTCGGGCCAGTGCCACAGATGTCAGAAGTACGGACACGCACAGAAACTCTGCAGAGCAGACTACAAATGCTTCAAATGTGGGCAATACCACCAAACAGCAACCTGCTCAAAACCCAGGACCACACCAGTCACATGCTCGAACTGATCCCCCGCCCAACCTAGAACTCACCGGTGTCGAAGTCCACAGAAACTCAACTGGAAGACTTAAAATCTATGCCGCCGACAACTCCCCAGCTAAGACCCTGCAATTTTCTCACTTAGATGCTGTACTAGGCATAAATAAATCCATCATCGTCGCTGGGGATTTAAACTCCAAACATCCTACCTGGAACAGCAGAACTACAAAGAAAAATGGCCATATCCTCTTCGGCTACACAGGATTAAACAACGCTGTCGTAACAGGACCCATGGAATCAACCCACCACAGCCCAACTGGCACAGCCGACTTCCTAGACATCACCATCCTACACAACATCAAATACCAGCACAGCATTCAAACACTGAACGAATTACCATCAGACCACAACCCAATCCTACTTCACTTACGGAACAAAGACCAGTCACCTCTCCCCAAACCTCCATTGTCTGGGAGAAGCTTGGGAAAGTGCTACCAGAACACATTAGTCCGGTTCTCCATATAAAAGCCAAGGAAGAAATAGACACGAACCTCACCAATCAAATCAATAAAGCCATAACAGCAGCCAGAGTACCCACGATTACCCACAAACAAAACCTTCTCCCGGAAGAAATCATGGACTTAATAAGGAAAAAAACAGACAAGAAAAAAGATATCACAACACTCGTGCTCCCCAGGACAAAACAGCCCTCAACAGATTAAACAAATCTGTCCGAGAAGCTCGCCAGAACCACAGGAATCAACAATGGGACAACAAGCTCACCTCCATCTCCACAGCAGATCATTCCATATGGAAATTCCTAAACAACCTCAGGAACAAGAGCAAATCCCTCCCCCTCTGAAAGCAGAACAGCACCTTGCATACACAGATGCTGACAAAGCCGAAGCCATAGCAAGAATCCTAGAGAAACAATGCAGTCCTGTATATGAGAACCTAAACATCAGCCATGCATACAAGATCCATTGTAAAGTCAGGTTCACAGTAAATCGTCCCGATGACAATCCAAGCCCTATAATGCCTACCTCACCTACCGAAATAATCGGCATCATCAACCATCACAAGATCAAAAAAGCCCCAGTTCCTGACGGCATCACTAACAAAGTCATCAAGGCACTACTACGCAAAGCCATAGCACATTTGGCAAACATCATAAACTCCATTCTTAAATGGCAGCACTTCCCCAGTCATGGAAAATAGCTGACATCATCCTAATTCACAAACCAGGCAAAGACCCACACCTACCTGAAAATTACCGTCCTATCAGCCTGCTATCCAACTTAGGGAAACTAGCATAGAAAATCATCCTCATCAGACTCCAAAATCATGTCAACCAACTAAATATCATTCCACAATAACAATTTGGCTTCCGTCAAAATAACAGCACCACGCAACAGATCCATAGACTGGTAGAATACATTACCACAGGATTGAATTGTAATCAGCACACTGAAGCCGTCTTCCTAGACATCTCAAAGGCATTCGATAAGATCTGGCACCAAGGCCTCCTCTACAAACTTATCATCGCTAATCTTCCACTAAACATGATACACCTGATCAAATCATAACTCTCAAACAGGAGGATGCAAGTCAAAATCAATGAAACAGTCTCAACCCAACGGAAAATCCTCGCTGGAGTTCCTCAAGGATCACTGCTAGCCCCGATCCTATTTGTTCAACATCTATATGGCAGACATTCCTCAAAATCTTCTCACATCCACCACCGCCCTTTATGCAGATGACACTGTTATACTAGCCAGATCCCACCAACCACATCTCGTAACCAAAAAAAACTACAAGACACCATCCTGAATCTAGAGAAATGATTTACAGACTGGCGACTACAATTAAACCCCAAGAAAAGCACAACGATACTCTTCTCAAGAAGACGAGCACCCCCCAAAGGAGACATCACCCTGTTCAACTCTAAAATTCCCTTGAAAATTCCTCGGAATACTTCTCGATAAACGATTTTGCTTCAACAGCCACATCAAGAACACATACACGAAAGCTTCAAACGTTATCGCCCAGCTATACCCCTTGAACAACACAGCAAACTAAGCTCAAGATACAAAATTCTACTGCACAAGACAGTGATCTGTTCCACAATTATATATGCTTCAACAGCCACATCAAGAGCACATGCACAAAAGTTTCCAAAGTTATCGCCCAGCTATACCCGTTGATCAACAGACACAGCAAACTCAGCTCAAGATACAAAATTATGCTGTACCAGTGATCTGTCCCACAATATTGATACAATATATATATATATATATATATATATATACAATATACAATACAATATATATACATATACAATATACAATACAATATATTGATATATTGATATATATATATATATATATATCAATAATTATCAATAATTACAAATAGTACGTTTATCATATTATATTATTTCTCTTATATTTCAAAAGAGGTGTTTTTGTTTTATTGAGCGTATATTTAATAATTTTAACTAAAAATGATCAATCTGATTATAAATACCTTCTATAAATAGAATTAATTAAAATTTTATTGAAGTTATTTCATATACTTTAGAATATTATTATTCCAATTTGTTACAGAATAATAATTGTTTTCTTAGTGTAAATTTTGCACTTATGTCGTTTCTATATATTGATTAGAATGAGGTGATGTGAACATTTTGAATAATTTTCTGTCACCATCAGAATACTGCGAAAAGGCTTCTACTGTTTTAAATGAAAAACACCTTTAATTTTTTCGTTACAAAAATAAGTTTCTTTAAGTAAGAAATGTCTCTTATTTTATTATGATGGTTGCCACTAATGAAACTGCGAATTTACATGATATAATATAATAAAATAGCGTATATTAACAAATTATTAATTAACAGAGATCTATTCCAATACCACTTTCAACTTCATTAAATAATAAATATTAAAAACAACAACAAGAAATGCCAATCATACGCTGCGTTTCAAATTCTGTTGTTAGCGTTATCCAGAAATGCAGCGGAATTTATGAGACCTCCTCAAACTTCACCTTCTACCCCTGATTATTAATACGCGCTTATAGAACTGCTATTAGTTTGTAATAACGTTTCGTATGCTTTCCATTATACTGACCTTATTTGTATATGTTCATATTTTTTGTTATTTGTGTTATTCACAATAGATTATATTATCCAGTTTGCAGGATGCGTATGTGTTTGCAGGTTTGTTTTTGTGTGTGTGTGCGTGCGTGCGTGCGTGCGTGTGGTTAATTATTCTTTTCACTACGTTGTATATCATTTCTTTTATCTTTCGCAGATGTACAATAGAAAATGCAATAAATGAATCAACAGTAAAGTTCAGTTTCCCCTCTTAGTTATCGTTCAGATGAAGTGTATTGTCGTCGGCAATCCAGAACAGGATACCAGTTAGATTCCACTCCTTTATGAATTTCGCGACGGTTCTAGTGAAAGCCTGATTTGTTGTTTCCGACGCAGGCTATGCATGTGGGTTTATGCGAATGCGGTGATGAATGGGTGGTGGTTGTTTCTTGTGTGCTTCAGGTAGAAACTGTAGATCAGTGCTTCCCAAACTTATGGATGTAAGGCCCCCTTGGAAAAATTAAAATATTTCACTGACCCCATCGAAAAAAAAATCGTAATACAGACATATTATTATAATATTAATTGTATTTATATTCAATACAAAACATACACAGCGAATATCGCCAAAATCAAATGCAAACGTTACATTTTTAGCATCTTATATTTGACATGGCACAGTCTTAAAACATTTTAAATTTGTTTTCATTATTTCATCCCCCCCCCCACCTTTGAACAATCCTAACGGCATCCAAGGGGGCCGCGGCCCACAGTTTTGGGAAGCGCTGCTGTAGATGACGGCCTTAGCACAGATGAAGCGGAAGTTGCATATTATGTGTCTGTTTTCTTTTGTATGGACTAAACTCCAGTAGTCTTCTCGGATGCGTACATAGTTACAGGCGCTAGAGGCAGTATTCTAGGGAGATGTTCATCGCTTTGTTTACGGAACAGGATAATGTGTGTTCCAAGGTACCTGAAATTTTGCAGAATAGACACAGATCGGTTTCTCTAAGTTGAAATTTGTAGAGCTTAGAAGGAGTTGGAAAGATGCTATGCCATAGCCTCCACTGTATGTGGGAATCTGGTTTGGCACACTTTGATTTATATGGAAAATCCCACTGAATGGGTGACATGAGACGGTTAAGGATGAAAATACGAAGGGCGAAGTTGGAGGCACTGGCATGAGGAGGTGGTATATTTTCTTATGGTTGGAGGGAAGAATTGGAAGTGAGGCCTCAGATAATACAAGATGAAATATCTGCTCCGCGCTGTTTCTAGAAGGAATACGATTCACCGAAATGTAGCGATGTCTGGATAGGCTTTTATAATAACAGCGTGCATCTTTTGATATCGCGTTTCAGTTTTTTTGGATTTTTTCATTGGTAGTAGGCATGTGAATGCTTTCCACTTTAGGGTCGGTTCAGGATGCCCCCCCCCCCTATGATTATTATTCCTGCCCAGTTCCATGTAGGGAAAATGAAGGGCTGGCCAGTTGCGAGACTTGTTATGCTTCTTTTCGAAAATAGTGGTTCTGTAAGTACAGCTGACTCTGTTGATCCTGTCATTGTGTGATGAAGTTCTGTATTTTTCCACCGCTGTAGAGCATCTCTGTAAAAATGAGGTAGTTTAGGAGGTGATGGAGCAGAACTGGCCATTCGGAGGATTGTGGAAATTGTTAGTCCTCTGGTGGGTGATTTGATGATATAATCGAAGGTGGTTGTATAAGTATGTTTGGACTGAAATGACTTTAGGAGGAAGATTATCCTGAAGGATCTAATCTTGTTTTCATGGGAAATCAGGCCTTGACCTCCATTACTGAGTGGCTTGCAGAGTTCAGGGTATGTTGTCCAGTTAGTATTGTTCCAGAGGAAACGATATACTGACGTAAATGTGATGGAGAAACTCTTCAGGGGGTGTGAGTACTTTGAGGGTATGCCATAACACACTCGCAGCCATCTGGTTAACTATTGGTACTCTTTCTCTAAGTGAAGACATGGAAAGAATGCTGTTCCATTTTCCTAATACCTATTTATATCGCTTGTGAAGATGTGTCCAGTTCAGTGTGTTATACATTTTGGTGTTGGCAAGGTATACACTTAAGTATGTTTGTCCTTCATTTCACCAGGTATATTCGATCGGAGAATTATTTCTAGCCTTCCATCTGCCTGTCCACAAGTAAGTGGTTTTATGGCCAGTGTGTATAATTGTCCAGAGAGAGAGAACATCCTTGCTTGATCTCGAGAGTATGACAAAGTGCGACTGAGCTTATTGTTGATATTAAACAGAAGTGTGCATCTCTGTAAAGCGAGAACCATAGCCGAATATCTTTAGGACTTCATGAAAGTGCTTGTACTCTACCGTATCGAAGGCCTTCTCCTGATCAAGGCTGACGAGTGCTAGGTCTTTATGTTGGCTGTTTGCGATGTGGATGAGATCTCTTATTAAATGGAGGTTATCATGAGTTGATCTTCCTAGAACGGAATAAGTTTGATGTTGGCCAATAACTTCATGCAGCGTCGGCTTTATTCGGTTTGCTATAACTTTGAAAATAATTTTGCAATTGGTATCAATTAGTGAGATTGGACGCAAGTTTCGGATATCCGAGTATCAATCGTGCTACTGAGGTCGTGACGGATTGTGGGAGGCCATTGATGTAGGCTTCTTGCAGTGTTTTGAGGAGAAGTGGTCCGAGTTGATTCCAGAAGACTTGGAAAAACTCTGACGTGAGACCATCAAGGCCAGGAGATTTGTTCTTTGGCAAAGATGTGCATGCGGTTTTCAGTTCATCTAGCGTGATTATGTTTTCTAAGTGGTTCCGATCTGTTGCAGAGATTTTTTTTGTTTCTTTCAGTATTTCGTAAATGGCATGATGGGATGTTTCTGCAGTGCTGTATGCATTCTTGTAGTATTCTAGGATTTCAGAGGTGATTTTACTTGGATCTTCTGTGATGCTATCATCTTGAAGTCTGATAGCAGAGATGGAATTTGCTGCCTTGTATTTTGTTTCCAAAGATAAAAAATATTTTGTGGGGGCGTCTGAAAGATTTATTTGTATATGCCGCGATCTAAGTAGGGCACCTTTTGCCGATAATTCTGCCTGTCTTTGCATGGCTTGGAAGGCAGAATGATGTTCATGGCTTTCTTCTGGGAGATACTTGAGCTGTTCTTCAAGCTGTCGGATTCTAATGGTCCTCTGTTGATTTTTCTGGTGATTGTAGATCTGCGTAAAGGATTTTATTCGTGATTTTAAGTAGGGCCACTATGTTTTCATTGGTTCTGTATCCACTTTTGAGTGAGTGAGGTTGGTTATTAAAGCCTGAGTGTTTATTATATAAGGTGGATCTTTCAGGAGAGTATTGTTGAAGATCCAATAGGCACTTCCTGATTTGGATGCTTCTAAAGATAATGAAAGTTGCAGCTGGACGAAGCAGTGATCTGAAATGTAGGAAGGGATGTGTGAGATGTTTCTAACTAGAGGCAAGGTATGTTTGTAAATGTAGTATCTGTCCAGTCTTGCTTGGTGGAGTAGCCTATTTGTCGCTATGATTGCTGACTTCCATGTGTAGGATTTCTTATCAGGATGTTGATGCCGAAAGACATCGACGAGTTCATTATCTTTTAGCAGTGTTTGAAGTTTGTTTATTAATTGGCTACGATATTCAGCACACTGAAGTCTGTCTTTTTCTTGGTCAAGAGTGCAATTAAAGTCTCCCGCTATTATGACATGTTCTTGGTCTATACTAGAAAGATGGTTTTGAACGAAATCCAGGATTCCTGATGCCAGATCATCCTGCTGTGGTATATAGATGTTGCACACATGCAGGGTATTATGGTTGGGTGCTATTATGTGAGCATACAAGGCATATCCTGGGATATCAGCAATCACTTTTATAGGGAGATCTATGATGTACACCTACGCTAACTCTTGCTCAGGCCACTCTACCACTCTGCCCATCTTCTGGATAAATTGGATGAGGAGTTCATGTTTGTTTCTTGCAGAAGTATTAGGTCTATATGATATTTTTGTACCTGGTCAAGGACTATTCTGTTGCGTAGAGCAGAGGCACATCCTATTGCATTGACAGAGAAAAGGCTTATAGACATTATGATTTATGAAAGTTTGATTGTAAGTTTAATCTAATATTGGTCCTAGTACTGTGTTTGTAGCCCATTAATTAGGTAGTAGATTCGCTTACTCCTGTTAACCTCTGCTCTGCTCTTTTTACATTTAAGTTTCGAGTGTAGGTCCTGAAGTTGAGATATTAGTTCCGGGATTCTTGTGGTATTTAAGGGCTATAGTTAGTTTGTGAGGAGAGCCTCGCACTTTCTGTATGAATGATGAAAGCTGTTTCATGGTTAGGGGACCTTCAGTGTGGGGAAGTTCGCCCCCTGCTTCCTCTTCTTTTAGGTCGTCATGTGGAAATACAGTTTCCCCATCGTCTGGAAACTCTGTTTCTCCTTGGCTAGCTGCAGGTGATGGAAGGCCATTTTGAGGTTTCTTCTATAGGGTGAGGTTTTGAATTAGTCGGAAGTTGCTTTTAATTAGTTCGTCCTGGTCATCTCTATTGGGAGGATCCGTGTTTTCGTGTAGTGAGACTTCGTTATCAGAGCCTTGGATCTCATTACTTGGCAGGCGTTCAAGAGCGACATGAACGTTATCTTTTCCAGTTCGGGATTTTCTTTCCTCTGAAGTTCGTGATGAGGAGAGAATTTTTGGTTTATTTTTTCCTATGCTTTCAGTTTTTTCATGTACGATGTTATTCTGTTCAACTGGTTTGCTATTCTGGGCTGGGATGTCTGTTGATGAACTGTTGGTAATATAGGGACATTGTTTCCTAATGTGATAATCTTCATGACAGAAGAAGCACTGTGATGAGGAAGATAAGTAGAAAGTGTAGGTTATTCCATTTATGTCCGTGTTGATTAATTTTGGGAGGTCGTGTAGTGCGTCGTTGTTTGGAAAGTGCATTAATGCCTGTCTGTCTTCGAAAGCTTTTGACATGGGCAAATTCGGGCTTCTTCGTGGCTGCTGACAGTGTGCGTATTTTTCCTGTGACAGAACCGTATCTTGATAACATGGATCTGATGAGTCGATGAGAAATTTCAGGGGGGGGGACATTTGATACTGTTGCTTTTGTCGGGCCAGTGCTATTGGGGCTGCTTCGAAGTGATAATCGCCAATATCGACGCCTTTTTGCAGTACCGTTTGTGCCCATGAGATATGGCTAAAATATACCTGCAGTTCCAGCTACGCGGGAAGCGTCAGTAATATTTTTTGCGGGTACAATTTTGGCGATGGCCGATCAAAACATCCCATTAGATAATCTTCTAATGGGATGTTTTCTTTGGTGGCGAAAAAAACAATTACATTTTCTGGTGAATTGACGTTGGTAACAGTGGTAGTTATTTTTGCGTTAATCGGTTTAGTGCTGGCTGATGTGGCATTCGTGTGTGAGATCAGTGTTTTGGGAGACGATTAGGATATTTCTATTAGATACAACATTAGCGTAAGATTTTGAATTGACTGACCTGTTTTCCATGTACATAGCTCTGGTGAACTTTGCTCTTCCTTCCGGGTCCGAAGTCGTAGTGGTTCTTTGAATTGCTTAATCCTTGGTAGTACATGAATGTGCAGTTGCCAAGGCGTTTAATCCTTCGCCGGCTATAGCCTCAGGTGAGGGGTGCAGGTGTCGGAGAAGGAATTATGGCGTCGAAATTGAAGATATATAGGAACTCGTACACCAGGAGAAGAACACTGTCATAAATCACTTATCACTACACTTACGCGTACACGATTAGTATGAGTAGATAGCTCCAGCTGGAAGAATATACCAATATAAAAAATTAAGTCCTTCCTTGCGGATAAACGTATAAAAGGTGGGGGAAGGCAGAGCGGTATGAACGCAGGTGCAACACCTTGGCCACCTATTTTTTTTTTTTATTGTAAACATAACAATCTTTTAATACAGGATTAACCGGTTTTTGGTTCTCTGCAGGCAGACAGAGAGGTTACATGCTCATACTCTTGTTGAGGTATGTTACATCGAAGTCACTTATAAGGCTAATTACATTTTTTTAAAATTAAATTAAAGCCATTAAGAGCTATTTTAACATGATACTGTATAAGAACATAAATGTGGAAGAACATAGAAGTTACTATTGCACAATATTATCTATTTACATGAGAGTGCCAGCTGATTAATTTTCGCACTGTTAAGCACAACAATCCTTCTTTCTTCCCTTTTCTTTGGGGGGGGGGGGGTAAAGGTGTCACTTCTATGCTGGAAAGTGGATTATAATGCAGTCGCCCTGCTCAATCGAGAGTTGATTCCGTGGATTCCATTCTTGGTGGAAAAGATCTAAGGTGTTGTTTTGCCTATGGTGGTGATGCTCGTGTAGGATCCGACTTCTCACATTTTGTTGGAAGGCTGCAGTGAGTTGATCAGTTGCCTCTCTCTGTGAAGTTGCTGTGCTGTCTGGTCTTATATGTCTGAGGTAGAAGTTGTATATTACCGCTTTCGCGGTGATGAAAATGTAATTGCAGAATGAATGGTTATTTGACTCCACATGGATGAGATTGAAATATTCCTCTTCTGTATGAAGACTACCATGGGTAAGAGCAGCCGTTTCCCGAGTCAAACTGATTTAGTGTTGACTGGGCATTCCAAGTAGATATGCCGGACCGTTCCTAATTGGTAGCAGAAGAGGCAGTTATCTGAGACGTTTGAGTTAAATTTTCGTAATATAGTAGGAGTGGGTAATACTGTATATTATGCCACATTCTCCACTGAATATCTGCGTCAGGTTTGATAGCTCTTGTGCGATATGATAGATCCCATTGAAATAGTGTTTGATCAGATGATGCAGGATTTTCCAACAAAGTGCTTTGGTTCGACTGCTGTGTTAGAGTGCTGTAGATCTTGTTGGTGTTGCTGGGTGTAAGTTTCTCCCATGAGTTATTGGTTTTTATTAGAAAGATAGGCGCCAAAACTTCTGAGTTTGGAGGGCTAAGCCCCATTTCTGTTATGCTATCAGGCATAGCGGCTTGAAAAGCGGCCTTTACGGTGTCTATCTGCTCAGACTCATTCCCATATTCCAGGTTTTCGAGCGAATTTGGAAAGCGCCAGGTGAGGCTTGGAGAAAGAATGTCACCCAAGATTCTCACTCGCCAGCTCCATGGAGGAAAGAAAAATTCTTTCTGAGTGATCGGGCTTCTTACTATCGTGTTGTGAAAGATGGGTTCCATGAGGATTTCAGGTAGTGATGCTGTCTTCAGCTGTCTTCACTGTGCGCTGGAGGTTTAGCTTCTTCCATCGTCGAAGGGCATCTTTGTAGAAGTTTGTTAAATTTACAGGCACTTGAGCTGTTGTCATTCTTAAGGTGGTGGAGAGAGAGAGACCTCTAGTGGCAGAAGTGAAAATATACTCAGTGGTGCATTTGTGTGATATTTCCTGTTGTAGGGCAATAATGAGAAATCAAGAGCGGAATGTTGTTATCCTGTTGTCAATGGAGACCAAATTTTGTCCTCCATCTTTGAGAGAAGTACATAGCTTGGAGTAGGAAAGCCAGTGTTTGTTTTGTTCCATATGAATCGATAGATGGTTGACTTTATTTGTTTGATGAATTGCACTGGTAGCGTAAGAATCTTTAGTGTATGCCAAAGGATACTGGTGGCTATTTGGTTAACGATTATTGTTCTCCCCCTTGTGGAGGCAGAAGCTCGTATTGCTGCCCACTTTCCTAGAACTTGCTTGGAAAGTGGGCAGCAAAGTTGTTTAGTGTTTCCCAGTTCTTATCCACATAAGAGGGTGTGTTTCCTAGGTAAATCCCCAGGTATTTGTTTCCCTCTGTGGACCAGGTACCAGACATTGTGGAATCGGTTCGGTTTTTCCATTTGCCACACCACAGTCCTATGGTTTTGTGTGTGTTTAGTTTGGCTCCTGAGGCTGCCTGATATTGTTGGTATGCCATTTGTATGTTATGAAAGTCCTCTTCTTTGCGGGCTATGATTGTAACATCATCAGCATATGCTGTCAGGGTTATGGCTTGGTAGGGAAGTTTAGGGCGGCATGCTCTGAGCAGCATGCTGAGTCTACACAAAAAGGGTTCGATGGCAATTGTGTAAAGAGGACCGGAGAGTGGACAGCCTTGTTTAATACCTCTGCTGTATGGTGCAGTTATGGTAAGCCTGTTGTTTATTTTCATGCAAAACTGTGCCTTGGCATACAACATTTTAATAGAGTGAATGATGCCTGAGCCAAAGCCAAATGCTTTCAAGAAGTTAAAGAGGTAAAGGTGTTCAACGCGGTCGAAAGCTTTTTCTTGGTCTAGTGTTACAAGACTCATTGTTTCACTGTTGTTGTTCGCTAGAGAGAGAGAGAGACAGTTATTCATTATATAAGAAAAGTATTTACAGTTACGTGGAAAGTGTGAATATCCTGAATAAAGCATCTGTGGAATTCTGGGAAGAATATGAGATAAGTATAATTTTAATTTATTTATTTCTTCTTCATTTTTATCCCATCTTATTCGTTCTATGTACATAAAATAAATACAAATATTTGATTATTTTTTCGAAAGTGACTTTCTTTAATGAAATTTGGTTAGCACGAGATGTTTCTTGAACTTCAGTTCACAATGTAATGATAATCGCTAATCTATTCATACTTAAACTACAAAAAGCCTCAAGGAAATGGAATAGGTCTGCTGATGAATCACCAGAAAGAACAAGAAAGGAAAGATGTAGGTAATCAAGGAGCTTATGAAACCAATTGGGAAGGTAGAGGAGATTAGTGGAATGGAAGCTACCAAATCTTCTGTAGTGGAGGTGAGAAACGATGAAATGTTCTGGGTTTCATATTAAGGAAACTTCGGTGAAAGAAAGTACAAAACAAATGCCCTAAAGGTCAGAGGTCAGGATAGTGAAGACAACCTTTACAGCAACTCTATTGAATATTTTCTTAATTCAAGTAAACATGCCAAGAAATAATTCGCAAAATCATGAGATAGAAAAGGCACATAAACAACTAAAGGAACCAATGAGATCAATTAAATATGAAGATTGTTTAATTATAATTGGTGTCTTTAATACAGTGGTTGGAGAGGATGGTGAATGTGAAGAAGCTGGACGGTTTTTGTATTAGGCGGAAATAATGCAAGAGAAAAAACGGTTCGATTTCTGTGAAGATGAGGGCATTACAATTGGTAGTTCGCCTTTTCAAGTACCAAAACGAAGACGTTATAGACGAATATGTTACCGGACTGATTACATACTCTCAAGAAGAGATAAACAAACTAAATCCATTCCTTCTACAGCTGCACTAATAGAGGAACTGCGGAAACCTTAAGATCCAAAAATAAAAGAATTTAAAAGAGAAATCGCATGCGTGAAACGAACAAGGAAGAAGAGAGAGTATTACGATTGAAAAAATTACAAGAGAAGCCTTAGTTACAAATGAGGTACTTAAGTTAAGAAAGGCAGGAAATAAAGCAGGAAGAAATAGAACTGTAGAAGACAAGGAACAGTATTGAGGACCACGGAACAAGATTGCCGAACATTCCAAATAAAGGGGAACTGTATTGAAGAAATATGTAAATAAGTTGAGTATAAATTAAAACAAGGACGCACTGACAAGGCATATCGAATATTTACTGCGCATACCTCTAGTCCCAAAACAAAAAAAATTTCGTATTTGAAAAAAGAAAATCTTCGCTCAGAGGATGAAGAAATTAAAAGTGCGATGAGAGAATTACATAACTGAGTTTTCTACATTTTGTTAATTCTTGGAAACTCACATCAAGAAGCCACAGGAAAAATATAATTTCTATGAAACTTTGATGGTAATAATACCAAAGTTTACTCAATCATGGCATAACTATAATAGTGGAATTATTACTAATTATAGCAAAGAATAAAATAAAACCAAAATTATAAAGTTTAGACGAAGATCAGTTTTGATTCGGGAATGGTAAAAGAACTAAAGACTTTCTTTAATTGTTCTTACTTGCCATAAGAACAATTGCAGAGACCGAAGAGTGAAGAAAATTAAGATAAATGTATTGCTTTGATAAATTTATAAAAGGCATTCGATAATGTGCAGTGGAACAAATCTCAAATAGTGAAGGAATTGGGGTAGACTGTAGAGACAGAAGACTAACTAAAAAATGTGGACCAGCCAAAAAAATAAAGATACAAATAGAGGAAAATGAAGAAGTAAAGAAAGGTAAAAGACAAGGATATGCATTGTCACCCTTAGTTTCCAACTTATAATGCAATGAAATTAATAAAAGAAGGAATGAACGAGGTAACTGAAAGTGAAGTGCTAATACATAACCCTTATGATAAACATTGATCCTGATATAGCCGATTAAGCTGATAATGATCAGGATTAAGAACAGATATTATCTCCGATGGACGGATGGATGATGGCGTATCTGGTTATGGACTTAAAATTAATGCAGCTAAGGTGATGGTGACGAGTGGGAAGAACAAAAAAAGATGGAGAAAATATTCCAAAAATGTAAGATGTAAATGTGAAATACGAAGAAGAAGAACTGCTATGACAAAAGGAGTATTAAATAAAAATAGGTTATTATAGCGTACAATTATTAATATAATAAACATTTACGCCCCTCTAATACAAACAGTGCGGACTGGCAGGGAGAAGTATATTTTTATGACTTACTACATAGATAGTTAGACTAGATTATTAATGAGATGCGATCTTATTTCTGTGAGATGCAAATCCAAAGGAAACCAAAGAAAACAGTCGACACAAAACTGTGATCGAAAAAGGAATAGAACGAAAGGAAACTAGAATATTATTCAAGGACTTAATTAATTTAAAAACTTAATTAGAGGATAAACATCATCCTCAGATCTGGATCTCACCGACGAAAAGAGAGTCCAAACCAAATAGCTCACATAAGTATAAATAAGTCATGGAGATCTTCTTCGCATGACGTGAGAAGGGAAGAAAAATGGCGAAATATAAAACAATTACACAATTAAACTACTGAAGAAATGCTAGTAAAACATTCAGGAGAGAGAGAGAGAGAGAGAGAGAGAGAGAGAGAGAGAGAGAGTACATAAACAATAGAAAACAGAAGATAAATCAATGCTCCTAAGTGAAGAAACAAGAGAAATTAGAAGACAAAATTACTCCAAAAGCAAAATAGAAAAGACAAAAGAAATAAAGTATAAAAATTAGAAAATCTAGAATTAAAAAAATATCTAAAAGATTATAAAAGAAAATTCATTCAGAAACTATGTCGAGAGGTGAACATGCTGAAGATAATTTTTATTTCAAGAAACGTTTCGAAATAACAAAGAAGGTAACGGAAACATAAACAAAAACCTGAGAAAACGAGAAGGGACAAAAAGGAAATATGGAAAAACATTTCGAGACTTACTTAGATGGTGAAAGAAGATGATGGCTGAATAGAATTTCCACCAAGACATTACTGGACAAAACGAACCAGTCCGAGATCAAAGCAGAAATAACAAAACAAAATGGAAGTGGATAGACAGACACACAATCTGAAACCCAGATAGCAAAGACAGCCACATGCAATTAAACTCAGGAAAGCAGAAGGAGACGTCTCAAGATGACTTGGAAGAAAGTTGAATTTGAGATGAAACAGATGAGAAAATGCCGGAATGCGATTAAGAAAGATGCAAAGGATAGAGTTCGACGGAGAACAATGATGGAGGCCATACGTTCCACAGGGAGCGAAGAGGAGGATAATTCAGTATTCATACATAAATTTCAATTCAGTTTGAAAGAAAGTCATAAAAAATAGAATTTCTGTATTGTCGTGTAATATTCGTTATCACAACGGCATTAGCTTACGAAATATTGCATTACACAAATCACAATACCAAACCATTAGCAGTGATTTACAATTCCCATATGTCTCCATTTCATAGAAGCAAATTTAAAAGAAAGTTTTCCGGGTTGGTTTTTTTTTCTCTTTTAAAGATTAATGAAATTTGTTGTGTTTATATTGTCTATCGATTCGGTGTTTTTCCAATCCATTCTTAAATATCACACTTTCTTGCTCCGTATGACTTCCTTTGAATTACTCCTCATATCAACATATTAGTGAAGAAAATAAATCTTTTAAAACTACAAGATTTTTGTAAGCGAACGATCAGTTAAACTGTTGAGGCAATGAAAAGCTTTGGTGTTCACAGATCGTTTCTTACTACATGATCTCCCAACTATACAATTCAAAAGCGATCGCTTTTCAAATGGCTCCAAAGACGCTGATTTCTTATCTTTCATCATTGATCTTTCTTAGACGATCTACCTTAGGGGTACGAAATATGGAAATTCTGCAGAACAAGTTCAACCAATGATCAATGATTTGTATGTTAAAACGTAAAATGAAAGGATTTATTATAAATAAGGACGAAACAAATATAATGTGTACGAAATACGTCACAATAAAGCCAGTACAAGTGGAATACCACCAAATTGATATAGTAACCTCCTTCTAGGACAAAATACCCCAGTAGAGGGAGGCTGTGAAGAAGGAATTATATGGAAAAATCCACTTTCTAGGATCGCCTTTGGAAAACACTGTGAAACATAATACTCAAAGGCAAAATGCCAATCGGCCTTAAAAATTATTCGACAGTTGTACTTCAGGTTATGACATTGTAAACAAAATAGGGACTTGAAATTTAAAAAATATTGCCGTACAGGTTGAGGGTTATCTAGAAGAAAACGGAAAGATCATTACTGGGTATTACCTTTCTAGAAAGAAACTACAATATTTGGTCAGATCTCATACTGTGGTGAGAGACACGATAAGCGTCATTAAGAGATCCAAATGGTAACGGGCAGGATATATTGCAAGAAGAAAGATTCATAAATGGACACAGTTGATATCTGAATGGAATCGCAGAGATGGAAATAGAGCTACAGCAAGACCATAGAGCCGGTGGGAGGATGAGATTAAAGCGATGATTGGAACTCGGTAGTTTGAGTACATGGAAGAATTTAGAGGAGGCCTTCGTCCATTCCGCTCCTTCAAGTTCAAATTACAAATTACATGAGAAATATTCTTCCCCATTCAATTAATTTTCCAGATGTTTTAGACTCTTCTACAAATTCGACACCTTTTTAGAAAGAGAAGATCTTTGCATCAATCAGGTTCGAAGGCTATTAGCCAGAGGGGTCTTGTTGTTTCCATTATGTATTCAGACAAGTAAACATTACGTCTTACAATTCTATATTTTATTTCTTCTATCGAAGGTATTAACTTATTCGTTAACGACATTCACGTTTTGAAAATTCAGCTGGAACTTGACACGCGGATTCTTAATAGAGCGATAAAAAAAATCTGTGCTCTTCAGTGGAACTTTACTAGTAGACAGCTAAGCTATAAATTTCAGCGGGTTTGTTTGGATAGCTCTAAATGTAGACACATATTTCTTGTATACTTCTATTGTTTTCAAGTTTGCCATATCGAAGAGTTTCCTTTTATATTTTCTTCATATCACGAATATTCCCATTCTTTCCTCATTCTATATTTTTTTTTGGACAGTTTCATAAAATCTCAGAAAGCGAGACTTGGACATAAATTAGGTCATACTGGTCATCACTCCGCTAATTTTTCTTTTTTTTTCTTGCATTCTTTCATTTCAAAATATCAGTTTGCTCATTTAATAGCATAGGCATTACGGAACCTTAGAAGGACCTGAACATGCAGTCAAACCATAAAAGATCTAAGAAACATCTGTGGACTTCAGTGCGATTTTACCAGAGTTCATTGTATCTATGAAAATTACATTATTGTCCAAAGCATATGTTCCATGTGTATAATTTCTGCTGTTTTAAACTCATTTCCTTCAAAAAAATAAGCTGCAGATGAAAACCATTTTCAGCACACTAGAGTCATACATCATATGACATAGAAATACTAAGGATAGTGATCAAATCTTACTCCACCTTTACTACGAGTTGCTCCTGTCATGAAAAGTTTGCTTACGCTTGGATCCGCCGAAACGTTTATTTTATAGTTTCTATATTCTGCATGAAACTCTTGGAGTTTCTCTATTCGGCTTTGAAATAATGTTGGATTCAATATCCACTTAATTTGAATAATTTTGCATCGCCGAAGTAAACGAAATTTCTAATTTTAACCATTTTTTTCCCCACAAAGATCATTTTACGGAAATACTGTGGACAGAGTGAATGCTTTTCATGGGATGGTTCGAGCTTCAGTTACTCCATTCTTTCGTATAGAACAGACGTTGAAATGGGGAGAAAGAATTAAATCAATTCCAGCCTCTAATGTTGTTGTTTTTGTCAACAAACATTATATTACTGTTAAAATATAAGAAAATATTGGAGGTTATTATGCTGGGTATGGTCTGGCCGATTAATCTGTTTTTTACTACCGCCCAAGCCTTTTAAAACAATATTTACCCTACTCAGTAAAATATGGTATAAAACTGGAATTAATTTGGAAAGTCTTGGAATGTGTGCAAAATGGCAACATGTTGCTTCATTTCATGGATAGAACTTGGTGAAAATTCTGTTTGAAATGGAAAAAAATGTGAGTTAAAAAATTGTCTTATTTTGCAATTTAAGAAATGCCATCATGTCATTAGTACGGACAACAACCAAATAAATTCTTTTGTGTATTGAATTTTAGTGAGAAAATCTAAAGAAATATTGGCGGATAATTCATTTCGAAAAAGAGAATTGTTAAGGAGTTGAGTACATCGCTTACGTTTAATAAATCTCCGTCTGGATGCATAACTCATTAACACCGATGAATCCGCTTAGTCCCCTTATCAATAAATTTTTTCCTACGATAAAAAAGTGAAGTAGACTTACACAAATGAACCTTTTCTACACTCTCTACAAAAATATAAGGGATTGTGCAGTTTGAGGTGGATCCGTTTCCCAGGTCCTTGTTCAATAAAATGATACGCGCAATTTAAATAACCAATGAAGTCACATTGCACCACATTTTTCAATTTATGGAAATTGAAAATCTTGCTTTTCAAACAACTATTATGCCATATACGGTAAATATTTCATTGAGCTTAGTGTATGAATGTCACGTACAGCGTTATTTGCGAAAATTGATGCTCTGGTAACTTGTTTTCCAACTATGGTTACTTGGAAAATTCAACTAATATTAAATACTCAAATCACGTGTGATTATCCTTCAAAAATCATTCATGGATTTATTTTCAACAAACGCCACAGTGGCATTATAGTTTTGAACGTAAAATATGATACAAGATCATTCAGAAGAGGGCTCAGTGAATTCAGATGAATACAACGTTGTGTGGGGGGGAGATTTACAAGGGGGTTTAAATTGTCTTAGTAACATATGTAAAATCCAAAATACATATATTTTTTAAGTATGCATTTTTACGAACCAAAACGTGTATTGGATAATGTGATCCTGTAACAGTGTTCAACGAGCCTGTAACAGGATCAACAGTTCCTGTTATTTACTATTTACTTATTCTAGTGGGATGTCAGTTAATTCTTGACTTGTAGGTAGCATCTAAAAATGAGATGTCTCTCAAAAACAGCTAAGACGTTTTTAAGACCATAAATAAGCAACAACTTCGGAACCGTCCTTGAACTCTACAATAGAGACAGGATATTTGTGTTCTTATCGCAATCGAAAGTCTCCTAAATTTTAGGTTCAAATGCAAAGGAATAAGTGGCCTCAACATTTGAAAACAATTCCTTCGAATTCAACTTCATCAAGGATTAAGAATTTGATGGAAGATGTTGGTGGTACAGAGCGGATTAAAACATGCTGAACACATAAATGTGTGAATGATATGTGAATGCAGACGTTGTTGAATCTTCATCATTTGAGGATGAAGAAGAAGAAGTCGACCGTAAAGCAATGTTAAAATCTGCAGAAAAAAGAAATTGACTCTGATTATGACTCGTTATTGATCTAACAAAAGAAAAATTGATGATTCCGAAATGTTCTAAATTAAGGAAGTAACATTTTAGGTGGTGATAAACAACAAATTACTAGCATACCATTAAACATTTATTGAAACGGAATCCTTTGTATGAAAACTATTCAGCTGTTTTGTTACCAAGTACTCATGTTTATCAATTCGTGGATTAGGCCTACTGGGGATGCCACGTTAAAAAAAGCGCGTGTAATATTCTACCTCTGAGGTGGTGTGGAAAAGAGTATATCTTTTTGTCTATCTGTTCCTATTAAAAACAGCGATGTCAGCATTACGTACAGACACATACGCATCTTGTCTTTACTATAATTAGATTCATAGATGTAATTTTATATTTGATAAATGTAGTTTTATATCCGTCCGCGCGGTTAGCCTAGTGGCTTTGCGCTTCGCAACCATATGCCTGGGGAAGGAGTGTCCTAGGTTCGATTCCCGTCGGAGACGTGAGAAGCTGAAGGATCTTCCTCAGCCATAGCCAAGTTAGCCGGTCTTGGGCGCGGGCAGTAGGGTTTTTTCCGCCAGTTTATCTGGTGTTTTTCATCCCGCAAGCAGGCAAACCGGCCCCGTGAACACACATGGATACAGCCAAGAATACCTTGAGGCATAGGAGTGACCACTCTATCCTCGTATTTCGGTTACGAAATCCAAGCATGCTTGGAAGGTTGTGGGCCTTAAAGGCCTGTTAAAGCCATTGGGATAGATAGATAGTTTTATATCCGCCTAGGCACGAGCCAACACACAATACCCTTCCATTAGAAGTTGACCTGCTTCATTTCCGACGATTTTTAATCTCAAAACGATAACAGTGGATAACTACCTCATACTTGCGCATTTTTGTGGCCGCAAGATGTGTTTTAGAAAATAAAATATACTGTAGGATATTCTCAATATTTTTACTTTAATAAATCAAATATTGTCCTTTATTTAATTTACTTTTTTTTTAATTTCTTTTTATGATCCGTGTTGAAGTTTTGGGAATAAAATATCCGAACGAACATGGCATAAATTTCCAGGCCACTTCTGATAGATACGGTGGTCATCTCGCGCTCATCGGTGAAAATCATCTCTCACCTCATTTAAAAACATCCTTGCCTGTTTTAAGTTTCCTTGGCAGTCTATTAGTTTTACAAAGAAGATCACTTTCACTGAGCCAACTATGCTGACTCATTTCCATTTGAAATCTCCTTTCTTAAAGTTTGAGATAGTCAATTTTTGAAATGAAAGTTAGTTTAATTTTTATAAAATAAGCTAAATGGATATGCAAATATAAACGTAGTGAGAAGTAAAATCATCTCACAAAGACTAATTGATGAAGATTTTTCTTTATGAGTATTAAAGTGGAATTATACAAGATTAACAAGAAAAAATAAATTAAAAATTTATTTTTTCTTGATAAAAGAAAAAAATTCCTTTAAATTTTAAACCCAGTTACTGGGAATTATTAAGCAGAAATAATTTCTTTGAGTATTGAATATACAAAGAGATGTTTTAAATTTGCGGTACATTTTAATAATATTTTTATTTTTAATTAGATTTATAGATAATAATAGTAATTTATTGAGTTTCGTATTATTTTGGAAATAAATCCTGTTATAAATAGAAAAAAAAATGATTAATTTATTTCAACAATTAAGATCTCATTTTAATGATAATTGTGCAGGTATTACATGATAGCATATATTTATTCTGAGATATTATTCTTTTTATTAATTAAAACTTGCTTCAAATCTTTAAAAATAAGCTCAGTGGACAGGATTTAATCATTAACGAGTACAAGTTTTGAGTATTTTGATTGATAGGAAATTCTTCTTCTTCTTCTTCCTAGCATGGATTTTAGGCCAGGTGGCCTATTCCGGTCTCATGCCATCTCTTTGTTGGTCTACCGATTCTTCTTTTTCCACTTATTTTGTATCTGTATAATATTTTTGGTAGTGTGTTGTTGTCCATTCGATTTAAATGTTCTATAATTTTTATTTATACTTTCTTATGTAGTAATTAATTGGTTTTATTTTCAGGGATTGTAAGATTTCTTCATTTGTTTTGTGGTCCCACTTGGTATATCCAGCTGTTTTTCTGAGGTATATCCAGCTGTTTGAATTCGTTTTCCATCTTTCCTTTATATGGTCCATTTTCGCTTCCGTATAGTAGAGTTGGTTTTGACATTATATAGTCTGATTCTAGTGTGTGTTTGTGTTTTTGATGGCTTAAATATATTATTTATTGTGCCATTTCCTTTGACAATGTTTGATATTTTAGTGGCTATGCCTATTTAACTGTAAGTTTATTTCCTGTATATATTTCTTGAATATATTGCAAAAGTTGGTTTGGTATATTTAAATTGGTTAATGTTTTAAACAATTTTTGTCTACTGATTTTGTCAAAGGCTTTTTCATAATCAGTAAAGACCACGTGTGTTTCTTTTCGAAATCCTTTTCTCTTTTCTATTAATAATTTTAGAGTAAAAATTGGATCTATGCAGGACCGGCCTTTTGGGAATCCATTTTGTTCTGCTAGTAGTTTGTCCTCTACAATACTGATTAGCTTTTCTTTTAATATTCCTGCATATATTTTATATCATGTATTCAGAAGACTAATTTCGCTATAGTTTTTGCAATCATCTTTATTTCCTTTTTTATATATGGGGATAACCAGTGCTTTTTCCAAGAGTTTTTCCAGACATCTAAACCATATTGAAAATTTTCCGTTTTCATTAAATTTTTCTCCTTAATTTTGTATAGTTCTAATTTATATCTTCTCCTGGCCTTTTCCTATTTTTCATCTTCTTTATTATATTTTTCATTTCTAACATTGTGATATTTTCTATTAGGTCATTCTTTGTCTTATAAAATTTTAATTCATTGTTCTCATCTGTCCAGAGATTTTGGAAATAGGTCACCCATTTTTCTAAATCTATTGTTTGTATTTTTATATTTTTCTTATATTTCTCTTTCATTTATTTTATTACTTTATAGGTTTTGGGTTGTGGCTTAAATAAATCTTTTTCTAATTCTGTTACGAAATTATTCCGTCTCTCTCTCTCTCTCTGTGTGTGTGTGTGTGTGTGTGTGTGTGTGTTTTCCTTACTTCTCGTTTTGCAAATGCACTATTTCTTTTATACTCTATTTCTGCTTCTATTGTTTTGGAATTTAGTCATTTCTAGTAACTGCCCTTTTTTGTTTTTATTATATTTTCCATTTCTTTGTTCCAGTCTCGTAGTCCTCTTTTTGTAACCCATTTGCGCTTTATTCCAAAGCTTTCTATCTGCTTTTGTGAGAATTCGATCCAATTTTTTCCATTCCTCTTTTACGTCACTTGATTCATGTGTGGTTTCTGTTTTTAACTCTTTGTGCATTTTTAATATTGTTGTCTAACATGGGGATCCTGTAGTGCAGAAATTGTGTAACTCGGTTAATAAGAATTTTCAATTTTATGTGTTTTTAGCCATTTTGGTTTAAATCGAATTTTTGCAGATCCCATATAACGATCAGAATTTAATTCAAAGCCTCGATATGCTCTTACGTCTAAAATTAAGTCCGCTCATTTAAAATTTGCGATAACGCAGTCAATTACTGATTTGCATCCTCTGGCTGACCAAGTATATTTATGTATTTCGTTATGTTTAAACACTGAATTCATTATTCTCATATTATTATAAATGACAAAATCACGCAGTCTGGGGCCATTTTGATTACATGTATCTTCGCCAAATTTACCTATGTTTGTTTTGTATTTTTTGTTTCCTGTTCTGGCATTTAAATCTCCTGCTAGTAAATAGTCAGTTTTGTTTTTGGTTTATCTATGCCATTCTGTAATTCTTTATAAAATATATTACTGTCTTCTTCTTTTCCCTCTGCTGGTGCATATGCACTAATTATTGTTATGTGGCCTCTTAATGTCTTGAGTCTAATTTCTATTAGTATTTTGTTCAAATAGTTGTAATATACATTATTGTTCTTTAGGGATTTATGTACCATAATCATTATACCTGCTTTTGCTCTTTCATCTTTTTTTATCCCACTGTAGATTTGTGTATGGTTGTTTGTTTCGTTAGTAATTTTTTTTCTTTGTTTCTGTTACTATGCATATCTTTATGTTAGCTTGGTTTAGTTGTTTCAGTTCCTCTTCTTTGTATTCAATGGAGAATTGATAGGAAATCAAAGTAGAAAACATGAATACCAAGATTAAGTCGCACTTGAAAAACAATTTGTACAATATGGCAGTTACAGTCTTTAATAAAAAAAATGTTTCACATATTCAACACTATGAATCATTTATAAACCAGCTCTGACAAAAAAAAATACCCCGGAAGATGTTTGTTCTTCTCATAACAGGAAGACCATAGCCAATCAAACCACTGCTCATTACAAACGTAGTGGTCAGTTCATCCCACGCTGCCATAAATGGAGTGCAGGTTGAGACGAACATCTCGGGTCCCAAAGCTGTCAGCTAAGAACAGGAATATACCGCTTATAATAAAAGATTATCACACTGCACGGCTGTGGAAAAATATCGCTGTGGCTGACCAGTTACAACATTTATTTTTTTAAGTAAATTAATGAATCGTTGCTAATAAAATGTGTTATATAAGAGATGAAAAATTACTATTTATATCCTCTTTAGAATTTTAATATGTTTGTAAATATCTCACACACCCTTTGCAAATACACATGTCAGTAGTATTTATTTTAAAAAAAAAGCTATATTAAGCTTTAAAAAGCTATCTTACGACAACCCATGCATGTCGTAAGAGGCTACTAAAATGGAACGAGTTTCGAGAGTTTCGCTCTCCTAAGTTTCTTCAGGAATTTTGCTCCCGGTGAGGGAGTGGCTTAGATTTCGGGGAGTTTGCCATGAGAGAGCATTTTGAGTCTAGTATTCTCCGGCGTAGTCCGTGAGGGGCCTTGTCGGTGGGTGCTTTTCCCTGGAATATGAGTGGTTCTGCTCAGTGGTGGGGGAGCCCCTTACTGAGTGGAACCAACGCTGAGTTGGGCGGTCTTTCGGCTACTCGTAGGGAGAGGTCCGGGGAATCGTCTTAATTTTTAGAGGTGGCTTTACTTAAAAATCCCACCGCAGCCCATGCATGTCGTACGAGGCGACTAAAATGGGTATCCAGGGAAGGTAATGGATGACAATGCTGTATCCAATGAAATTCTAACTGAGGCTCGACTATTGTTGTTACCCTCCTGCCATGATCACAGCTCATAGCTCAATAACATCTTACCCTTACATTGTCTTCCCTACAGATAGCGGGGAATATGAAAAGCATTCTTGCTTCACCCATCTAGCCAAAAAAAATTATTGGGCTTGAACGAATTGAAATTTTGTTCATTTAATTTCATGCATGTCTGTATCCTAATACGAATTGTGCACTAGAAGGGTGGTTGCGTCCTTTTTGAATGAAACATTCTGGACGAGCCTGGACTGTTTCACATATTACCTGAGGCTTCTATGGAGTAATCCAAGGACTCATTGCGGACAGGCAATATGTACCACACACCCAAGCATCTACTCTACTTACACCATCGTCTTCACTCTGCGCAATCTACCGCCCAATGATAGTGTTTAAATGAATATTCAGTTAATAAGTTGAATTTAGCCATCACACAACATCTCACTGATTTCAAAGTTTACTTCGTGTTTCAAAGTTTAATTTTTCTCAAATTTTACAATTTGATAAGAATTCATTTGTCGATATTTCTGTATTTATAGAATAAGCCCAAACTATGAATAAATTAAAGCTTTTCATGAATGCAGTTGACAACTGCAGCCATCTCGTGATCCTAAACCTAATATTTGTATTATTGTCTGTAATAGTTTCTTTGCAGTTTTGGAAAAAACACTGATTTGGTCAATCGATGAACTGCATACGGATCCTAACATGAGCCGAGTCTTCTGAAGAGATCTTCCATCTCTTCTATCTTCTCCATCTCGCTTTTCTCGTCTGAAACACGAATATCTTTTTTGCAATCTGCTTCTATTGCTTCTTGAGATAATCTGATAATTCTTCAGATCCGAGATGAATTAATTACTGCAAACGCAGGAATTAATTTTTTATGCATAGCTTGGGAACTTATTCTTTGGGAATTTTCCAGTGAAAGTTTTCTAAGGAAAACTGGCTTGTGAGATAACCATGAATCCGAATGTCTGGAACTTCCTCGTCTCTCCCTTCCACACAACGAAATAATTGCAACCTATAGTTGGAATTCATAAACGTTTCTGTCAATAATTCGGTGATGTTTAGCTATACAGAACTAAAATGATTCTTTTAGGATTATATTTTGAACCTTTGACTTTCGTCACCTTCAAATTTAGTCCATGTTTTGCGCAAATAGGTAAAGTGTTTTTGTCCATGAAGAAATCAGATTTTTAAGGTAGCCAGTCAAAAAAAAACGGACAGTAGAAACGCACAAAAGTATATTCAGATGAGTACTAAGTGATGGCTAGAAACGTCTCTCCTTTCCTCTGCAAGGAAAGAGAAAGAAAAGAAAAAGAAGAAGCGATTCTCTATATCGCTCAATAATGAAAGGCAAAAAATGCCTGCTTAAAGATTTCCAAAAGTTATACTAAATAAACACAGTTTTCTCTATTTGAAGTGAAGAATGAGGAGAAAGATTCAAAGGCTATTTTAATACGGTGAGCTTTATATAATATTTAATTTCCTGTTTAGATATACTCGTATTTTATAGGATAAATGCTTCTGTTTCTTTTCTTGGTAATTTTTACGTTGTGTTCGAGAAACGCCGGTAAGATGTATGTTATTCAAAGCTTCATCAGTTGCAACTCATCCCCAACTGTTAGTCAATTTTTCAATACACACAAAGGATGTGTATTAAAAATAAATTCTGTTTATAAATAATCTTTCACTTGAGCGATGCCTGTTGGTTTTTTGAGCGATGTTTTAAAACTTATAAGAATTTTAGTTTGAATTTTAGCACGAATTTAAAAGAATTGTTGATTTAATTAATAACTTTACTTTCTTAGATTTCTTACACGAAAAGGGAATTTGCGAACACCGCACTCGCATCGTTATCGCTTCGATGGAAGTATCGGATCATGCCGATTAAACTGAAGTAAACTTCCCTTCAGAGGAGAGAGATCAGTTTAACTATATTTCTTTCTTTCCACAAAGTTTGTTTAGGTCCATGATTTTAGAGTATCCGTTGAGAATACTCCATGTAGATGAAAAATATCCTTATCCTCATAATCAACCTCCTGATATGGATACTCAGGAGGTGTACAGGCTATTCTGATAGTACTACATGAAAAGTTACACCATTTCTAACTTCCTAACTACAATTTTCCTTCAAATCAATCTATTATCTCTCAACATTGCAATATTTTCAGACCACTCTGGTGTGTCTGTCTTCTAAGGCATTTTTACTGTATCAATCCACCTATAAATTGTCTTCCTCTGGGTCCTTTTCCTGCCAACCTTGAATAGAATATTTGTTTTGCTAATCTTTCCTCTACCATTCTGTTTACGCGACCATATCACCTGAGATTAGCTCTGTTAACTCCTGGGTGCTAACATCGCCAAGTCCTTTCCTAATATCCTCGTTTTTAATACGATATTGCCATTGATGCCATCTGTTCATCCCTAATATTTATCAGGACTCATATTCTGCGATCTCTACTGTTTGGTCAAGTGTTTTATTTCTTACACTTGATCCATTAATTAAAATTGATCTGAATTGTCTTGTATGTCTTTATTTGATTATCTTGTATGCAACTAATTTAGTGTTTGACTAATTTCTTTCTAAATCCATATAGACTTATTCAGTTGACTTTCTGCCATACCAGCTTTCTTGATTCTGTTGTCTATTTCCAGATTTAATTTACCGTCATCACTGAATATTGTGTTTAATAGTTGAAGTGTTTTACTTTAGGTTCTCGATTCACAATGCAGTTGATATTTGCAATGCATCTGCCTATTTCCATTGTCGTTTCTTTTTTTTTTCGCTAATTTTCATACCAAATTTATTACAACAGTTATCCAGTTTCTCAGGGAATCTTACATTTGTACTAGATTTATTTAGGAGTCTAACGTCAATAAAGAGCTGAGATTAGCATCTCCAATTTTGATATCAGGTTTAAGCTTCTCATTGGTTTTCCTTCAATACCAACTGCTTATTTACAACTCAAATGAAGACTACGTGTTTTCGATAGGTTTACCTCTTGACACCTTGTCATGTGCCTTTGCAAGATCTCTTCCTCCTCTCATGAATTTCAGAAAAATGCGATCTTGAGTCATCGCTTTCTTGGTTTTCCAATTCAATGTTTTCAGTTTATTTTATATTTGTATAGTATTTTTGGCAATCTTCTATTGTCCATTCCATTTCTAACCATTCTTACTTCTATTTATGTATACACCCTCCCCCCCTGCAAACCGATCGGGGCATAGCACATATACACTGATGCTGAAAAAACAGAAGCTATAACAAGTAATGTGGAAAAACAGCGCAGCCCAGCATAATATACACATCAGTCTAATTTAAAAGGCGCATCTAAATGCTGGACGCACCTTAAAACAACCTAAAATAATTCAAATGTGATTAACCCTACTTCACAAGCATAAATAATTAACATCATAAAACATCTCAAGAACAAAAAAAAAGCTCCAAATACGGATGTCTCACAAATAAAATCATCAAACTGCTCCGCACAAAGCTGTAGTTCATTTTGTCAGCATCACGAAAGCAATTCTAAGAATACAATATTTCCCTCCATCCTGAAAAATTGTTGACATTATACCAATTCACAAGCCGGGCAAAGATCCATAGTTGTCTCAAAATTATCGTCCTATCAGTCTGCTGTACAATCTAGAAAAAAAGGCCGAACAATGTATCCTCTCCAGATTTCAAGAATCAACAGATAGATTAAATATCATACAAAATGAGCAACTCGGCTTTCGTCGAAATCACAGTACCACCCAGCAAATTCATCGATTAGTAAAGTATATTACTACGGGATTCAATTGAAAGCAGCACATCAGTACTGTATTCCTTGACATTGTAAAGTTATTTTTTTTAATTTGGCAATACGGTTTGCTTTACAATGATATGATACGTCTAATCAAGTCATGCCTTATCAATAGAAAAATGCAGATCACAATTAATGGAAAAAGCTTTACCTAAAATAAAATTTTAGCTGGAGTTCCACAAGGCTGTTCCTTACTGCTGCCCGCTTTTATTTGCGATCTACATGGCAGACATCCCATAGAACCTCATGGCGTCCGTAACGGCTTTCTACGCAGACACCACACGGCAGTATTAGGCAGATCACTCCATTCCTCACTTTGTAATTTAAAAAAAAAACTTCAAGACAGTATCTCAGTATTATAAAAAATGGTTTTCTGATTGGAGGCTCCAAGTAAACCCTCAAAACGCTTAGCGATACTCTTCACCGCAGGTGACATTCTTGTTTCATTCGTGTTTGGTAGCAAAATCCCATTGCAAACACAAACCAAATATCTCGGGTTACTACCAGACAAAAGATTGTGTTTCAGTAATCACATCAGGCACATCTGTGCGAAAGTATCCAAAACTATCACTCAACTCAGCCCCTTGATTAATCGACGCAGCAAATTAAACACATGGAAAACACAAAATACTCTATCAGATGGCGATTCCTCCTATAATTACCTATGCCTCTCCAGCTTACATACCAAAATTACGAGTGCAAAACAAATGTTTGAGAATGATACTAGACGCTCCATGGTTCATCATAAACGAACAGATTCATCGGATTTACCAATATTCCACATAACTCCTCATTCCTTCGCCCTCTAGCAGTAAAGTTCTTTTGAAAAGCGACTACGCAACTAAATCCACTGATCCAACAAGCCTCAGACTACAACAAATATGACCTCTACAAGAATAAAAGACACAAAGCCATTTCTGTTGAATAACATTTAATCCATTGAATAATAAATTGAATAACAATTTAATGTTGAATAACATCAGAGCTCACAGGGGCTTATTACTCAGCGATTTTAATACTCACAAATTACTCCTAACAACACATCTGCCGATTCAGATAACGGGTAGTTAAAAAATAAATACCTATAAATCATTAGAAAACATACATGTTTTCTAATGATTTATAGGTATTTATTTTTCTTCTCCAATGAATATTTAATTTCATTTTAAAACGCCCAGCCACATCCACGTCCACACGTATCGGGGTGACATTTGTTACTTAATTACCCTCCTTCACCGCATTGAGCCCTCAGGAAGCTTACCAATGATGGCCTATGGTATACAACCAGCCAAAAGCGATAAGGGTCATTAATAACTACGTAATCATTTCCGATAGCGCCAAATCCACTGTGATAGGCTTAACTAACTTCTTGCAAAAAACTACCTTCGTGTGTGTTTCAGCCATTAGCTAATGACTGAGCCTCTCCGAACTCTCTTCTGCACCCTATGAAATACAAAATCGAATTGGAGAGCCACAGTCAGCTAACAATAACAGAAAGGAACACCGACGTCGCTTCTTGTAGAATATTAGCAAACACATCCAGCTCGCAAGGAGAATAAATTATGCACTTAATAATACAGCGTTAACAAAAATCCAACCGATAAATCCCGCACCTCACCTCACCGTTCTACTCATATGAGGACAAAACCGGAGTATCCCGGAGAAAAACCTCATATTTCCGTACCTGACCGACTATTCCCTCTGAACTGATTGTGAAACGCAGTTCTGAGGGGGAAAGCTTTAGTAGTGCTTCACACGAAGTGAAAATATATTTCTTGATGACTCTCTGTTCATTTCCCACGTCGTACTTGTTTTATCTGTTAGAAATTCTTCGGTCTGAATTACTTGTCGGCGAATGGGTCTTTTATACTTCTGTAGCGAAATCAACAATTATGACGTCATGAATGAACACTTACATTGTTTATTTTAAATGTATATTCAGTTTATGTTCGTAAATTCCGTGACAATGACCAGTTGACCAATAATGAACTTAAAGTGCAATGGCTCCTTTTAAAAGAATGAAACATGACGCGAGTTTTAAGTGCAAAGTGATTAAATTTGCAAAAGAAAATATTAACTGTGTTGCTGCACGGCAGTTCATGATTGCTAAAAGAAAGCAAAAAAAATATTTATTGTCTCAAATCGGAAATATGGATGAAACTCCAGTTATGTTTGACATGATCGGGAATAGAACAGTAGAATTGAAAGGAAGTAAAATTATTTCTTTAAAAACAACTGGACATGATAAAAGACGTTTCACAGTTGTACTTGCTTGTATGGCTGAAGGTACTAAATTAAAACCTATGATAATTTTTTAAAAGAAAAACAATGCCAAAAATCAAAATTCCAAGAAACGTTTTTGTCCATGTTCATGAGAATGGTTGGATGGACGAAGCAGGAGTTAAGCTGTGGATAAAAAATATTTGGAATACACGACATGGTGCATTAAAAAATCCAAACAGTCTTTTAGTTTAGGACATGCTCAAATCCCATTTAACGGAGAGCACAAAATTTTTATTAAGAGAAAATAATATCAATATGGTATTATTATACAAAATAATACCAGTGATTCCAAGTGGGTTAACTTCACTAGTGCAACTGTTGGATGTTTGTATAAACAAGTCATTTAAAGACAGTCGACGAAAACAGTGGAATGTGAGAAAAACAGTGGAAGGAGAGAAAAAGTTACACAAAAGGACAAATGCGACATGCATCTTTGGTAACTTGTGTAAATGGGTAGAGAAAACATGGGATGAATTAAAACCATGTACAGTAATAAAATATTTTAAAAATATGTGTATCTAACAAATTAGATGGCTTGGAAGATGATTTTGCTTACCATGATGACGAAATTGATGCTAAATCTGACGGAGAAAATGAATACAATTTATATGACGATATACCGGAAGAAATTACAGAACCAGAGTACAATGAACTTTTCATATATTCAGACAGTGAAAATTATATTTTAATTATGTAGTTGCCTACCTATTTTCTTTTGTAAATAAATAATTATATAACATGTAAATAATTTTTTCTGTAAATAAATTTGTTATAAGTTAAAATATATTTACTTATTTATCCTTTTTGTATATTGCTAATACATTTAACAGAGTATGAAACGTACTAGTTTTTTTCTTGGAAAGCAATAAATTTTTGACCCGGCGTATAAGTCGACTTAAACAATTGAGTACTTTTTTTCAATGCTGAGAAGTCAACTTATACGCCGGAACATACGATATTTTAAACTAGGCCATTGGATCTTTGCAGATAACTGTAAATTGTTTAAAAACGTTAAAACACAATTACTTAATACGTATTCCATAAATAAGAAAATATCAATTCAAAATATTAATGCTCATTTAACATCCCAATCCGAATAGTAGTGGTGAAATTTTTATACCCAACCCGTGAGATATTTTAATTGCAATCTCGCTGGTGTGATTCCACGTGTGCAATACACACCTATGAAATTGCAATGTAACTGACATTATATTTTTGCATTTATTTTTGTTAAAGGCTACCCTTATTGTTTCCTGGCTTTTCATAATTCCTAAAATTAAACGCAATATATTAATGCTTCATGGCGATAAACCACGAAGCGTAAACCATGCATCACATTCTTGTTAATAGCCCGGGTGTGCTGTCGCAAATACGGACACCTTTGAATCCTTTAAACAGACGTACAGATGCTGCAATCGTTCAAATTCTTAGCATTCTAGTGGTTTTAAACCACTCAGAAGGCGAAGCAAGGAGTGCATTGAGACAATGACTGCAATTAGTTATTATGTCAACCAGTGCAGTTGAACGTTGTGATTTATCACGAGTTGCTGTTTTTATTATATTTAATATTATTTTTTTTATTTTTTTAATATGATAATATTTTTATTTATCTGCTAAAATATTTACACATACAATAAACATATTGAGTAACATTGCAACTCATAATTTTAGAGAATTCAGCACAAAGTGCTACACTTTCTATATTGGATTTCAATTAAAATTTTTAAAAATACTTTTTTGTCTTTATATTATGTCTCAGCTTCCAAGGATGCCCTCTCATTCCATCAATTGAAATCTTGTATCACCCTTTCAGAAATTTGTAAGCCTCAATCATATCACCCCCTCTTTCTCCTGTTTGCTAGTGTCTGCAGTCTACAAATTCTCAATCTGTCTTCATAATCAGTATTCCACAATCCTGATAGCATTTTAACACTCTCCTTTGTACTCTCTCTCCAACATATCAGAATCACAACGGAAACCAGACCTGCTCACAATAGTTCAAGTGAGGTCTTATCAAGGCCTTGTAAAGAGGCAAAATAACATCCTTATCTTTACATGTGAAAGTTCGTTTCAGCATTCCAATAGTCTTTTGAGTTGTATTCACAGTCATTGCCACATGGCCCCTGAACTTCAACTTCCTATCTATTAACACTCCAAGATCTCTAGCCTCATCAATTTCGTCAAGGCTAATCCCTGATTTCTAATCATGCTGAAGTGAATGACCGATTTTACTAACATTGAACTGCTACCCATTTTCCCCTGCCCACAATTCCAACCGATTCAAATCATAATGCAAAGAATGCATATCAGCAGCATTCCTGATTACCCTACCTATCTTTACATCATCATCATCAGCAAATAGCTGTAGGTCGCTTGTCAAATCCTTCCCAATATCATTAATGTACAGATTGAATAACAGTGGACCAAACACTGAACCTTGGGGCACACCACTTGGTTTTTATTTACTCTTTGTACTGGTTATGGGCAGTACTACCATTACATCACATCCAAACTTGATATAGGCTTCCACGCAATGATCTCTAGAGATTCTGGTTTTAATTTGTTAGTGTTCATTAGTGAGCGCTGAAATAATGGCTTGTGTGTCCTTTAGAAATCTGTTAGTAGAACTTTGTGAAGGGTTGGATCAGCTAAAATCCAACAGCACATTTCCGAGAGAAGAGATAATGATAGCTGCCAGATTTGTGTGTGGTGTTGTCTGTTCACTGGATGACTGATCAGGACGAGCTACATTCGCATATGTCCTAGATTGGTGTTGCGGAGTTACTGTTTTGGGAACCTTTGGTTTCGTCTGAAGAGCGTCTGATCTTTTATATTGAACTTCAGGAAACTGTGAAGTAATCTCTGACATAGGTGTGCTGAGTGAGGAAGAAAATGTTTCTGCTTCTGATTTTCTATTTCTTGGATTGTAAGCGCATCCTTTGTAATTGGAAGTGTGAGGACCGCCACAATTGCCACATTTAGCCGGGGTAGATTTTGGTTTAGTGCATGTATTTATTTGTTTGGTGGGCGACCCCACATTTTAGACATCTGAATTCAGCCCTGCACATCTTCTGGGCGGCATAGCCAAATCTTTGACATCTGTGGCACTGCCCTGTTGAAGCTCTTTTTCTTAGTGATTCGATAGTAATTTTTAGTCCACAGATGGATGTCAGATCATATATGTGCTTCCAAGCTTGACTGATCTCAATTAGAACCAGTGGCATTGGAGTCTTGTCTTTTTTGGTCATTCTACTGACCTTAACGGGTGGTAGGTCTTGGTGGTATAGATCCGCAACCACTTATTTTATGGATACGTCCTCCGAGACAACTCTAATTACTACCTTCAGGTTTCTTTCTCATCCTAGTGAAAAAGTATGATACTGCATACCTTTGGCATCCAATTCACCAGTCAACCTTCGATAATCCATCGCTGAGCAGGGCCGTATTTTAATTCCTTCTGTGACATTCTTTGCTTGACGGTATGAAATCTTTTAATTGGACATCACAGTCCTTAGGGGCATCCATTTTTTCCTTTTTCGCAGAATAATCGGAGGTATCGTTTCCCTTGATGAGGTAGGAGAGTCCGGGTCAGGACCATCTTCTTCCATTCGATCCGCTTTGGGTGGTTCAGAGACTGCATGACAGTTCGTGATAGCGGCTCGTGTTAGTGTATTATTGATGGTGAATTTTGAATTTGATTGATATGTTTTTTTTGCGATCAAGTCAATTGCTTGCTACCATAAACCGACACTTTATTTTTCCATAGTGGTTTATCCAGGTAAGTCAATTGAAATTAAAAGGACGATTAGCTAGGCCTGCTGCCGCTAGTATGGCCATTGTTTGATATCATGTAATCATAAGCAACTCTCTATTTGCTATCGTGACAAGGGCAAGCCATGTCCTGCCCCACAGAACAGACTTTGGGACACCATATGAAGAACTAAATTTCAAAGAACTTTTGGCTATATTCAACCATGTAGGCAATCTACTGCACACTAACTGGCCAGGTAAAGTCGTAATTCATCAAATAAAAGAGGTTGATTCAGATGACCCTCAACTCTCTGAACTTCTTCCCAGTATCCATCAAGATAGCACCAGCGTAATAAAAATAACTGCTGATGACAATTCCATTGCAAATCACAGCGATTATCAGGATTTCTCGCTCGTAAAAAACGCAAAACTACACTCTATGAACCACCCAAAGCGGATCGACCAGAAGAAAACATAAATTACTTAAGGAAAAAATTATAAAATATTGTATCAAAAACAATATATGGTGTTTGAAGATAAAAGTACAGATATTTGTAATAAACAAAAAAATTAATTAATTAGTCAATATCTATAATAAATTTTAAAATTCATTTCAAATAATAGACAAAAAAAAAAACAAATTAATAAAAGAAAACGTTTTCTTTGCATAAATGATAAAATGTGATAACAAAAATTTTGCCCTTTGTCGAGAATGGAACTCTCAGTAAAACTCTTAATTTTGCGTTGTAAATCGACCATGTCGGATTTTGTTAAATATTACTACTGCATCTGAGTTACAAGTTTGTGTAAATAAGCACGTGCATCGACTAAGAAATTGTATGAAAACATTTCTTAAAAATTTTAATAAATTACGATCTAACAGGAAAAAATAAACAAAAAGAGAAGAGTAGATAACAAAAAAGAGGAACAAAATAAAAAAGAGAGAGAATAAAACAGGATTAATAAAAATTGCTGCAATAAAAAAGTTTAAGTCGAAACTCATTAAATGAAGTTTACTTTGAACAACTGGAATAATTTTAAAGTCGACACACAATTATTTACTTATTTACTGGTAGAGACCTTCTTGCATCCATTTTCTTAGTAAGCTCCTTAAAAGGGGTGTGTAATTAGTCAAAGCTGTTCTTATAAGCTCGTTACATTCTCTTCATGCGCAAGTTCCCGTGCCATCTCATCGGTCAAAGGTTGCGGCTCTACTTACCGAAATTATTTTGGCTCCAAAAGGACGCGTAGTTGGCCACCCCTGTTATAAAGTAAAGCGATGGCAAGATAATCTAAATAAGGTAATCTAAATCAGCGGCTTGGCATAATTACGAAGAACCCCACATGCGCAATTTGACTGCACATTAGCTACAAAAACACACATTTTATGATCTAAAAAAACGTTTTCAAATACAAAGTATTGCTACCAAGATTCGCCTTCTTGTATGGGTACATAATATTTAAATTTTGCAAATACATTTGAAATGTTTATTAGAACAGATATTGCCCTTACTCTTAAAACTCTGAGTTTTTGGATTTCAATTCTGCAGTATTGTGTGACACCGAACTACCTCAACCAAGCAAAGACCTTTAAAGAATGTTTTTTCCACTTGTAGTCAGCCAATAGGTGTCCCCCACTTTGGGACTCTCTCTCTCTCTCTCGGGGAGCACTTTATATATCCTAAAACCACAGAGACCTCACCCACATCAATATTCTGCGCTGTTGTTGTGACCTCTACAATCGAGACTATACAATCGTTATCGACGCTAACCGTTTGCCCTGCATACCATTCAAAGAAATTCGTACTATCAACCCGACAGAGTTCACCATGCACTCAATGGATACATTTCTAAAGTTAAATTTTTGTAAGATGTGGTGTTCTTTGTGAAGTACACGCGATGGAGGTAGTAAGTATTTCACCAACATTCCCAAACTCATATCCTTCCTTTATAAAAAAAAAAGTCACGATTTCACAATACTCTATTAATATGATAGAGATGTTCTACTGCTAAAATTCACCAATGTTCTTTAACCTTTACGCTCTAATCCACAGTGCCGCATTTGGATTTCTGTCACGTACTCTGTGTGTTCAATAGAAGCACTGCACAACAACTTCCCTTCAAAGGAGAGAGATCAGTTTAACATGCTATATTTATTTCTTTCCACATAGTTTGTTTAGTTCCATCATTTTAGAGTATCCATTGAGAATACTATATGTAGATGAAAAATATCCTTATCCTCATAATCAACCTCCTGATTTAGCTACTCAGGAGGTGTACAGGATATTCTGATAGTACTACATGAAACGTTACACCATTTCTAACTTCCTATCTACAACTTTCCTTCAAATCAATCTATTATCTCTCAACATTGCAATATTTTCAGACCGCTCTGGTATGTCTATATTCTAAGGCTTCTTTTTACTGTATCAATCCACCTATAAATTGTCTTCCACTGGGTCCTTTTCCTGCCAACCTGGAATAGAATATTTGTTTAGCTAATCTTTCCTCTACCATTCTGTTTACGCGACCATACCACCTGAGATTAGCTCTGTTAACTCCTGGGCGCTAACATCGCCAAGTCCTTTCCTAATGTCCTCTTTTTTAATACGATATTGCCATTGATGCCATCTGTTCATCCCTAATATTTATCAGGACTCATATTCTGCGATCTCTACTGTTTGGTCAAGTGTTTTATTTCTTATCCGTCTATTAGATCCATAAATTAAAATTGATCTGAATTGTTTTGTACGTCCTGATTTGATTATTTGATTTGTATGCCACTAATTTAGTGTTTGACTAATTTCTTTCTTATTCCATATAGAATTATTCAGTTGACTTCCTGCCATACCAGCTTTCTTGATTCTGTTGTCTATTTCCATATTTAATTTACCATCATCACTGAATATTGTGTTTAAGAGCTGAAATGTTTTACTTTAGGTTCTGTCGGTTCTCCATTCACAATGCAGTTGATATTTTCAAAGCTTCTGCCTATTTCCATTGTCTTTTCTTCTTTTTTTTTGCTACTTTTCATACCAAATGTATTACAACAGATTCAGTTTCTCACGAAATCCTACACATTTGTACTAGATTTATTTAGGAGTATAAGGTGGGATAGTTGGTCTCACATAGTGGTGGAGAGTTTTCTCACTGACATTCGGGTCTTTTCGTCCCACAAAACAGGCAAACCAGCCCAGTGAATTCACAGATCTACAGACAAAGGATACTCTTGGAAAGAAAGGCAACCGGAAACCATCTTGTTCCACAAAACGTCCCTAATATAGCAGTATTTTCAATCATTAGTTTTGGGAAAAATCACAAACACACATGGCTTTTTCTGTGTAATGAAAAACTCATATTTTGAATACTCATCAGGAAGTAGATAACAAAAGAGCCCCTCATTTATAGAAATGAGAGATTTTTTTTACTCTAAGAAAACACTCCCTCATTCATAGAAATGAGGGACTGTTTTCTAAGAATAATATAATTAAATCTGAATATTTGAAGAAGTTGCGTCAAGGCCATATCCATCTCAAAATATACTCAGAGATGAGAGCAGTTGAGATTACGATATACAATACGCAAAATGGTAGTCAGTGACTACACACACGAGTAGCCAAGGCCTTAAAAGTAAGACCCTCATTAATATTTCCATGTGTGTGTGTGTGTGTGTGTGTGTGTGTGTGTGGCCACTGACCCGTATCTACTCACACTTCCACTACAAATGTTAAGTTGCAGATTCACTCACCGTTTATGTCCACATAGAAAAACGGATTTTCATAAATTCAAAGTAGAGAAAAATGATGATGAGAAGAAGACGAAATCTGGTTGAGATTTTACGCAAGAACTCAGAATGGATTACGCTGGTTGATAAGCGGAAAGAAGGCAGCAAAAATTTTGTTTCTGTAGGGACTCTAAAATTCCCGTCACTGCCACAAAGTACTTCCTTACCCTTGGATAATGAGGTGTAAACTACACATTTTACTCCGCGTTCCCACAAAAAAACTGCAATTCATTAACTGTTTACATGAAAGCAGTATTTCCATCCGTCAGGAGAATATTTCAGGCGGGCGGTGCTCATCTACCAAACAGCAATATCACCGAAATATTTTTGCATTTATTCCGTTTGAAGACTCCACTAATTGTTTCCGGCGTGATTCCTACAAGTAAAGAAAATAGACATTTGTTTCTCACCCTTTCATGTGTACCCCATTTTTTAATATTAGTTTTTGTGGCGCAACTACGCAACTAAATCCACTGATCCAACAAGCTTCAGATTACAAAGAATATGACCTCTACAAGCATAAACGACACAAAGTCTCTTTTGTTGGATAACATTTAATGAATAACATTTAATCCATCAGCCTCCACAGGGCGATTTTAATACTCACAAATTTCTCCTAACAACACATCTACCGATTCAGATAACGGGGAGTATAACAAACTGTAAGCTTCACCCTTCACCTTTATGCGTTATGAGTTTTTAACTCATTTAAAAACAATTTTAAAAATATTATATTAGCTTCAGCGTGTAGTTCAAAATGGTGTTAAAATTTATTCAAAAAATTGAGAACTATTAACTGTAAATCATCATCATCATGCATATCAAGGATTTTAGGCCTAGCGTGGCTGTTCCGGCTTTAAAAGTAATCGTTGAATCGTTTAAGAGGACGTCCTGGTTTTCTTTTTCCTAATGGCTTGTACTTTAAGGCTTGTTTTGGTAATCTTTCTGTTTTCATTCTTTGAACGTGTTCCATCCATTTAAGTTTATATTTTTTAATTTTTTCTATTGCTGGTTCTTTATTTAGTTCTTTCATAGTTTCTTCGTTTCTTTTGTGATCAAATAGGGTATACTTTCCAGTTTTTCTCAAAAACTTCATTTCTGCTGTTGTCAATCTTTTTTTGTCTTTTTGTTTTATTGTCCAGATTTCGCTTCCATACATTAAGACCGGTAAGGCTAATGTATTGTATATTTATATATATATATATATATATATATATTTATAGTGTTTTTGAACTCTATATTAACTGTAAATAATACTCTAATTATAATAATACGTAAATTCTATATTTTATCATTTACTAATATTATTTTAGATACAGCAAATTAACAATATAAAATATACCTTCTATGTCTTTCAATTTGCACATCATTGTGCAATTTTTTAACGCAGTACTTGTATTATGAATTTTTGTTTTGTAGTTAGTAACACACTTCTTGTATAACTGCACTTCCCGGGACAAAAAGATCCACCGAGTTACTATAATAGGGCAGGTTTTTATCGCAATACTTATATTTTAAAACATTTCTTGCTAGTAACACAAGGGATAGTATTACTGCAGTACCTAAGACAGAAGGGCTCTAGGTACAAGTACATTGCTCTGGATTGTTATAACAATCCACAACCATGCTTTTTAGGACGTACATGTTTTATTTATGCATATTAAATCCACGAAATATAATCGAAGCTAAGACATATATGTTTTCCAATTATTTATAAGTATTTATTTCTCTTCTCCAACGAATATTTAATTTCATTGTAAAACCCCCAGCCACATCCACGTCCACACGTATCGGGGGGACAGTTTTGTTACTTGATTACCCTTCATCACCGCATTGAGCCCTTAGGAAGCATTCAATGATGGCCTACGGTATCGAACCGTCCAAAAGCGATAAGGGTCCTTAATAACTACATAATCATTTCGGATAGCGCCAAATCCACTGTGATAGGCTTAACTAACTTCTTGCAAAAAACTACCTTCGTGTATTTCAGCCATTAGCTAGTGACAAAGCATCTCCTAACTCTCTTCTGCACCCTATGAAATACAAAATCGAATTGGAGAGCAAAAGTCAGCTAACAATAACAGAAAGGAACACCGACGTCGCTTCTTGTAGAATATTAGCAAACACATCCAGCTCGCAAGGAGAATAAATTATGCACTTAATAATACAGCGTAACAAAAATCCAACCGATAAAACCAGCACCGCACCACACCGTTCTAATCATATGAGGACAAAACCGGAGTATCCCGGAGAAAAACCTCATATTTCCGCACGTCACCGACTATCCCTCAGAACGGATGGTGTAACGCAGTTCTGAGGGGAAGAGCTTTAGTAGTGCTTCACACGAAGTGAAAATATACAGGGTGTTCGGGATAAATTTGACAGTTTCGTAAGGAAAAAGAAAATCTTCTTTGTATCTATTAAATTTAATGAATTGACAAAAAAACATTACAGGCAGAGTTAATTACAATACTATCAACAAGATTTACTCAAAATAACCACCATTAGCATCGATCACAGCTTCAATTCTGCTTCGGAACCTCGAACAAGCTGATGCTACAGTCTCCCTGGGAAGGGCCGCAAAAACTGTTTTAATTTTATCCATTAACTGGGCTTTTGTATTACTGGAAGTGCGATTGGTGTCTTTTTCAACTGCGCCCCATACAAAATAATCCATGGGGTTAAGGTCTGGGGAGTTTGGAGGCCAAACATTTGGACTGGTGAAGTCGTAGAAATTTTCAGACAACCATTTTTGACTTTTCCCAGAGGTGTGGCAAGGGGCCGAATCCTGCTGCCATACATACGGCCTACCATTGGCTACCCTTGTTATCCAGGGCTTGACTACAGTTAGCAACTCCACGAACAAAGCCCGAATTCCAATGCCAGGGTTCTTCAACACCTGTTCCTGCAGATTTGCGAGGAATTCTGCTGTACGAACGCAATCAGATCGTCTGCTAGGGATCTTTCTTCTTGCTACATCCTCGTAGTCACCATTGCAAGTCTCGAGTTCATGCCTGATTGTTTTTACTGTATTCAGGGAGCATTGGGCAGCAGTCGTAATATCCTTATTTTGATGGCGGGCACGAATCATCATGATACAAGTTATTCTCTTCCATGATTCAGGTGGGTTCCAGCTATCCATCCTTTCTGACATCTTGTATATGAATGAAGAAGGGTCCAAACTTTTAAATGAAGAGAAGTGTGTGTTAATACATGTAACTTACGGAAAAATATAATTAATTATAAATATGTCAAATTTATCCCGAACACCCTGTATTTCTTGATGACTCTCTGTTCATTTCCCACGTCGGTACCTTGTTTTATCGCATTCTTCCGTATACTGTTCACTTTTCTAAAGATTCTTCGGTCTGAATTACCTCTCAGCGAATACTTCCGAAGCGATATCAACAATAATGTCGTCATAAATAAAAAATTTCATTATTTATTATAACTGTTATTTCATTTTATATTCGTAATTGTCGTAACAATGTTCTTATATGCAAATTCTTCTGTTGTGAATTCTATTGTTATTATTTAAACAATGGGGTTTCTGTTTTATTAGTGTAGTTTACAAGATGCTATGTCAGTGTTTCTCAACCTTCTTTCGTGTGTGTCCCATTTTTAATATTAGTTTTTGTGGGGCCCCACCTTTCTCCCTTGTAATTCTTGTGTTGAGACATTGCAAAACCCATAAATTCGATAAAGAGCCAAGAGGCTATATTTCCTGCGGCGTAAATTACGTTAAGGGGATCATAAATCCCTCATTATTTTAAAACCGGATACGAAACTTGGAGATCAAAATCTAGAGTTTCATTCCAAAGAACTATCGATGAGTACCCAGATGTTGACTTACGCATTGACTCGCCGATAGTTCTTCGGCATGAAACTCTTAGATTTCGATCTCTGAGTTTCGTATCCGGCTTTAAAATAATAAGCGATTTATGATCCCCTTAACCTAAACTAGGAATTCATTAAAATCTTTAAATATTCATTCTAATTTAAATTCGTCTTTTGAAAAGTGTGTAGATCGACCTTTGGGAATCATTCGCAATTTCATCACGGGAAGTACTGAATATTCTGGAAATGTATCCGCGAGTATAAATAAGGCTTGAAATGGCAAGATGGCAGTAACACCGCAACAGTGAGAAATCGATAGTCGGCGTTATTTTTCTTCTATACGCAACGACTGTGATACACGGTATAAAAACGATATTTTCTAGTGTAGAAAACTGAATAAATGTTTAATTAGACATAAGAAGGCATCTCACGTCTGTGGAGCATCGACGTCAAGATATTCAGGTTCAATGACTATCACTCCGAAAGTGAAATCAAGAAAGTATGCAAAGATTATTTAGATTTTTTTCTTTTTACAAAGACTGAAGTAAGACCACCGTGTGTTATTGTTCGAAAATTCCATCGGTCGATAACATGAAACCGAATAAAAGTAAAATATATTTGGACACATTTCGTAAGGAGAGAGTTAACACATCTGAAGAGTTTACTAGCTTCTTACAAAGTCGCATATAGAACAGCTAGGTGAAAAATGCCCCACACCATCGGAGAAGACCTAATTCTGACAGCTGCGATTGATATGTGGAAATTATACTTGGAGAAAGTTTTGCAAAACAAGTACAATGCATACCGCTATCAATGGATACTGTTGCTCGACGAATTGCGTGAAGGTATGCAGCAACAACGTTTGTCGAAGCTTTGATAACAATTATTCTCAATTCAGAGTGACAAGTCAACAAATAGCAACAAAGATTGTCATTTAATTGCTTATGTTCGATTTTGAAATGAATTAACAGCAGTTGAAGAGTTATTGTTTTATAAACCAGTAGACAGAAGAGCCACAGCACCAGAATTGTTCAAAATAATGGACGATTTTGAACAATTTTGAACGATTATATGCAAGGCAAACATACAGCGGAAAAATTGTGTTGGAATTTGCACTGATGGTGCTCGACTTATGACTGGAAGGTTTTAAGGTTTACAAGCCCTTCTGAGGGAAAAATCTCCAGAATGTATTTGGCATATTGCATGATTAATAGAGAACTCTTGCTGCAAAGGAAATCCGTCCTGGTCTGAACATTGTGTTAATAACAGTTATAACCTTCGTCATTTATATAAAAATGAGATACTTAAAATCATGACTGTGTTCTGAACTTTTGCAAAGACATGGCTACAGCGGAACATTCAGCGTTACTATTTTACGGCGAGACAAGATGGGTATTACAGGGGAAATGTTTTAAACGTGTTTACGACTTAAGTGACGAAATAGCAATCTTCTTGAAAAAGGAAAATAACGAAGAAGCAGAGAAGTTCAGAGAGCACTTATTTGTGATGAAATTGAGCTATTGGTTGGACATATTCGGGAATCTAAATATATTAAATCCGTAACTCCAAGGAAATAATATGCATATCTTAGAGATGAGTGACAAAGTTAATGCTTTTTGTAAAATACTAGAGAGTTATGGAACAAAAAGGTAAAGCAACAAAAATGAGAAATGTTTACAGATGTGGATGAATTCATCAGAACCTACAAGGCAGAAGAGCAACACAAGAAGAGCAACACAAGAAGAGCAACACATCAAAGTTTTACTTGAAACTATTGAAAATCATTTAATAATGTTCACAAAGAATTTTAGAAACTATTTTATAACCGACGACAACATAATGGCAATGCATTTGGGTTAGCGACCCGTTTCAAATTACCCCTGAAGGTTTCTCATTTCAAGACGTGGAACAATTTATAGACTTCACGTCAAGCGGCGAAATCAAAACACAATTCGCATCTAAAATTCTGTTCGATTTTGGGACCGGAGTTGATAAATTTTGGAAGCATAAGGAATAATCGGGTATTAAATTAATAGGCAGAATTTTAGTGGAGAAGATTTCAACTGAAAAGTTACACTACTGTTAAGAATTTGGCTATTTTACAGAGCCATTTGTTAATAATATTACAGTCAAATAAAAGGTAACATAGAAATTAACAAACTGTATATTACAGAGCTAATATTCATTTGAAATAATAAGAAATAACTATTTATTTCTTGTGCTGGCAAAAGAAATTTCTAAAAAAAAACGTAAGGGCGAGTTCAAAACCTTGATTGTCGCAAATATCTGTTACTTAAAATTACTAATGCTAAAGAAAAAAATAAATAAAATAAATAAATTTCAGTTACAGAAATAGGTTAAGGGCATAAGGAATCGCAGGTAAAATTAATAGTCAATATTGGTTTTAAAAAAATTAAATGTAAGCATTAATTTACTACACCAATAATTTCCCACGGGAACGAAGAATGGATAATTTTAGGATATGTGTCATCACATTCATGTGAATGCTAATCACTTAGTCATATGTAAGTATTTGAGAAACATCCAAACTTGAGAAAATGCTACCTTTTGAACAATACCACGATTTACAGATGAGACTTGTCATCTTCGTGAAAGATCCCTTTGAAGAAAACCGCTCACTGGGGGATATTGCTCATGACAATAACATAGCATCTATGGGCTGAAATCTAAAGGAAGAAGTACTCAACTATTTCAGGTTACAGTATTTATATAAATGTCATTCTTTGTGGTTTTGTGTTTGTGTTATTGTGTGGATATAAAATTCAACTATTTTGGAATATTTTTTTTGGAATATTCGTATTTAGAAGAGCCATTCTGGAAAGCTGTAAGTCATTTTAAATTATCATTAGAATTTCTAGAATACATACAAAAATTTTGTAATCCATTTAACTGTCCATTTATTTTCATTTATTTATTTAAAAATGCCATAGAGACACTAGCATATGATTAAATTATTCAGAAAAGTTAGAAAAACACAGCCGCCGCTAGACTCTACTCTACTCTAAGAATTCCCACCCTTTAACAGGAAAGAAATACCCCAAAATGTATTGGAAAATTAGTACAATCATCTATAGAAGAAAAGAAAAGTGTATGTATGTTTAAGTAAGATCACTTTCGAAATCGCCGTGAATTCACACACGATTTGTGTCTTTATTAAACTTTAAGATCATAATTTTAGACAAATCAAAATATTCGGATGAATTATGAATCAAATATGAACTTGAATTAGAATATGAATATAGAAGAAAATACGGATGAGCTATGAAAAAAAAATGTTTGAGTGACACCAGCATATAATTAAATTATTCAGAAAATCTCGAAACACTGCCGCCATTACGACTGTACTCTACTCTAAGAATTCCCACCCTTTAACAGGAAAGAAATACCCCATAATGTATTGGAAATTAGTACACGCTTCTATTGACAACCAAACATGACGACAATGACAAATGTGTGTCACCCTGGGAAAATTCGAAGATATCTTATCTCAAAAACATCGCCCACAATTCCATAGCCAAACCAAAACACCATGTGATATCACAGAGAGATATGTTCTCCAGAAATTTCCAAACACATAGCGTCACGATTCTTATCTCTAAATATCACCCGCAATGCTTTAAGCAAACCAAAAACACCACGCGATGTCCCTGACGAGGGCGCCAGCGAAATTCCAAACTCTATAACAATAAACATTCACGTCACGTTTCCTTATCTTATCTTGATCTTGATCTGGTCAGAAGTGTCCCACCAATGACAACACGATCCCTTTCCATTCAAAACAACAACGTCACTTATTTACACCCAACAAATGACGTCACTTATTTACAAATAACAAATGACGTCACTTATCTTCATCTGATAACAACAAACATTCACGTCATGATTCCTTATCTTATCTTGATCTTGTTAGAAGTGTCACACCAATCACGACACGATTCCTTATCTCTAATATATCTTCCTTTCCATTCAAAACAATAACGTCACTTATTTACAACTAAGAAATGACGTCACTTATTTACAACTAACAAATGACGTCATCTATCTACATCTGATAACAACACACCCACGTCACGATTCCTTATCTTATCTTGATCTTGATCTTGTTCAGAGTGTCCCACCAATCACAACACGAATCCTTATCTCTACCATCACCCATAATTCCATACGCGAACCAAAACACAAGAACTCACGTCACTGACACACATATCCCCAGGGAAATTCCTAACATTCCAATCTCATGACGTCACGCCCACAATGACGTAACTATTCCTTATCTTATCTTGATCTTGATCTTGTTCAAACCACCACCCCTAGTACTTTAGTGTAACAAAGATACAACATGTAGACTCGCAAGACTAGTGGTTCTCAAACTTTTTCACACTGCGGCACACTTGATAAGGTACATTTCTGCACGCTGGTATTCTTTGCTGGACTTTTGTGCAAGTTTCACAATTGTTATTTAAGTTTTGGCATTACGTACACTGGATCTGTAAATCATCTGCTACCTGAGTTTGTTGTATGCTGCGAAAAATTCAGCAATTTAATTCCAAGCAAACTGAACAGACACCATAATACTAAAAAAATCATTTAATAGATAAAACATGTCAATCCGACGGTACAAAATAGCAACAATTACAAAAGAAAGGCAAGTAGCGAGTTATAAGATGGCTGAAATAATTGCCAGTAACATTCAGCTGCTTACAATAGCACAAATGTTGATTTTTCCTGCTTGTAAAGAAATTGTTACAATATACAAATCTGTAAGAGGAGATAAATCTGTAAGAGGAGAGGCTGCCGTGAAGAAGACATCAAATGTACCTCTGTCGAATGATACTATTTCTTGCCGCATAGGAGACGTTCTCTCACATCTGGAAACGAGTAGTCGAAAAAGTGTATGATGGTAAAAAATTTCACTTCAACTGTCGACAGACAAACAAAACACCAACTACTGAGTTACATAAGATTTTTAGAGACGGAGATTCTGTTGTTGAACTGTTGTTATTATGCACCAAATTATCTGTTACATCAACTGGATCAAACATATACGGACAACCACGTTGCAAGAAAATACGCTATGTTGGGAAATTGTATTTCAGTATGAAGTGATGGTGCGCCAGCAATGACTGGTTGAATTAAAGGTTTTATTTCAAGATTAAAGCCAGATTTTTCTAAGGTAGTGTCCATTCATTGTTGCTTACATCGAGAAATCTTGGTAGCTAAAACGATTCATGAAGCCCTAAGGTGCGTAATAGACTCATTAGTTGCTGTGGTTAACCACATTGAAACTAGATCACTTAAGACTAGACTCCACATCTCGAAAAGATGATGTACAAGGAATTCAGAACTCTGGTCCTTCGGACCGATATTCGGTGGTTATCCAATATTGCTACCGAGAAACCTGAGTTTGTCACCCTGATTAAAGACAACACATGAACAGAGAGTCATCAAGAAATATATTTTCACTTCGTGTGAAGCACTACTAAATCTTTTCCCCTTAGAAATGCGTTCTACAATTAGTTTTGAGGGATAGTCGGTCATGTGCAGAAATATGAGGTTTTTCTCCGGGATACTCCGATTTTGTCCTCATATGATTAGAACGGTGAGGTGAGGTGCGGGTTTTTATCGGGTGGCTTTTTGTTACCCGGTATTAGTAAGTGCATAATTTATTCTCCTTGCGAGCTGGATGTGTTTGCTAATATTCTACAAGAAGCGACGTCGGTGTTCCTTTCTGTTATTGTTAGCTGACTGTGGCTCTCCAATTCGATTTTGTATTTTATAGGGTGCAGAAGAGAGTTCGGAGATGCTCAGTCACTAGCTAATGGATAAAACACGAGAAGGTAGTTTTTTGCAAGAAGTTAGTTAAGCCTATCACAGTGGATCTGGCGCTATCGGAAATGATTATGTAGTTATTAGTGACCCATATCGCTTTTGGCTGGTTGTATACCATAGGCCATCATTGTAAGCTCCTGAGGGCTCAATGCGGTGATGGAGGGTATTCAAGTAACAAAACGTCCCCTCCCCGGCCAAACGTGTGGACGTGGATGTGGCTGGGAGTTTTAAAATGAAATTCATTATTCATTGGAGAAGAGAAATAAATACTTACAAATCATTGGAAAACATGTATGTCTTACCTCAGCTTATATTTCTTGGATTTAATATTCATAAATAAAACATGTACGTCCTAAAAAGCATGGTTGTGGATTGTTATAACAATCCAGAGCAATGTACTTCTACCTAGAGCCCTGTCCTAGGTACTGCAGTAATGCTATCCCTTGCAAAGGATACTATCCTTTACTAGCAAGGATAAATGTTTTTAAATATAAGTATTGCGATAAAAAAAAAACTACCCTATTATAGTAGCCAGATCGATCTTTTTGTCCTGGGAAGTGCAGTTATACATGAAGTGTGTTGCTAATTACAAAAAAAAAAAAAAAATTTCAATATACGTATTGCGTTAAAAAAATTGCACAATCACATGCAAATTGAAACATATAGAACGTATATTTTATATTGTTAATTTGCTGTACCTAAAATTAGTAAATGATAAAATATAGAATTTATGTATTATTATAATTAGAGTGTTATTTACAGTTAATAGTTCTCAATTTTTTGAATAAATTTTAACACCATTTTGAACTACACGTTGAAGTTTATATAATATTTTTAAAATTGTTTTTAAATTTGTTAAAAACTCATAACGCATAAAAGTGAAGGGTGAAGCTTACAGTTTGTTATACTCCCCGTTATCTGAATCTGCAGATGTGTTGTTAGGAGGAATTTGTGAGTATTAAAATCGCCCTGTGGAGGCTGGTGGATTAAATGTTATTCATTAAATGTTATCCAACAAAAGAGGCTTTGTGGCGTTTATGCTTGTAGAGGTCATATTCTTTGTAATCTGAAGCTTGTTGGATCAGTGGATTTAGTTGCGTAGTTGCGCCACAAAAACTAATATTAAAAAATGGGGCACACATGAAAGGGTGATAAACAAAGGTCTATTTTCTTTACTTTTAGCAATCACGCCGGAAACAATTAGTGGAGTCTTCAAACGGAATAAATGCAAAAATATTTCGGTGATATTGCTATTTGGTGGATGAGTACCGCCCACCTGGAATATTCTCCCCTGGTACACATATCACTGAACAATAGCTGACCTCTGCCAGCTTCGACGTTTTTTTTTTAAACTTCTTAAAAGAACTGGGCGATGGACTGAGTCCTTGACTTCTTATCCCGTCATCTGAATGAAGAAAATCTCTGTGGATGGGGTGTTATTGAGCTAAAAAGTTCTTGTCATGGCTGGGTAACGGCAATAGCTGAGCCTCAGTTAAAACTTCACTGGCCACAGCATCGCCATTTGTTACCCTGGAAGTCCTAAAAAGAACTTTGGGAACCTCCAGTTTTGCCCTTTCGCTTCTTACATGTTTCTGTATTTTAGTAATATTATGGTTAACCTTTTATTGTATTTTTTCCCATTCTTTAATTCTAATCCAGAAGAAACTAGAAGTATATGCTGCGATGGTAATCGGTTTCATTATGTTTTAATACAGCCAAATAAACCGAATCTTTTCCTTCTTAGAATACACTGTATTATGTCACAAATTGTCCGCGCAGCATTTTTAAGATGCATATAAGATGAATGAGTAAATGCTCCACTCACTGTTGTATCATTTGTTTATAGGACATTACTACAATTTGAAAATTGTAGTAATGTCCTATAAACAAATAGCAGATTACTACCATAATGTCCTATTTGTATTACTACAAATAGGACATTGTATTATTTGTTTTATAATACAATGTCCTATTATATTTGAAATAGGAGATTTGAAATATTATTTAATTAGTGATCTGATTGCCATTCTTATCATTTTCTCATTCCAGAAATTGTTCTGTATAAGTTATACACTCTAGTATAGTATATAATAGACATTTTTCTTTGCATTATAGACTTTGGTTTACGCTGTAGCAGGAAATTGCTAATGGCTCCCAAGCAAACAAGTAACGTATTTTGTAAATCGCCATGCAGCTACATTTTACTGCCAAATGAACCAGAGTCTGAAACTTCTGACTAGTTAGTTCGCATGATGATACAACGGCTTTGAGTCCATTTTACGGGAAGGTACGGCACCATCTCAATCCACAAAATTTAATTCCTGCGTGCGACCGGCATTGCTGATGAATTGCGTCTATGGCTGGGTCAGTATTCCTGACTGTAATCCGTGTGTGTGTGGTCAACGGCCGGTTTACCTGCTTGCGGGATGAAAAACACCAGATTAACTGGCAGAAAAAAAAACCTGCTCTCCACGCCCAAGACCAGCTTACTTGGCTATGCCTTAGGAAGATCCTTGAGCTCCTCACGTCGTCGACGGGAATAGAACACTCTTTCTCCAGGCATAGGGTTGCGAAGCGCAAAGCCACTAGGCCAACCTCTGATTATTCATGTAGAAAAAAAATTAGACCACCTCATGGGTTTAGTTGTCTTATGCCTTATGTTGTGTGTGCCCTTATAAGATAGTCATTTAATTTTTTTTCAATGACTGTGTCGTATACATTTATATATTTCTAGTAACAGTATAGCTGTGGACCTTGGTTACACATAGTGTACAGTTTTAAATGGACTGTTTCTGTTTTCATACATATTTGTTCTTCAGCTTATCAGTCTGTATATTATCACTGGAACAGTAATTGTATTGCATTATATGTAGAGTATGTGTAGGACTTCTGAATATATTTATTATTATTATTTGTATTACTGTAATAATTGTGTTGCAACGCTATTGTAAATTTCAAATTTCAATGTGGTTATAAATATGAGCTAACTACGCCTCGATGCACGTGTTACATATAGCACGCGTGTCGTAGTGGATTGGGGTTGTTACATGATTTCATCAAGCGGATCGGACCTTCTTACATAGAAATAAGAAGGCCCTTTCATTGTATTCTAAATGCGTTAAATGCTGACAGATGGAAATACTGCTTTCATGTAAAAAGTTAATGCATTGCAGTTTTTTGTGGGAATGTGGAGTATACACCTCATCTTCCAAGGGTAAGGAAGTACTTTGTGGCAGTGACGGGAATTTTAGAGTCCCTCCAGAAACAAATTTTTTGCTGCCTCTTTCCGCTTATCAGCCAGCGTAATCCATTCTGAGTTCTTGCGTAAAATCTCAACCAGATTTCGTCTTCTTCTCATCATCATTTTTCTCTACTTTGAATTTGTGAAAATCCGTTTTTCTATGTGGACATAAACGGTGAGTGAATCCGCAACTTAACATTTGTAGTGGAAGTGTGAGTAGATACGGGTCAGTGGCCACCCCCCCCCCACACACACACAAACACATATACACGAGGAAATATTAATGAGGGTCTTACTTTTAAGGCCTTGGCTACTCGTGTGTGTAGCCACTGACTACCATTTTGCGTATTGTATATCGTAATCTCAACTGCTCTCATCTCTGAGTATATTTTGAGATAGATATGGCATTGACGCAACTTCTTCAAATATTCAGATTTAATAATATTATTCTTAGAAAACAGTTCCTCATTTCTATGAATGAGGGACTGTTTTCTAAGAGTCGAAGGAATCCCTCATTACTATAAATGAGGTGCTCTTTGTAATCTACTTCCTGTTGAGTATTCAAAATATGAGTTTTTCATTACATAGAAAAAAAAGCCACATGTGTTTGTGTTTTTTCCCTGAAACCATTGATTGATACTGCTATATTACGGACGTTTTGTAGAACAAGATGGTTTCCGGTTGCCTTTCTTTCCAAGAGTATCCTTTGTCTGTAGATCTGTGGATTCACTGGGCTGGTTTGCCTGTTTTGAGGGACGAAAAGACCCGAATTTCAGTGAGCAAACTCTTCACCACCGTATGAGACCAACTAACCCGCTTTTATTTGATAAACCCTGATAAAGGTTACTCGAGTCACTAACGGAATCTGAACCTACGTCTTTCCATTCAAATAGTTTCATCGAAACCAACTGAAGAACTCGAGGAGAACTCATATGAGAGAAACGTTCATAATACAGAAACCTTGGCACGTGTTGAGCAGTGTTTCTATTGAACACAGAGAGTACGTGACTTTTTTTTATAATGGAAGGAGATGAGGTTGAGAATGTTGGTGAAATACTTACTACCTCCATCGCGTGTACTTCACAAAGAACACCACATCTTACAAAAATTTAACTTTACAAATGTATCCATTGAGTGCATGGTGAACTCTGTCGGGTTGATAGTACGAATTTCTTTGAATGGTATGCAGGGCAAACGGTTAGCGTCGATAACGATTGTATAGTCTCGATTGTAGAGGTCACAACAACAGCGCAGAATATTGTTGAGCCTCTTTGGTTCTAGGATATATAAAATGCTCCCCGAGAGAGAGAGAGAGAGAGAGAGAGAGAGAGAGAGAGAGTCCCAAAGTGGGGACACCCATTGGCTGACTACAAGTGGAAAAAAACATTCTTTGAAGGCCTTTGCTCGGTTGAGGTAGTTCGGTGTCACACAATACTGCAGAATAGAAATCCAAAAACTCAGGGTTTTAGGAGTAAGGGCAATATCTGTTCTAATAAACATTTCAAATGTATTTGCAAAATTTAAATGTTATGTACCCATACAAGAAGGCGAATCTTGGTAGTAATACTTTGTATTTGAAAACGTTTTGTTTATATCATAAAATGTGTGTTTTTGTAGCTAATGTGCAGTCAAATTGCGCATGTGGGGTTCTTCGTAATTATGCCAAGCCGCTGATTTAGATTACCTTATTTAGATTATCTTGCCATCGCTTTACTTTATAGCAGGGGTGGCCAACTACATGTCCTTTTGGAGCCAAAATAATTTCGGTAAGAAGAACCGCAACCTTTGATCGATGAGATGGCACGGGAGCTTGCGCATGGAGAGGATGTAACGAGCTTATAAGAACAGCTTTCACTATTTACACACCCCTTTTAAGGAGCTTACTAAGAAAATGGATGCAAGAAGGCCTCAACCAGTAAATAAGTAAATAAAATTAATTGTGTGTCGACTTTAAAATTATTCCAATTGTTCAAAGTAAACTTCATTTAATGAGTTTCGACTTAAACTTTTTTATTGCAGCAATTTTTATTAATCCTGTTTTGTTCTCTCTCTTTTTTATTTTGTTCCTCTTTTTTGTTATCTACTCTTCTCTTTTTGTTTATTTTTTCCTGGTAAATCATAAATAGCCGCGTTACACGTGGACGCGAGCAGCATGCGGCTCGCGAGCCGTGTTGTGGCCACCCCTGCTTTATGATATACTAAATAGAGTGAAATCATCAGGAATAAAGTGAATGAAATAGAATAATTTTCATTTAAAACTTCTTTATACACACAGTTGACATAAAGCCTTCTTTGACATGCCCTAAAATTTCCTTCTTACTTTTTTGAAATGCCTTTGTAATCCTTTTAATGGCATAGGCATCTGATGCTAATAATGCTATTCTCTGACATTGCATCCAGTATCTTCGACCAACGGAGGAAAAAATTAATGTCGTCCTCCCTCGGGATAACCGAACTAACTATTCAGCCGATCTGCGTTATTTGGAATGACTTCAGAAGCATCTAAACTGAGTTGGCTGAACCTTATGTCTGTGAACTGCTTTTTTCTTCTGGTCTCCCTTCTCCGCTTTGAGCTCCCATTAATGATAATGTAGCATTACGAGAATTTTAAAATATTATTTAAAAATTTTAATAAATGTTTTCATACAATTTTTAGTCGATGCACGTGCTTACTTACACAAACTTGTAACTCAGATGCAGTAGTAATATTTTTGGAGACGGCTTTAAATTAAATATGGCAATGCTGTAGCCAATGAAGTTCTAACTGAGGCTTGGCTATTGCTGTTACCCTCCTGTCATGATCAGAGCTTTAATAGCTCAATAACACCTTCTCCCTACACTGTCCTCTACAGATAACGGGGAAAATGAAAAGCATTCTTGCTTCGCCACTTTAAATCAGTCCTTATAAGTACTATAAGGTATTTCTTCTTCCATTCGATCCGCTTTGGGTGGTTCGGACAGGCCAGTTTTGCGTTTTTTGCGAGTGCGAACCTCCTGATAATCGTTGTGATCTGCTATGAAATTGTCATCGGCAGTTGTTTTTATTACGCTGGTGCTATCTTGATGGATACTGGGAAAAAGTTCAGAGTTGAGGGTCATCTGAATCAACCAATTTTATTTGATGAATTACGACTTTACTTGGCCATTTAGTGTGCAATAGATTGCCTACATGCTTGAAGACAGCCAGAAGTTCTTTGAAATTTAGTTATTCATGTGGTTCCCCCCATTGATTGGCCCCAAAGTCTGTTCTGTAGGGCAGGACATGCCTTGAACTTGTCACGACAGCAAATAGACAGTTGGTTATGATTACAAGATATGAAACAATGGCGATGCTAGCAGCAGTAGGCCTAGCGTATCGCCCTTGTAATTTCAATTGACTTACCTTCAATTGATAAACCACTGTGGAAAAATAAAGTGTCTGTTTATGGTAGCAATCAATTGACTACTATTATTAATGAATAAGCATAAATCGCTAAAAGAAAAAATGGATGTCCCTGAGGACGATGATGGCCAATTTAGAGATTTCATGCAGTCACCCAAAGAATGTCACAGAAGGTATTAAAATACAGCCCTGCTCAGTGATGGATTATCAAAGGTTGACTGGTGAATTGGATGCCAAAGGTATACAGTATCACACCTTTTCACTAGGATCAGAAAGAAACCTCAAGGTAGTAATCAGAGGTGTCTCGGAAGACGTATCCATAGAAGAAGTGGTTGCGGATCTACACCACCAAGACCTACCACCCGTTACGGTCAGTAGAATGACCAAAAAAGACAAGACTCCAATGCCACTGGTTCTAGTTGAGATCAGTCAAGCTTCTAAGCACATATATGATCTGACATTTATCTGTGGACTAAAAATTACTATAGATCCACTACGAAAAAGAGCTTCAACAGGGCAGTGCCACAGATGTCAAAGATTTGGCCATGCCCTGAAGAAGTGCAGGGCTGAGTTCAGATGTCTAAAATGTGGGGTCGCCCATCAAACAAATACATGCACTAAACTAAACTCTACCCCGGATAAAGGTGGCAATTGTGACGGTCCTCACACTGCCAATTACAAAGGATGCGCTCACAATCCAAGAAATAGAAATTCAGAAGCAGAAACATTTTCTTCCTCACTCAGCACACCTATGTCAGAGATTACTTCACAGTTTCATGAAGTTCAATATAAAAGGTCAGACGCCCTTCAGACAAAGCCAGAGGTTCTCAAAAGAGTAACTCCACTACAACAATCTAGGACATATGCAGATGTACCTCGTCCTGATCAGTCATCCCGTGAACAGAGAACACCACACACAAATCTGACAGCTATCATTATCTCTTCTCTCGCAAATATGCTGTTGGATTTTAGCAGATACAAATCTTCACAAAGTTCTACTAACAGATTTCTAAAGGACACACAAGCCATTATTTCAGCGCTCACTAATGAACAGTAGCAAATTAAAACCAGAATCTCTAGAGATCATTGCGTGGAATGCGAACGGCTTGAGGAGTAAGATTTTAGAACTTCACAATTTCGTCCAAAGACATCAGACAGATGTCCTTTTACTAAATGAGATGCACCTAAGACCTTCTGACAACCCCAAAATTTGTGGATACCAACTGTACACAGCTAATAGACTACCCCACAGAGGAGCAGGCACTGGAATTTTCATTAAAAATTTCATCTCTCATCACTCCATAAACATACCTCCTACCACCAACTTCGAGGTCACTGGCATTGAGATTCTTACGAGTTCTGTCGGCAAATTAAAAATCTTCGCAGCATATCATCCTCCAAAAAATCATTACTCTTCTCGGATTTGAACGCCTTATTCGATACCGGAGAGCCTAGCATTGTGGCAGGTGATTTAAATACCAAGCATTCAGTCTGGAATAGCCGTTCCACCAACAAAAATGGACAGATCCTACAAAACTGGTTTCAACAACCTTCCTGTAATAGGTCCCGCTGACCCCACCCATCACAACTCTTATGGTCGGGCTGATGTGTTGGACATAGCCATATTGCAGCACGTCAGACTCCAATACAATTTAATGACAATCAACGATCTGTCATCAGACCATAACCCAATACGGTTAAAATTGGGAAACCTTGAAAATTTTTCTCCCCCCCCCCCTCACTCCTTGGGAAAGGTACTTCCAAAATATATTGGTCCTGTTCTCATCATTAAATCATAAGAGGAAATTGAAACCGCTGTTAAAAATCTAACAGAACAGATTAAAGTAGCCTGTGCAGCAGTTACTACTCCTGAAACTACCTACAAATCCAACCACTTGCCAGAAGATATTATGAATCTGATTAGAGAAAAAAATAAGGGCGCCGTAAGACAAACGGATCTTGAACAGGTTCAACTCTGTAGTGAAAGATGCCCTCGCACTCCATATAACTCAATTCTATGAAGAAAAACTACCTCCATCTCTACTGATGACCACTGCTTATGGAATCTCATCCGAAAGATTTAAAACAAAAATAAACCTCTTCTCCCCTCTCCAAACAGATTCAGGTCTCATTCACACTGATGCTGATAAAGCTGAAGCAATCGCAAATCATCTTGAAAAACAATGTAAACCTGCATACGATTACTTCGATTTTAACCATATATGCAAGATCCACCGTAACGTCAGATATTCACTCAATTCTGCTCTCATATTCCACTCAAATTGCACCCACCTCACCTGCTGAAATATATGCTATTATTAAGAAGTTCAAGAACAAAAAGGCTCCCTCCTGGACCCGATGGTATCTCTAACAAAGTAATAAAGCTTCTACCACTAGAGCTATTGTCAATCTGACAAATATAATTAACTCCATCCTTCACTACAAACATTTCCCTTCCTACTGGAAAGAAACTGGCGGACATAATACCGATCCATAAGCCTGGAAAAGATCCCAGATTGCCTCAAAATTACAGACCAATCAGCCTCATCTCAAATCTCGGCAAAATTGCCGAGAAGGTAATTCTTACCAGACTCCAAGACTCAGTACTCCGACTAAATATCCTGCCTGAGGAGCAGTTTGGCTTCCGACAATCGCATAGCACCACGCAACAAATACACAGTTTAGTGGAGCACATCATCACGGGTTTTAACTGGCGTCAATGCACTGGGAATGTTTTCCTTGACATAGCCAGTGCATTTGACAAGGTTTGGCATTATGGTTTGCTATACAAACTGGTATCATCTGGTGTACGAATCGGAATCATTCATCTTATAAAGGCATATCTCTACGATAGGCGCATACAATTCAGGATGTGTGGGGTAGTCTCGACACAAAAACGCATCTTGGCTGGAGTTTCATAAGGAGATCCTTACTAGCACCAATCCTATTCTCTTTATACTTGTGTGATATACCGTACAACCCATTATCTTCAATTAAAGACCTTTACGCTGATGATACAGCGATATTAGCCAGATCTTTAAAGCCTCACCTAGCCATCAAGAAACTGCAAGAAAACCTACTGCTAACCGAACAATTTTTTTCTAAATGGCGCCTCCAAGTGATTTCCCTGAAGAGTGTAGCCGTCCTATTCTCCAGAAGATCACTGCTTCCTAAAAACAGTAAAATTTCGTGGAAAACTGAGATTCAATATCTTGGTGTGATATTGGACAGAAAACTTACTTTCAGCTCCCATATCAAGACTCTCTGTGCAAACACATCAAAAACCATAGCCCAACTTTACCCGCTAATTAACAGAAACAGTAAGCTGAGCACCAGAATCAAACTTCTCACATACAAACTGATGGTTCGTCCAATACTCATCTACGCTTCACCGGCCTGGAGTCATACTTCAAATACTAATGTTCTCAAATTGCAACGTATCCAGAATAAATATCTCAGAATGATCCAATATTATTTCCAATATTCCAATGTTAGATCCAATACTTATTCCAATCAAATTCTTATCAAAAGCATCTGTGCACCCTAACAAACATCCAACTGGCTGAAGATTATGACGCAATGGATTATTTCAAACATAAAACACCTAAAACCATCCTAAACTTCAACACTGAGGACTAATCTCCTACCCACTCAGGGCGAGCAATTAGCTCATAAACTTTCTCCACTCACAGTTTCTCTCAAGATAGCCAGCAACATGAAAAGCTTTCGCTTCACCCCTTATGTCAGTAAAGTTGATATAGGTATTTCTTAATTACCGGTATAAGGATTTGCAATTAGAGAGGTGGACCCTTCCTTGCTTCTATGTACGAACATAAGTTGAGGAAAAGATAATTTCTATGTAATTAACAAATTTAATAAACAACTAATTTTAATTACGTATGTGAAAAATATCCATACGGTTACATATAAATAAATTTCATATAACATAATAAATAAAATTCAGAGTAGATGTACAGAAAATATATATCAAGCATATTTTCTTAGAAAATTTAAACAGTTTCTATAAATTAAGAAATAAATTAAAAAAATAAAAACAAACCAGCCCTGTTTATGTGCAGATCACAAATAATTTAGGTATTTTCCATTATTGTTTTATTTTATTTAAGATAAACTGATATAATAGAGATATTACTGAACTCTTTAGAAAAACAAAATGAAGGGATATTTTTTAATAAATAATGCTTCTCTCTAAATCCTCTTTTTATATATGAATACATAATTACTAATTCCCAAACGTATTCCGTAAACGTCTTATTGTATATTGGAGCTGATAATAATAGCACCGTATGGTGTTGGTAGATGGCGCTAGAAACCACATTAAGAATTGGTTTTGCAGTTTTCTTTAAATAAAGAGATAAGCTCCAGCGCATCAATAAATTTACTCCGAAAAAAAAAAAGTTAACCTCATTACTGTAAACAGGATGTTTTACGAATTGCAATTGGAGTGTGAATTTAAGAAACTATGAGGAATCGTTATTATCAGACGTGATCGTTCAAATCCTGGTTAAGGCAATTTTTTTTCACTCATTCCTAACAACAATAATAATTCAATAATTAACACGAATAGGAATATTGAGTCAACTGAAGAGCATAGAAAGTCAAAGTAATTAAATATAAATAATAAATTCTGAAAAAGAAGACGAAGAAACAAATATTTCAAAAGAAAATCTCAACGGACCTCCCATACTCAGTTCGCGGAATAACTCAAAGTTTAAGGAATTTATACGGACTTTCACATATTCATCGCAGCAATGTCCTCTCAAAACAAAAGCTTTAGGAATTCTGAAAGTAATTGTGTGTGTGTGTGCGCGCACCTGCAGACTTCTTCCTTTTGGATTACGCATTTTCTATCAGGCTTACGAAAGGAAGAGGTCGCAAAGTTTTTATTTTTATTCTTTTCTTTTTCTTAACTTCACTCTGAACAGAGTATTACCTACTGTGGTCCCAAATGCAACAGAAGAAGCCTAATTCTCCAATAATACGAGAAGTCATTCTCTGATAAGTCCTTGATCCCGCCAGTGTGCCCTGCAGAGAGTGCATCGTGAAATCAGCTGGAGAGTGTTCTCCAGAGCAGAGTAAGTCCACATACGTTGGCTGACGCCATACGCCTTTAAAAGATACAGTTGCAGAGGTGAAGTTTAGTGCGATGTGGTGTGTTCCTCAAGTAGCCGCACCAAGTCTTGATTTTCAGAATTGTAGGTATCTTTCGCATGACGGAGGGTCGTGCGTTATCGCCCAACATCCAAATCCTGTCACGTCGATAACGACTAACTCAACTCTCTCTCTCTCTCCTCTCTTCTACAAAATTAGGCTTCGTAAATCCAATCCTATCCTTATAGCGTGTGTGATTCTATTGCTGTTATTCATCCTTTGCTCTTCAACCTATTCTCTATCTCTCGCTAAGGTACTGTGTCTTCTGACCAGTACTCCACGTATGCAATAACAACAGTGAGTAACATGAGCTAAGATTTTTATATTCTGACAGCCTGCTTTACATTTCTTGTTATCACTTCTCCGAGTTGTACGAGCTCGAGTCTGCACAACATTGATGCTTGTTTTAATTAAATCTATATACATACTAATTATATGAAGAGTCAAAGGCTTCAATTCGGACGACTATATACATATACAATTTCAGACCGTTGATCCGTTGACGTTGATTGGGAACGTGTTTAGATTCTTGTCATGTACGTCCCAAGTGAATGATTCAACATGTGAAGCCTAATTTGGAGCCTTGGTTCAGTCGATGCAGTCGTAATCACAGTCCTCCCATCAAACACACATCCAGAGGTACGTCGATAATCATCTTAATACATGAAGTCCTAGAGGCAGATATAATTTGAAAGGGGAGAAAGGAATTTTCTGTAATTTCGATGAATGTACACTAAGCATCGCAATGAGGGAATGCCAAGACCTCCATGGTGAGAGTGGCATGGAAAATGCTAATGGCATTGAGGAGAAGAAACTAACCATGAATGGATTGCTCAGCAAACTGCTACATCCATCAGGACAACCTGAGGGAGAAAGAGTCTTTATCTAAGACTACCCAATGGTGCTGTCTTGAAAGAATGAAATAATTTGAAATGAAGCGCCTTTCTTGAGACTTCAGAGGGGATTTGTGTTGAGAAGAGAGAAATTATCCTGAAGTGGATGAGGAAAGGCCTGTATGAGGAAAGAGAACACAATGGTATCTTCATATTCCTCCACAGGTTCTTTACCTTCAATTTCTTGTTTCTAGCTGAGCGGAGAAAAGAAATCGTACTGGACTTTATCACATCGATGTTTAAGCCTCGCTTCAAAGACGTTGACTTGCTTGAAGAGTTTCTGCAAGCCTTCTCTAGTATAGGCTTTATGGTCATCAATGAATGGCATAGCACTAACAGTAGTTCTGTCAAGAGAGTAGCCAACATGGCTTGGAAGAGAGCGAAGAAACTCATCAATGAAACAACACAATTGTAAAAATGGGAGACAGAGGACCCACTTGGCCTACTATCTAGAGGCAGTAGTTGGCATCGGAATTCATAGTGAAGAGAAGAAGGAATGAAGGTATATTCTGAGTATAGCCATCCGACGGGATGAAGGTTCGTTACCAAAAACCATGCTTTTATATAATTGGAGACGTTTAGACGTTTTATGAAAGAGACCTAAGAGAACAGGAGCAACTGTAATTGGACGGTAGTCACACTGGCTTGGTTGAACGAGTTGTAAGCGAATCAGCTCTCCAACCAACAGATCGTGGGTTCGAATTCCGCTGTGGGCATCGATGTTTCTGATTCTCTTTAGGTGGCAGGCGAATTTTATTCCCTGGTTTGAGACCGCTAGCCCGCTTATCTGAGGCATGAAATGTCTTAAAAAGTTAAATGTTTAGTCTCTAAAGCAAGGTTTCGGACTATGTAAAAAATAAATTAAAAATACAATATATATATATATAAACAGTCAGAAGATTATGATGCGCATTCCGTTTTTGAAATGAACACTGTTCTTAACTAGAGAAGACACGATGGCATTTATTTAGTGAACAGAAATACATGAATTAAATCTTGCAAGATAAGCAGAAGTCCCCCCCCCCCGAAGTCCCGCTACAGTAAAGTGATATGACCCCGTAGCTGCTGAAGTGGACGAAAGTGCAGATTTTATCCTGATCGCTGTCCTTCCTTCCAGAGGTACGTGGGTAATCGTCCTAATACATCATCCCAAAAAGATGAACGGAAACGTTCTGGGTCTGGAATGGATCCTAAAATGGAAGGAAGGACTAAATCATGTTAGGTAAAGAGGAAGAGTGGAAAAGACATCCCTGCAAAAGCGAACAAACTCCTCGTGTGTCTCTTGGAGGAGATACTCGATCCAGTATTGTTCTCGAACAAACACTTCTGTCCTTATAAATTGCCTGCGTGTTGGCGTAATAGCGTTTTCCGTATTTCCGCTTGGTGCAGATGATATTCTACGAACCCCGGAAGGAGGCTGTGGCCTGGAAAATTCCGTATTCAAATAATTACTCAATATGATATATAATAAGGACAAATTTTCTTATTTCTGTTATAGAAAAAAGAAATTATAATAATAATTTATTATTTATAACGTCATAGCAAAACTAATGTAGCAAGACCGATAGGAAATTTTTCGTCATTGGTAACAAATAGGAATTTATAATTCTACCGAACAATAACAATAGTTGTTCTCAAACGTCTCCTATTTATGTAAGCAAGCCATGCAACATCATACAAACGTCTTATTTTGCATTTGCTCTATTTAGTATTATAATATAATATAATATTGTATTGTATTGTATTGTATTGTCCTTATAAGGACTGGCTTAAAGGGGCAAAGCAAGATTGCTTTTAATATACCCCGTTGTCTGTAGAGGACAGTGTAGGGATAAGGTGTTATTGAGCAATTAAAGCTCTGATCATGGCAGAAGGGTAACAGCAATAGCCGAGCCTCAGTTGGAACTTCATTGGCTACAGCATTGCCATCCATTACCCTCCAAGGGTATTGGATTGAATGAATCAATCACCGCATCTCACGGTCGATGATTTCTCTGTATTTTATTGTCTTAAAGTTCTTAAAAGAACTGGGAGATGGACTGAGTCCTTGACTCTTTATCCCGTCATCTGAATGAAGGAAATCTGTGTGGATGAGATGTCATTGAGCTAAAAGCTCTAGTCATGGCTGAGTAACGGCAGTAGCCGAGCCTCAGTTAAAACTTCATTGGCCACAGCATTGTCACCCTGGAAATCCTAAAAAGGACTAGCCCTCGCCTAACTTCTTTTGATTCTGTATTGTATTGTAATATTATATGTTTAATATCATATAATATTAAATTTAATTCAAAAAGGCGTATTAATATAAATGAACGATTTAAGAATTTTTGAGTTTTAAAAAACTTATTTTATAAATTATGATTATTTTAGAAATTACTGCAATAAAAATTTAAATTATTTGTAATTTAAGAAAAATTAACGAAATATGATTGGATTCATGGATAAATGTGATTGTAACTCGTATGTGTTGGGAGTGAAAAAGGAGAATACATGAGTGCTAACCAATGATGTGTTTCGTTTTAGAGAGAAAGTAAAAAAATCGGAAAATGAATTATGCAATATATAGTGAGAAGATATCATTACAGAAATAGGTCTCCTCTATTTTATTAGGTTGAATGCACAAGCAAAGTGACTTCTAATTATCATATTTCAGTGTCCGTACATAAATCCAGTTTATTGCAATCGCTGGAAAACTAACTCTTCATCCATGTGATGTAAACGTTATGCATGGCTACATAGACGGATGCAAATATCACTTTCAAAAACAGTGATTTCTTAGAAACATTCATAGCATTTAATCGCCTAATCATTCTCAAATAATCGGAAATGCTCTTCGTAATTGCTGCCAAGTGCGAAGTTCGCTTCACGAATGATTTTTGTGTGTTAAAGCAAATAATGTCTTTTAGATTAGCTTGAGATTAACGTATCAAATTTTAGATTAACGTATCAAATGCACAGAGTTCCTTGTGAATCTTCCAGATTCACAAGGAACTCTGTGCATTTGATACGTTACATAAAATCCTATAAAAATAAATATTAAATAGACAGGCTTCTTCAGCCATCTGCCAGCGCCAAGCGGTATTTAAGCACTAGTACTATCGTCGCAGGTAAATGGCTGAAGCTGTTCGTTCGATTGCGCCACCTAATGGCTTCCAGATACGTCTCGAAGGCTCTCGATACTTCGTAAGTTTCATATAAATACAAGAGGATCTCATCCACAGTCAGTCGTGAACAGTGTGATATTCGTGTATACGCTCACGCAGGTTCGTCATGTCAACCATAATCTATTGTGGTTTCATATTGACATACTTTTTTCATTAGTGTGAGATATATTCAGTGGATAAAAACCGTTACACTGCCATTTTGTATCATTTTTCGGTTTCCCTTCCATCCCTATGGCGTCTACAAGTACAAAGAATAAATCAAGTGATTATTTTCGGGTTTTTAATGAAAAGTGGACCAATTTGTACTTTTCTGTGCCGATCGACGATAAGCCAGTGTGTTTAATTTGTCGGAGTCAGTGTCAGTATCAAAAGAATACAATATAAAATGACACTATGAGACAAAGCATGCATCTAATTTCGATCACCTTCAAGGGCGACTTCATGTGGACAAAGTGAACCGTCTCCAAATTGATTTAAAATGCCAGCAGGACACGTTTAAAAGGCAGAGTGAAGAGAGCGAAGATTGCGTCAAAGTAGGTTGTGTAAAAGCTGAAAAAATTGCTAAAACATCAAAAGCCTTTTTGGACGGTGATTTTTTTAACGGAGAGTTTGTGAAAGAGTGTCTCATCGATGCTGGGGATATTCTGCAGCACGATGTGTCGAAGAACTGGCCAAAGACATTGAGGGAACTTTAAAAAACGGTCATCCGAATTTACGTCTTATTCACTTGCTTTAGATGAGAGAAACAGATGTGAAGGATACAGCACAGCTGGCTTTGTCCATTGCATTGATCAACAATTCGACGTGACAGAAGAACTGCTACCGCTCGTACCTATGAAGGGAACGACGAAAGGCAATGCCATTCTTGAAGACGCCAAGAAAACGCTCCAGAGTTTCGACCTCAACTTAACCAACCTCGAGGGTGTGTTAACTGATGGTGCCACTGCTATGATGGGAAAGAACGATGGGTTTGTTCCGCTGCTACAGAAAGAACCGGAACTAGATGGAAACGATTTCGTCCATTACTACTGTTTAATCCACCAGGAGAATTTGTGCGCGAAAACTATTGGATTTGAGAATGTCATGAAAATTATGGTGACTGTTGTCAACATTATTAGGGCAAGAGGATTGAATCATCGTCACTTCCAAGATTTTGTGACCAAATCTTGGAAGTGACGTGTGCGAAGCGGAAGAGAGTGCGAAGCGGAACACGGTGAAGTGGTTTATTATAGTGACGTGCGTTGGTTGAGTAGAGGGAAGGTTCTGAGTCTTTGACTGAGAACTCTGAAAAGAGTCTTTGACTCAAGGAACGAAATACAACAGTTCATGCAAACCAAGGGGAATCCGATTGCGAAATGTAACGATCCGAAGTGGATGACAGACTTTGCCTTTGTAACCGACATCTCGTTGCATATGGATGACCTAAATACGCGGCTAAAATCCAATTTCCCTAATTGGACGCATTCCCTAATTTTCGCCGGCATGCATTGAAGATATGCGCTTTGTTAGGAAGCACATACTTATGTGAGCAGTTCTTCTCCAGAATGAAGCATGTGAAGTCCAAGACAAGAACTCAGACTAACATCTCGAGAATACTCTGCGCATAGCGACTTCCAACATTGATGCCAACATCGACAATCTAGTCAAGGAAAAAATTGCCAAGTTTCCCATTGACATTGTCAAAAATGAATGTTTCCTTAATTAAATTATCTTTTTCCAAGTATTGACTGTATTTAGTTATCATGAACCCGATTCCTACCTCCGATCTTAAAGCTGAGTTTGTTCATTTTTATAGGCTTTTATGTAAAGTATCAAATGCACAGTGTTCGTTGTGAATCTGGAAAGCATCTTACAATTGGAATAAATAAATTAGAATCAGATTTATTACAAGAGTAATAAATCTGATACTCGGTGTATCTCATGGTATTATTACTTGTATGTACAAAGAAAGAGGGAGAGATAAATACATAAATTCTGTTTTTTTTTGTTTGTTTTTTTGTTACCTTTCAGCTTATTCAGGACATCTATTTTCTGAAGTTAGATTGTGTATTCGTGTGTGTGTGTGTGTGTAAATTGCTTTGGAGGTTAGAAAGGTTGCGTAGTAAATCCAATTTTTATACATTTAATTAAATACAATCACAGAAGTTATCGGTCTGAAGTGCAGCCCGATAATTAACTGGAATAGCGGAAGGTGAGAGGCATTACTGCAGAGCGTGCTTCAATGCACGTGCTACGCACAGCCTGTATTTCGCAGAATAGACACTGGATCGGCGGATTTCATTAAAATCAGGACATTCAATTTTTTATGCGTTAAATGATGACAGCTCAAAATACTTCCCTCATCGTGAATGGTTAACGATTGTATTTACTGTAATTTCTTCTAACTCTTACTAGAGCAATTACAAGATAAAATCAACCGAGATGATAATCCCAGGCGAAACATTATCATTTCCCCTCCTCTACTTGTGTGGAATCAGTTCTGTTTACCTACCGACAGTGAATGAATACGCAACTGACCATTCCTTTTAATTGTGTAGATGGTTGTCAAGTTGGCTTGATACAGGAGATTTTTGTAGATCGTAGGATTTTATTTTTCTTCGAAATTTCAAGATGGACACTTCATAACTTATGAGATTTCGTTTTAAAATTTTAAAATGTGGGGAACCTTTATCTGTTCGATTGAAGGTAAGTTAGCCGGTCTCATACGGAGGTAGAGGGATTTTTTTTCATCCGAAAACTCGGGTTTTTTGTCCCTCACAACAGGCAAACCGGCCCCGTGAATGCACGTGCTACAGTCAAAAATACATAATTATTTCCTCCTTAGAAGGGATCAACTACTCCTAAGGGGCGGTCGAGAAACGGGGGAACCCCCACATGAATAAAATAAATAAAAATCCTGTTTGTACCTCGTAATCTTTACATAGCTTACCTTCGCCCTTATTTCATGAAGATTTTAACATATTTAATAACCCCGAGTGATAGAAAATTGCTCCAAAATTTGTTTCGAATTACAGTACAGCCCTCCATTACAATAAATACCATGTAACCCTGTTTTAAAGTTCCCCATCCAAAATGAACGAATTTACAATACGTCCATGAATTGGAGTATAACTGAGTTGAAGTACTTTGAACATAATTCTACTTTTAAGTGAAACTTGTGACATGAAATTATTAATGTCATAAGTTTCTGTGACATTAATGTGCTGTGCTAATTGATAAAATACTGTGCTAATTGATGAATAATTATCCATTAGCAAAGTAGTTAAGCTAAAAAGGAAGACGAGGAATCTCAGTTGTGAGGCCATTTTGCAAAAATCAATATTTTACACCCTACTATCAAGTTCACCATGGAAATTGAAAAAGACAAAAAATTATCCCTTTTAAACATCCTCCTCATCCTCCACTATCAGGTAAATTAACATCTGTTTACAGAAAACCCACTTTTACTGGACGTTACATTCTCAACCAATCTGCTCATCATCCTTCTCAAAAGACAGGAATCGTAAAATGTTTAATTCGACGAGCTAAGACTAATTGTTCAACTCCCCATCAGTTACATCTACTATCAAGCAATACATGAAACTAAATTGCTTCTCTAAAAGGACTAAACAACATCTGTTCGAATCCTACAAGCCAAACCAAAACAACAACGAATCAATATGTCGAGTTCCAATCCCATATATCTTCGAAATTTCAGAACCAATTTCAAGAATTCTGAAGAAATATAATCTAAGAGCTACTTATATTCTTATCAATAAAATATCCCCCTATGTATAGTTCCATGTTAACGTGACCAAGTTCCATGTGACTGCCATCTTTCTTACTTTGGACAAACCAAACGCTCTGTAGAAAAAAAGAATACAAGAACATCAATCTTATATTCTTCACAATAAATCCGATAAGTCTGGAGTGGCGCAACATTCTAGGATATAAAACTCGCTTTCTACACAGATGTCGGCATAGATTCGAAATCCTATTGAAAGAGAGTGCGGAGGCCTTACTTCAACGCCCTAACTTGAACCGAAATGACTGCATATCTTTGTCAAAAATATGGGAAAGTTTGATCCGAATAACACATTAATTTGTTAAATGATACCACATCTGCCTAATGATATCATTAATATGATGCTATAAATTAAGTTTCTTTTATATGATATTGTAGATGTATACATATCATTTATTTCTGCACTCTTATGTTTACTTTACTTTTCTTCAGTGAAATAACATCGTGATTAGAGATGTGACATCACGCCGCTCGTTCTAATTTTGAATGATCAATTGTTTGTATTCTACCTTGTAAAAAAACTGCTTCCTGTCAAGCCACTGACGATAGTTTGCTATTTTCAAACTGAAATATCTGGCAAATATATATTAAATATACTGTTCTTGTGCTAACGTGTTGATAATTCGTACTTTGAACATATTTGTTTAATAGTACAAATTAAACACATGATCGCTCTTTATTAGACCTGTAGGTCTAATAAAGAACGATTTTTCTTTATTGGAATGAATTTTTTGGGATTTTTGGGATATTTCTTTTAGATTGGAATTGGGATTTTTCTCTTTAGAACTAATGTAAAAAGTCACTGATTTTTTTTAGTTTTTTCATGCGTATATTTTAAAATAACTTTTACGCTTTCAAATATTAATCAAAATTAAACTTAAGATTTGATAAATATCAAATTTTTAAAACCATATTTAATAATCATTAGTAAAATAAGATATTAATAATTTCTTTATTTTACTAATGAATTTTTTTTTAATTGATTTCATGCCGTTTTGTACTTGTGGTTTAAAACTAGAATTTCCCAAGAAACACATTAAATTTCAAATACTTTTAGAAATTCTTTTATAACAGCATTTGTAATAATTTTATTTTTTTTTAGCGACTTTAAATCCTTAATCTGTTTTGATTACATTTCATAAAATGGTGGTTTAAAGCGGTATTTCTTCTAGTTATGTGGTTTGAAAGACAAAAATGATAATACTGTAATTGAAAACAATTCACATTAAAATGCAACACACTTAATATTTTAAAAGTTTTTGGATATTAATATTCTACAAAATAATAATAAACATTTCAAATATTTTCATTATATTTTTTTTTCTTTTCGATATTTCTTTTTAATTAAAGAAAAAAATTGTAACACCTAAAATTGTTTTAAAGTAAAAATTCTAAATAGATATTACTTCCCTTCTCTGACCTCAGAGGGCGAGCGGAAAGCTCACAAAATCCCTTTTCCCAAACAGTCTTAACCGTTTGCTGTTGCGGAAAATATAAAACTTCATTAACTACAACATTGATCTATGCTGTACTTAATATCTCGGCCTTTTGGCTAAGATCAAGTGTATGTATATGTCTGTGCGTACGTATCAGCTTAACAGGCTACTAGCATTTCGTAGTATCTGTTCTTAACCGTTCGGCAATCACAGTGCGATAATAATAGCTAGTCGGCAAGTCACTCGAGCTGCTAAATAAATTCTACTAGTCGAGAGGCGGTTAGCTAATAAGTTGTAGAATAACAATTATAGCTACGGAAGACAGCTGAGTGACTACTAAATAGACTAGCAATACTTGAGTTGAGATAGAATTCCAGCGCCGACCCTTCAAAGGCATACGGAACCTTGAAGCAAAGTACGATGTTACTAGAGAATACAACAGGCTGTAAAATTGGAGTTTACCGTTAGCTGTATTTAGAATTATAGTGCCTAAAGAATTAATTGAATGCCGGAGGAATGAACAACTGTGCATATAAAACCCCAAGTTAAGAATTACTGTGCTCAGTAGTAATCAGTAGTGCTTCATACAAGAACGTCTGATTATATGTATTGTGCCCGTGAATTAATTCAGTTAATGCTTAGAAGATTTATTTTAATGAGTGCTGCTTAATGTTAAAAGTGTTTACGGTTATAAAAAGTGTTTGTGTATAAGTAGATGAAGATAAAAGATTATCGGTAAGATTATTCCAACCTTAATATTTCTGTAGAGAGAAGTGTGTGAGTTACATCCTAGAATTTCCTTATGTTAACAGTAATTATCGCGAAGATTAACTGAAGTGAACATTTAAAAGTGTTTGCTTGTAAAGCGGTGTTACTGCGATTTTATTGTATTTTGAAACTTGAGGAACTGTGAGAAGACTGTATCAGAGATGACAAATTTACCATTGTCTGAGTTTGTATGACAGTATTATAGGAAAGGCTGAAGTGTTTCTAATAACTTAATTAATGATTTAATCTTGAGTGTATAATTTGTGATTATAAAATTAAATGTTTGTTTTTGTTAACCAAAAGTCGAATTTTGCCTGAATCTCTTTTACTGCACCATTCATAAAATATTCGAACCAAAGCGGGTAAATTAAGTAAGTCAAATATACTCGGCCAGTATATATTTTAAGGAGAAATAGTTGAAGGTTGATTTTTCTTCAATTCTTGAACTAATTCAGATATAGAGTGGCGCAGTCTTTAAATATAAATTTTCTCTATATTGAATTAGAAATCAACTAGCAACTTATAATTTTGTTTAAGAACATCATAGTGACTAATATGTCGGATCCAAAGTATAAATTAAGAAGTAGGATCCAACATAGCGTAATGCGGCACTGTCCGTCGCGCAGTTCCACTATTGTTTATATGCAGTTTGCACCAGTAGTAGAGTGTTCGTAGCGCTTATCGTGTTTACTCCGTCTCTTTAAATATTTGGACATTACAATTAAAGACATAACATTTGTTATAGTTTTATTTTAACAACATTATTGGGGTTATGATAATGGATTTTATTTTTAAGTAATTTTGAATTATACTAAACTGTATAATTTTATCGATAATAAACAATAATTTTTCATGTTTAATTTTTTTTAATTTTTACCATAATTTTGATATTTTATCCAAACACGTATACACTGTACTTACAGTGTGTATGTATATTTCGAAAGTTTCAGCACCTCCCACGATTTCAAGCCACGAGCCGCCACTTAATATATTCTCGTGCTATTTCCTGATGCTCGTTAAATGAATGCAATGAACTTTGTAATCAATAACAGATTTTCCAATTTCCAAAATAGTTCCAAAGGCCACGTGACTAACTCACAGGAACTTAAAATCTGTTCATACTTTCTAAATATACCTCATATAAAATTAAACAAAATAACAGCAAATATATTGTGGAGAAATTTTTTTTCAAGAAACTGAAGAATATTTTGGATTCATCCATAGTTTATGAGAATGTAAATTCGCCAATAAAATTGGTTGTACGTGGTTTTTTTACTATTAAAATAGCACCAGCAATCTGCCTGTAAGAGGCCCAGTTATTCGCCTTTTATTAGTGCATTGATTAGGTTTTACAGGTTTTCCAGCTCTTTCGAATTGTTTTATCATCGGAAGATAGTAATAAACCGGAAAGTATTATTATACGTTCATTAATACCTAATAAATAAATGAATAAATGCCGTGTGATGATACAACGTTCCCCCTTTTCACGGTACCATCTAGTCCCGCCAAATTTTATCAGGGCTCCAGAACCGGCATAGGCTGCCGAATCAGACCTATGGCTGGGTCAGTATTCCTGACTGTAATCCATCTGTGTGTGTGTCCTGAGACCGGTTTGCGGTATGAAAAACACCAGATAAACTGTGGGAAAAACCCTACTGTCCACGCCCAAGACCGGCTAACTTGGCTATGGCTGAAGAAGATCCTTGAGCTCATCACGTCGTTGACGAGAATCGAACCTAGGACACTCCTTCCTCACGCATATGGTTGTGAAGCGCAAAGCCACTAGGCTAACCGTGCGGACAATACTTAATAAGTGATTTGTTTTCATTTATACATTCATCTGTTTCTGTCACAGAAATTTTATGGATAAAACTGTCTCACATGCATGCATAACAACTTTGCTATGAGAGTCAAGAAACAACCCCCACTCTTGGGATTTTTTGAATTATTGTATCATTAATTCCAGAAACAAAAGCTAAATAAAATTAAAATTGTCAGGGCACTAACCAAAAACAAGATATTTATCAATTAATTTCTAAGAGAGCATGTGTAGCTCAGTAGAAGTGGTGTTTGCACTCTACTGCGCTTGACCGCACGAAGAAAGGATTTGGTGGTTCAAATCTAGTCACCGACTAGAGGAAATTCTTTTAAGCCTTTTTTCGACTGGTTCCATTGTTAGTCGATCTCTGGCACGGGCTTGCGGTTTTTTTCTCCAGGAAACTCGGGTTTTTCGTCCCGTAAACTCAAGAAAATCGACCATCGAACCCACACTATTTTCAGACATTAAAAATATTGTGTTAGGGTTAGGGACCACGAGATGGCGGCACTAGCTTGTCGCCCTCTTCACTGCATACCGATGAATCAGTGATAGCCTTGAGCAAGCTATCTCTCTGATTGGCTACCAGTGGAGATTGAACTGCCCACTCAGTCTCCAAACGTTAGATAGGGTAAACGGCCTAGCCTACTCCCTATACGGGAACAAACAGGCATTAGCTGATTTTTTTTTTTTTATCATGTTTAGAAATTTATTTTCTTTTAAATCGCTATTTTAAAAGAATTTATAAAATATTATATATAATAAAGAAAAAACACCATTTTGAATTGTATATGATTATATTTATAATGATATTCACGATAAAGCTAAATTTGAAGGAAGGATCAATCGACCGTAAGATGCGGTGATTGATTCATTCAATCCAATACCCTTGGAGGGTAATGGATGGCAATGCTGTAGGTAATGAAGTTCTAACTGAGGCTCGGCTATTGCTTTTACCCTCCTGCCATGATCAGAGCTTCATAGCCCAATAACACCTTTTCCTTACACTGTCCTCTACAGACAACGGGGAATATGAAAAGCAATATTGCTTCGCCCCTTTAAGCCAGTCCTTATAAGATAAGGCTAAATTTGAAACTGCGTGGACTTGGATGCTGTATATTTTCTTTGTGCGCAAATTATATAACATGACGATGTTGCTTGTTTCCATGCTTATAAAGATGGAATGTTTTTGGATTACGTTTAAGAACACGTGATGGTTGTTTCATCAATTTTAAAAAATGATTGATGGTTATTAATGCTTACGTGAATGACCCTTAATTAATTTGGCAACAATACTCTTCTTATATCTATCCGCGAACAAAATAAAATTGGAAAGAAAAAGAAAATATTCTTTTACTAAGCGATAATCGTATTTCATATGTATTACTATGAGACTTCAAATAAAAACCTCCGAGTTATTATATCAACGAAAGAAAGGAAAAAAGTTTACAGGTTTGTAATGAATTCTCGAGTTCATTATCCAGCGAGATATTCTTTTAACACTTGAATTCTTATGAACAGAAGTCATTTACGATATCTATGCTAAGGCCTTCGTATTTCTTTCTTTATTACTATTTGAATGGACATTATTTGGTTAATCTTTAAATCACATTTCATGTCTTCATCATGTATAAATTATAAACTAAATGAATTACGGTAGATCATTCATTAAACAAATGAATCGAGCTTTTATCCTCTTAGATTAATTAAGCATAAACACGAATCTGAGATCCAAGATACAAATAAATAAATAAATTTATTTCATGTTAAAGATACCAAGCAATTTTATAAGCTAGGTTTTTAATCCTCTTTCCCACGTAAGCGAACACTCAAGTA